>NC_085975.1:686666-1030000 GCF_910591565.1 Cydia splendana
AAATGGTGTAAAACACTCGAATAAAAGTCATGTAAACGATTACTCGACGCGAAAAAGGCGCACTTATACAGACTAAAAGTGTTATAAAAATAGAGTAAGCGCTGTATAAGAAGCAAATCGATGCTGTAAGAGTTGATTAAAAGTGGATAAAAGCGCTTTCTAGTGTTTTAATAGCAACGATAGTGCTTTTATTCGATTATTTTGTAACGTAGACATTTTCTTAAATTTTAAATTAATATTTTTGGGTTGAATTCCTTTTCTTATTTCGATGATTTTAACAATATCCCAAACTAACTCGATTGGTTGCACTTATTTGCATAATCTGTTGCATTCAGATTGCACCTCTTTATGCTTATCTGTTGTCGGGGTTGTCATACGAGTAAAAATAATTAAAACTTGAGATATTTAGGTTGTCACTCCAGGAAAACTTTGTATGATTTAGATATGTTTTTTTAGGTAAGAGAGAATTTAGATGTTAAATAAAACATAGGAATTACAGACTCCAAAAAGGGGGCTCTGAAATGAAACTTTATTAGATTTATTGATAAAATATATTTCTTAGGCTCAGGAGTGAATTGTTAAATAAATCAGTCAGAATTTTCGTAGGATTTGTGTCTTCAAGGGATTGGCACCCTACTTTTGTTTTGGCCTTTTGTACTCAACATATGAGGAGGTCATTTTGAGATGACATGCACATTTGATGTGTGGACCCCTCCGGGGACGCACGCTCGCATGAGCCCTATTTGTGGTGAGACCACACATTCGCCATGTTGGTCGAAATGCTGGAAGCAGCTCGAGTCCTTCGGTGTGCTCCACTGAGTAAGTACAAATGGAATTTAGGTGTGATCAACTCCACAATGGCGCGAAACGTTGTGGGTTCGTCCTTAACCAGGTTTTTGGTTCTTTACAGAGTTGACTCCTGCTCGAGGGTTGGGAGTGCTCCGCCAGAAGTCCTAACAGCTTCCAGTGCGGTGAGCTAAATTTCCAATTGTTTCATATTTTCTTTAGCGGCCATTAAGGCGTCGGCTAATGTATCCATTTCTCGGTTTACAGGAGCCGGGAGCTTGTGAACTTTCTTTTGAAGAGCTTGTGAATTTTTTGGAAGAGCTTTCGATTTCTTTTGGAATTCATTTGAAGATGTTTAGAAGTTGTAATATGAGGCTGTGGGATCTGTACCACGCCATTTGCAGCGGCCGGCTCCAACCAGGTCAGCGGCCAGCTTCCCGGGGAAAGGCGAGTACGCCCCCCGCTGCTGCAGTTCCAGCAGCAGTTTTGAGGTCGGTCTGTTGCATAACTTTTGAGTGGCATCCGCCACCAACTACAAATTTTAAATGGTTAATTATAATTTAATTTTATTCAGTTTGAAGTTTTGAAAGTTCTGGTGCATAAAACTTAGGTATTTCGAAATTTAGTTTTTAGTTTTTAATTAATGGGTGTAATCCCTTATAACTAGAACCTGTGAAGCGACCCAGCTTTACCACTGAGCATTTTACAGTAACTGATTAGGTTAATAAAGTTAATTAGTTATAAATTTTGTTTAATTGTTTCTCCTCCTGGCTTTCCTACAGCAAGACACCATTTAGTCTATTTAATTTAATTTTGATTTAATTTTATTTTGTTAACATGGCTGTTTCCATTTTCCACAAGCCGGAGCTTTTCATTTATTATTTTACCCCCTTTCAAAACAGCCGTGTTACAATTTGTTCTATACACATTAGCAATTTGCTATTACTCAGTGATAGTGTTCTATCAAAGCAGCCGCACTGCTTTTTCTCAGCAAAAATGTTTCTTAAAAGTAGCCGAATTGCTTTTACTCGGCATTTTAAATGTGTAAGAGTGCAGTAAATGCTTTTATTCAACTAATATGTGCTAAAACGATCTCAGGTAAGCGATTATATTTCAATTATTTGAGTAAGTTTGAGGCGTCATCGTCTTCACGTGTCTAATACTTAAGTGTTTTTTTTCTAATGTCGTCCATGACATTTACTTTTACCGTAATTGTGTACATAACTTTTTACGGTCTGTATATAAGTACACGTAATACAGTAAAACCTAGTGCGAAAAATACTTTATTGATAAAACCAAAGTCACTGGTTCATATATATTCATGGGCCGGCTATTTTCTTAAATTTCAATAAAAAAATATTAATTAAAATAAGTAAAAATTTGCTTACACGATCTAGTTTCTTTTATATCTCATTAATTCGACTATAAGTCGAGTAACTGCGTTTACTGCTACACTTATAGCACATGATGTCGCCATGTTTATGGATTTATAGTCCGGTGGCCGACTGCATGAAACCCTACCTGATAATAAAAAAATAGAAAAATCCTACTCTGTGGGGGTAGCTGACTTTTAGCAGCTTCAACTGCTCTTGGTCGGCCGTGGCTTAACTTGGCAAATTTTGCGCAAATGGCAAAAAAGTGGTACAAATATTCATCAAATAAACAAAAGTAGTCAGCTACATCCAGTGTTGGCAGGTTCCTGTGTCTGGCCGAATTTGTGGTACCACGTGACAGCTACAATTTACCTAATCGAAAAATAGAATGTCACTTGTATGATAGGATAGTTGCCATTGACTACAAAACCTGGCTAAGGCTAAGGTGAGGCCGACCAAGACATACGTCAACAAATTTAATGTAGCTATTACAATCAGATTTTTTTATTCTATTTTTCGATGAGCTAAATTGTAGCTGTCACGTGGTACCACAAATTCGGTCGGACACAGGAACCTGCCAACACAGGATGTAGCTGACCACTTTTGTTTTGCTGTCCTCAAAGGCAGCTATCCTACCATGCAAGTTTCATTCTATTATTCGATGAGGGTTTTTTTGATGAATTTTTGTGCCACTGCCCACTATTTTTGCCATTTGCGCAAAATTTGCCAAATTAAGCCGCGGCCGATCAAGAGCAGTTGATGCTACTAAAAGTCAGCTACCCCTACAGAGTAGGATTTTTCTATTTTTTTATCAGGTAGGGTTTCATGCAGTTAGCCACCGGACTAAATTGAAATGACAACATGGCTGACTTGTGCTGTTAATGTAGTCCAAAACTCTTTAAAAGTACTCTAAGCTGAATAAATCTTGAATAAAACCTGTAAATACACTTCAGCTCCTATAACAGCGGTTTGAACCCCATTACCCGAATTATGATATAAGCGCGCTGTTACAGCAGCATTGTTGCCAAATGGTTATTGGATTGCTTTTACTAGGCTTTTATAACAACAGAGAAGAGAGTTGAGTAACAGTTGTATTAAAGCGCCTTATTCAGACAATTAGCTATTCTATAGCTGTTATATGATTTTTATAGAACAATTATGCTGAATAAAAGTGATTTAGTAGCGCTAACTCAGCATTTATTAAAAGGTGGAATAAAAGTACTAAAACATAGTGCTGTAAACGTTTATACTACATGATTATAGCACAAATTAGCGAAAATTGCTAAATAGTCGAGTTAACCGCTATTAAAAATAATAAAAATAAAAAAATAATATAATCAATTCTTATACGACTATTTTGCTAGTTGGGCAGTAGAAGTCACCAGAGGGCCTACCGCGACCCACGTTCGACGTGTTGCCTCTCTGACGCACTTCGGATTTATTGTTTGAAAATATAGCAATGTCTTTTACATATATTGTCTTTTTGAAGACCTTAACTTTAGAACTAAAGTTTTTAGAATGATTATATCCGAACTGAAAGTTCTTACAAACTTGTTGGAGGAGCGAGTCTTTTATAGTAACTTCAGTTCTAGGGAAGGCTCGACATTATTGCTACTAATTTTAAGACACGTTCTCCTTAGTAAGGACTCCTTACGTACAGTCGTACATACTGGTTCAAATACTTTTTTTGTATTAGTTAAGGTTATGCGACATTCTTTCATTCTTCATTCTTACATCATAATGTAAATGGATTTTATACCCCAAATTTCGTACTTTTTCGTTATCGTTATCTTAAAATCTTCTACTTCTTTAAATTATGGTATACCTACAGTTAGGTCGTAGAAAAATATATCATAATCGTTATACAAGAGACGACGCCGGTTTTTCCCGGATGTTTTTGACCCTACTAGTAGCACATAATAAATAATAGTACTACCGTACAGAAAGGAAACTTCCTACAAAACCGAAGTTTGACAGCGATTCAGGGTCGAATCATGCTGTCCCTAGGGTCCCTTTCTAATCCTATCCGTTTCGGTTAATTAGGGTTGTCAAAATTCAATCTGTGGTCGTGCACGCAAAGGGACGTCAAGTTGTGTCAACCCTAATAATTGCTCGGAGAAATGCTGAGCCGAGCGGAGCCGAGTTTGGCCGAAGTCAGGAGTTTCGCACCCCTGCTAGTAGGTAGGTTTAATTTATTTCAATTTATTTCCATATTAACGTTTTATTCACCTTTTGAGTTGGGTTTCAAAAATACTGGAAAATGGACTCGACGAGTAATTAGTTTAAGATTATTAAAATGTTTTGTTTTAGACGCAGAGTCTCATAAAATATGATTCTTTCTAGCTAATTAAGACTAGTATGACTCAAATAATTAATCCTAGCCGTCTAACCGTTTGTAAACCTGCAGCCGTATCATGGTCGCATTTTTATCACCTGTCATGCCCTGTGTCACTTTCGCACTTAAATATTTGTTAGAATGTGACAGGCATGGTGACAAATGATAAAGAGCCGACCATCTTAGCCCTCTGGTCAACAACAAGAACAGACCACTACGACTTATTATTATACATTCTTAAATAGCGAGCAGCTGTCATGATCAGAGGCAGCTCGTTACAAGCAAGTTGCTCGCAGCAAGTTACTCGCCCGGCAAGTTCGCTGCAGTATCGTTTGAAAAACTTTCCCTTTGTGCGCAATTATGTACCTACTCTACTGCTAATGTATGCTTTAGTTCAACTGCACTTTTGTTAACGGAATTCAAATAAAATAAGTAGAAACTAGCAACTGTATAACTAGTGTAAATTTCATTCAATAGCGTGACGTGACGTACGCGTTTGCGTTAAGTCTATTTTTGTATGGGATTTTGAGTTTCTAAAGCATCCCGCTTGGCGCGCTGTTCAATATCCCATACAAAATGACACTTAACACAAACGCGTACGTCACTTCACGTTATCGAATGAAATTTACACTAGGGGTTCGCTTCATGTGTTCACACTCTATAAGAAGCTTACTGTGAGATTTAGTATTTTTTTGTAATAATGTTTCATCATCATCATCATCATCATCATCATCATCATCATCATCATCATCATCATCATCATCATCATCATCATCATCATCATCATCATCATCATCATCATCATCATCATCATCATCAACATCAACATCATCATCATCATCATCATCATCATATCAGCCAGAGGACGTCCACTGCTGGACATAGGCCTCCCCCAAAGAGTGCCACAATGACCGGTCTTGCGCCACCCGCATCCAGCGGTCTCCCGCGACCTTAACTAAGCTCTATACCATAATTAGATTCCAAAAAATGTTGCCACTGCAATAATTTGTTTGTAAAATAGTAAATTCCTTTTTATAAATAAATACGCTAAGATAATTAATTTATTGGTAATTTTACGCCTACGATTTAAAAAAGTACTTTTATTTACTTATTTTTACATAAATACAAGACGCGCTAGTAAAAATTGGCAACATTGTCTTACTTTTTTTGGAATGTAATTATGATTTAGAGTTTAGGTCGTCAGTCCACCTTGCGGGGGGTCTACCCACGCTGCGCCTTCCGGTACGTGGTCGCCACTCGAGAACCTTTCCGCCCCAACGGCCATCGGTTCTACGGGCAATGTCCTATTGTTGTTTATTTATATTATATACTTCCATGCAATCCAAACTAAGAAGATAATAAAGAATAGAAATATAAAAATAATGATTTATTGCACAATTCCTGTATGTCACACAATGGCATTAAATTACATTTAAATAAATGTTTTATGCTATTCTAGCTTGTTCTATACTAGTCAGACTAGAGACATTATCACACCGTAAATATCTTTCGCACAATAAACAAACATTAAAGATAAAATAAAAAAAAACCCAACACACAGACAGATGAACCGATTTTGATAAAATTCCACCCTCCACCGCCAGAAAGCCTGCTTTCATATAAAAAAACTGCATTTAAATCGGTTCACCCATTGAAGAGCTAGGGTGCCACAGAGAGACACGCATATAAGTAGCGGTCAAACTTAACAACCTTCTTTTGAGTCGGGGGTTAAAAAACTACCCTCGAAACAGGAAGAGCTGAAATGTGCTACTGTCAAAGAAAAATCGTAACAAGGAAATAGTAATAGTATAAAAGCTGGCGTTCTCAATATTTGTACCTACTCGTAATACCAGGTTCAAAATACCAGAATAAATCATCGCCCAGGCGGCTTAGCACGGTCGCGTTTTTATCCCTTGTCACCATGCCTGTCACGTTCTAACAAGTACGTAAGTGCGAAAGGGACGCGCATAGTGATAGACGATAAAAATGGAACCGTGCTGCGCCCACAGGCTCCAATTTCACCACGGTGACAGGTGCGACAATTGTAAAACATCACTGTTGCTGACGTCACAGGCATCCGTGGGCTACGGTTGCCGCTTACCATCGGGCGGGCCGTATTCCTGTTTGCCACCATCATTGTTTTATTAAAAAAAACTTTATTATATCGCAAAAAAACAGATATTTCTCTTGTTAAGTTTATGACAATTGTCACAAGAAACACTACAATTGTCACGAAATTCCGACATATAACTCATTACCTGTCAAGAATTACCTACAATTCTTCTAAATCTTGACAATTGTCAGAAACTTCGCAAAAGAGATATCTGTTTTTTTCCGATATAGTAAAGTTTTTTTTAATAAAACAATGATGGTGGCAAACAGGAATACGGCCCGCCCGATGGTAAGTGGTAACCGTAGCCCATCGATGCCTGTGACGTCAGCAACAGTGATTTTACAATTGTCGCACCTGTCACCGTGGTGAAATTGGGGCCAGGTCTCTTAAAACATAATAAATATTTGTTAATAAGCTAAGAAATTTCGGAATAAAGTTCATAAACCATATAACAAATAGGTAGAGTCAGACCGAGAAAAGTCTGCCGCGATTTTGATAGCCCATGCAGTGCAAGTCTCATTTCAAACGTCAAACTTCTATGAAATTATGACGTGTAAATAACACTTGCACTGCGTGGGCTATCAAAATCGCTGCAGACTTTTCTTGGTCTAACTCTAGGTAACTAATTTGACACACTGGCACCGTCCCACCTCCAACGGACTACTGTAAAAGCGGGCGGAGGCGCGGAAAGCGCCGAAATTCTAAAACGTAACAAATATAAGAGCCTCGGTAGAGAGTACCATTTTGTACCATTTGGAGTTGAAACTCTAGGTCCATGGGGTCCCAGCGCGCATAAGTTGTTCGCAGAAATCGCGAAGCGTCTGTTTGACGTAACTGGTGACCGAAGAGCAGGCGGCTACCTCGCACAACGTATCAGCATTGCGATACAGCGAGGAAATGCCGCCAGCATCCTTGGTACAATGCCTCAAGGGCCTATTTTAGATTTAAGCTAGTTATTAATTTCGTTTAGTAGTACCACTGTATATATATTGTATGTAAATAAATGATATTTGACAATTGAAGCTAATGTCTGTACGGCGCCGTGTACTTCAGCTGTCACTGCGGCTTCAGTTTTTAATATAAGTAAGTAAGTAAATATTCTTTATTGTGCTTTGTAATATAATATATACCTAACACGGGTGGAAGATTATTTATTATTTGACTGAAGCACTATTACTTCCACTCTACTGTCTCAAAATGTATTAGACTATTTTCCCTTTATACCTACTCAATAGCAATAACAATAAGTATACATTACAACCAATGAATTATGACTTGTACCTAAAAATCTACATAATTTTACAAATCACCGTTACTATTGAAGAACAGCTATGATTCACGCTGGAACGCGGTGTGCGTTCAGGCCGAGGTGTCCGACGATTAGTTTTCTATGGGCCCGATTCGGATTTTGTAATAGACATCAATTAGATATCTTTAAGACATCGCCAAGATACGATAACGATATGTTTAAGATCTAAACTGTCAAATTTGTCATTTCCGCGATTCTGGAGATAGTCTTGAACGATTTCCACAAGATATTACTTAGAGATCTAATTCACATCTAATAAATATTTAACACAATCTATCTTAAAAGTGACATTGGTTGCCCGAATAGCGCTGCAAAAGAGAACTAGTTGATATCTAAACTATAACGTATCTAGAATGGATCTAGTACGTGTAGTCTCTTGTGAATATCTTGAAGTTCGAATACGGCAGTGTGACGGGTGATCGGTGATCACTTGATGCATTCTACAGTAAACGAATTGTCGGACGCATCGGCCCGGACCCAGACCGTTCTAGCGTGACTCATCCCTTATTGATTCTGTTAATAAATACATAAATAATTATCTTTAAATGAAATGTGAATATATTAATGTGTTAAGTCAAAGACAAAGTCGTATATGTACCTGACTTTATATTTGACAGCCAATTGTCGCTTAAAAAATCAGTTTAAGTTGTCGTTAGATACACATAAGGCGATGTACATCGCTCTAGTTTAACTGTCAAATCGGGACACGGTTTGTTCTTGACTTTACACATCTACTACAATCAATAATTCTTTGATGGTAACATTTCTTCGTGAATTTATCGACTAATACCAACACTACTTACTAGATGGCAACACTTAACACATGTTATTACTTAAATAGCATTATAAATCGTAGCTATACCTACATATCTTGTACTTATCTAATTTTCCTTTCATTTTTAGTTGTAGGTAAAATAACAACAGTAATAATCATATCACAACACTATTCCTGTTGTAAAATATTGTTAATTTAACAGTCTTCATTTTGCGCACAGCTCTTTTTTCGAATATACAAAAACCACATAACATTTTTAGTTCAATGTGTTTTAAGTACCTAACTATAAGGGTGGTATGCCATCTGTCCAATATCTTGGTCCAACGTGCATTGCGTCTCTCTCTCACTAAGCAAAATGTGAATACCAACCTAAGATACGTAGGGCATGTTGTGAGTGCAGTTAATAATAATACCTATTATCATTCGCAATCCTGACAAAGGACTAAACATCCTGAGGTCCCTGTCTATGAGCAAGGGCCACTGGAACCCACACAGTTCTTCCATACTTACTGTAGCTCTAGTTCCAAACGTCTACACCTAGTGGTGTAGTGCCAAAGACCAGCCATTGACAGTTGTTTTGCTTGATCATGAAGACAGAGAAAGCCGCAAGTTTATTGAAACCCATACAGTTTCCTCCTATACTTGCTGTAGGTCTGGTTCCACAGGTCTACAGTAGCGTAGTCCCACAGCTTAGCCGTGGAGAGTTGGCCGTCGATGACTAGAGCTGAGGGGTTGCTGGCGCGGCCAGGCTGCCACCGGAACGGCAACAGGGGTGATGTCGTTGGCGTTGGATCACTGGAAACAGAGAAAAATACAATGAATAAAGGCCTGTACACAGCGGACTCGTATGCGTAGACGTGCACGTGCGGGTTGTAATATACGGATTCTTATGAGAGACGGCACACCTCTTCCGTGATGTGTGCATGTACGGCTACGGCTCCAACATTTTTTTTTATTTCATAGGGAAACAAACAGCATATATAATTCTTATAGCCTAAGAAAGATATTTTAACACATTAGCCAAACAACAGTTTCCACTGAAACTTAATACATACAATTTTGCTCTGAGAGTAGGTACAACATGCGAATAGGTACGAAATGTAAAATAAATCTATAGGTGTAACAAAATTAAAAGAAAAGTATAGAAAAGAAATAGGACCAAAACATATTGCAAATAAATATTCAAATGTGCGTAGACTACATTTTAGCACAAACGCGCATACACAACAAGTCTGTGTGTTCTGGCCTTAGGTAAGTAGTGTTTTAATTTTAACGTGCCATCATTGTTGTAGTTGGCGCTATTTATTACCTATGTTGTACCTACTTTTAGGTTTGTGTCTATGAAACTTGATAATTTGCTGCGATTCCTGATATACCGTCTCCAAGACTTACTTCTGTAGCAAAGACTTGTGTATGTTTCGCTCGAGGCAAATGAAACATTATGATTCCTTGCAAGTGCTCCTACCCCACCTGACTCGACATGTTTGGGATCCCTTGCCCTGGTTTCGTCAGGTAAGGATTCGGTTGTTACGATTCAGATAACATAACATGTATCGATTCGATGATGTCGTTAGGCTGTGCATGACCGAGAGGGGAGGACAACCGAGAGAATTCATGCTCATTAATTTTATCCAGACACAGATAAGTATATTATGTGTAGGTGACATAAAAACCATTTAAGATCAAAGATTATCTCTCAATATAGTACCTAAGTAAAAGTATTTATAACATTGTTTGAAACCAGCCAACATTCTTGTTTTCTTTCTATTTATTTCTCTGTTTCTGCTATTTAAACAGTCTTGTATCTACTGAGCGCTCCACCTGTAGGTACCGACTCGTAATACTCGTTCCTACCTCTAATGCATGTAAAACTCCCTAATTTTATATTTTCCTTTACCATGCATGTAAAATCTCCTTAATTTTATATTTTGAGATAGAAAGTAACGTAGGTATCTCTATTAAATAATCATAAATATTATTTTTAAGCGTCTTATTCAAATAATTTGTCCACCAACCCTACAGGTACCTACCTACAAGTGGATTATGTTGTCATTGCTTAATGATGGTGCAATGCTAGTTTATTTAAATTGCTTGATTGCTACCAATTTCTGCGGCCCCGTTTTTATTCTAAATTATACGTACTGACCATAATTCACGTTGATTTTTCTCTAGGTAGGTACTTCCTATTTCGTGCTATGCATATTATTTTAAGTTAAAAGGAAAAAAGGAGTAACTATCTGACATCCGAATAGTGTATTTTTACTCAAAGGATTCTTTTAAAATGAAAATTTATTTATAGGGTTCCGTACCCAAAGGGTAAAAACGGGACCCTATTACTAATACTCCGCTGTCCGTCCGTCCGTCCGTCCGTCTATCCGTCTGTCACCAGGCTGTATCTCATGAACCGTGATAGCTAGGCAGTTGAAATTTTCACAGATGATGTATTTCTGTTGCCGCTATAACAACAAGTACTAAAAAGTACGGAACCCTCGGTGGGCGAGTCCGACTCGCACTCGTCCGGTTTTTTTTACCTTAAAGTGTTCCAATTAGATAAGTTAAAAAAAAAATTATTAATCTAACCATAAATCAACTACCTACATCAGTAATTATGAATCAAATTTTTCATAGACAAAATGAACTCTCTAGTTCTCGCTCACTGGCACAACCGCGACACGATCAAATTTATGTGCTGTTTTGTTCTGTTTTACACGAGCTATAAATTTATGGAAATTGTATGAGAGACGTGCCTCGCGGACAAATGAGCGCCACCTAGCGGAGTATTAAACGACTTTGTACGCGTGCGGTGCATCAGTCGTTTATTTAGGAAAATAGTTGAGAAGATACGATTGACATAGTTTCTGGAATTGATCTATCATGCTGACAGTTTTGTAGGTATAGAGATAGGTAACTAGTTTTGTATCGCACTGTTAAAACGACAGTATGCTTAAAAAAAAACAACGGGTTGCACTCCGGGAGTGCCGGCAGAAGTGAAAACTCAATGACAGTCTTACGTCTTACGGTCACATGACACCTGTTACGAGTTTAACATTTTTTCCCCATCACATAAAGTGCCGCTAAAGAAGTTTTCACTTCAATTATTCATTTTATTGGTGTATGGGAATGATGGGAATACACCACGGACGGGTGGGAACCCGTCCCCACCTGGCACAGATGGGAATAGGCGCTACATACAAATCATTCCCATTTGTGCCCCCTTGTATGATTGATAATATACCCATTTGATTGTCCTTTATAATGTCACGTGGCTTTGCGATTATATTTTAAAAAAGACGGACATAATGTTAATTAGCTATCAACCAAACCGGCTAATTTCGACGAGTAGGTATGACGTATGTCTGCTATAGCAGTAAACAAAGTACCTATCTTGTTTTTATGCGTAATATTGTATTTATAAACACAATGGGAGGTAAAACGTTGTTAAATTAATTGACGGGGCATTTAAATGTTATTTTGTATATTAATAATTTATGGGTCTTACCTGAGTTTGGTACCTACATACCTAATTTTTCACCTAGCAAATAATACTGAACCTAAAGACATTACCCAACCATTAAAAACATAGATAAATTATCGGTGCCTTTTACTGGTTCTATCTTAAAGATGTCTGAAGCACGCTGTAGCGACCACCAACTCCCAAAAATTGGAGACGAGAGATAAGTTAAGTTACGACTGCGACGACGCTTGCGGTTTTAATGTGAATTATAGAATAAACTATTTGTAGTATAACTCACCCGTATTTGGCGAAGTTGGTCCAAAGCGTGACCATGCGCTTGATCATGCGCCGCTCCAGCTGATGCGGGAACGGGATAGAATGAGGCTTGAACAAGTAGAACAGCTCATCGGCATGAGACGCCCCTCCCGTCGCCCCGTACCCCACGATGATCTTCGCCATGTTTCTGTACCCTCCGTACTTGAACAGATAGAAGTATATCGGCTTGTCTGTCGTCTTTGCGTACAAGTCCGACTCGATCACTGATGGAAACTTGAAGTGCAAATCTGAATACAAATCCACCATGTTAAGGATTAGTTCGTCTTTTTCTGGGGGAAAGTAATGACTCTTTATTATCTCTACTGTGCTGTTCCTATCCAGTTCTGTAGGAAACTCTAAATCTAGATGTAAATTTTCTTTGGGATCTATCGATTTCAGACTATTTCCGTAATCTTTAGCTACAAAGTATATCCCTTCGTTGTCGTTAAAGCCTATTATCATAGGGACTTTGGTGTAGTTTCCAGATTCGATTATACTTGTAGGATATTCAGTGACTATAGGTTCGATTCCTGGCAAATTTTTCTCAATGCAAGGTACAAAGAGAGTATCAGATGAGACGTAGTTTTGATTATCAAAAGCCTTAACTTTTATTAGTTCGTTTACGGTTTTGTTTCTTAAAATATTGTATATTTCGTAAGGATCTTTGGTATTATATCCGAATTGTTTGACTAGAGCGCTAGCTGTCCTTATAGGATCATGCTGCAAAGCCCAGGGCGCAAGCGTAGAACCACTCTGAAGTATAACTCTATGGAAGAGTCCTCTAGCGGCTTGTGAAAGCACTAGAAAGGACGAAGAAACAGCGCCAGCGCTTTCTCCAAACAGCGTCACGCTATCCGGATTTCCTCCAAAAGCTTCTATATTATCTTTGATCCATCTCAAGGCAGCTACCTGGTCTTTGAGTCCAGCATTTCCCGGCGCATCCTCTGTTCCTAAACATAAGAAACCTTCAACGTTCAGTCTATAGTTGATGCCAACGAATACAACTCCGTGCTCGACGAAGTAATCAGCTCCATAGAGAAAGGCAGAGCCAGTTCCCTCGAAGAAGCATCCTCCATGTATATAGACCATGACTGGGAGGAGTTTTCCCCTGGTCCTGGTGGGGGTGTACACGTTGAGCTTGAGGCAGTCGGGGTTGCCGATGATGACGGTGCCCATGATGGTCTGCGGGCAGCGCGTGTTGGTGTTCACGGCTTCGAACACGCCGTCCCAGGCTGGCGGGGGCAGCGGAGCCTGGAAGAGGGAAATGGGTTATATGATGAGTTATATCAAGAAGCCTTGTGTGTATATAATACATTTTGAGTGCAACTTTGTCTAATTTTACCCGTGTCTTATATTTACCACACCGGACCCTAATCATCCTTTCAACACAAATTGCCTTTAATAAGGAAAAGTGCAAATTATCTTCATGAGAGGGTAGAAATTGTAATTTTATTAAGTCGACTTTATGGTGACAATCAAATGTCGACAGCAACAGCATTACTTACTGTTGCAATGCTGCCGCTGTCAATCTCAATTTCCTTGATACGTTTTGCTGTCATTTCCGCACTAGGCACTGCCGCCCTGCAGCTATTAGAAAATGCAGTCCGTCGATCTTCTTGTAAAAAGACCTTCCATCATATTTATGATGATTTCGTCAATGTCAAAAGGGTACTCGTAGACCATGAGGTTGTTCGGTAGTTGCTTTTAGTAAAGTGATAGCTGGACTTACAAAATGCCACCATGGATTACCGGGTGTCAACTAAATAATAGTTAAACGCGTTTCAAGATTAATTATTAATTAGCTGCATACTTCCACGTTAATTCACTGCATAATAAACTATCAATATTACACTTAAAACAATATTAATGAGCAAAAAAATAATCTCTAGACGACTTCGCCGTTTTAAAGTTCAACCGGAAATCCAGTCCGTTACTTACTCGTCATTTTATCAATGAGAATGACAGTTACATTGCCCGCGTCATCGACGCAGCAGTAACGATGCAGGCGTTGCAGTAATGCTGCTACAGTCGTTATCCGAATGTTACCTTTAACCGACACGGGCAAGGCAACGTGATGGTAAATAATGACTTGCCCTTACTTGTAGGTAATTTTGCAGTAATTGCTCTTCATTTATAGGTCGTATTTAATAACCGGTAATTCTGGTACCTATGTACCTAGAAATTAAGTTAATAGCAACTGATTTTAACTAAGTAGAGCGCGAGTAACAGAAAAAAGGCAAGTTTTATGAAATAATATTATAATATTATGAAATAATATATGCCCGCGTCTCAGTTGCGTAGAATGATGATTTTGACAAAAACTAATCCTCATCAATGGCATTGACTGTGAAGTAAAAAAAAACCGATTTCAAATTCGGCCCAGAGGTATTCGGGAAATCGGGGAAACTACTAAAAAAATATCCCGATGAATTGGGAAAATCCTACTTCGACATTAAGAAGGTTTAAAATTTATAGAAATGACAAGTGTCACCGTGCTGAACGCTGAAGCTGTAAAAATAGACTAAGGTCACCCAAGGTAATTGCAACTATGAGATGAATGAACCTACTCTAATAACTATTAAATAAAAAATTTAAAGAAACCCTGAGACCCTTACGCTACGCTAATCATAAGATTTTAAACCATTTTATGCAAAAAATGCTTCACATCATTTTGGAAAAGACATGATACTCTTCAAACTGCTGGATCGATTTTTATTAAACATAGTCAAGAACCACCGTAAGGAAATTTGCTTTTACATAAATAAACCGCATCGAAAACGGTCCATCCGTTTGTGAGCTACGATGCCACTGACAGAAATTGGAGTCAAAAGCATAACACCCTTTGCATGGGGGTTAAAAATACAAGAAGTGAGTAAAAATACTAGAGCTATTTCTTAGTACCATGAGTGAACTCTCTTTTATGGCTGGAAAAAGTGTGCCATGAATAAAAGTTGCTATAGCCTTACAGGCCTATTCGGATTTCGAGATAATCACAAGATCTTGAGACGATTTAGAGATCAACTAGATCTACATTAGATATCGACTAGATGTGACATCAATCAATCAATCAAAAATATACTTTATTCATGTAGGCCTAGCAACAAGCTCTTATGAATCGTAATTAATCTTAATCTAATTATCAGAGCAATTTATTGATGTTAATATTATTCCATAATAAAATTGGATTATTATACATATCAAACTTAACACTAAGAATTTCACAAAAGGATCGTCAAACATTAAAAAGATTGTATAAAAAAATACTAGTCTAGAATTTCTAGAATAAAATCTAAATGTCAAAAAAAAAAGCATAAGTAACAAAAGAAGTAGATAGTATTACATCGGAATATCCATTTCCTCATCAATAATCAAATGTACTTACCTAATAAATAAATAATCATTTCGAATAACAATTAATCCCACGTTGTAATATCATTCATGTAGTCTTGTGTGGTATAATAAGCTTTAGAAATAAGTTTACGCTTTACATAATTCTTAAATTTATTAATAGATAATTCAGTAATATGGTTTGGAAGTTTATTATAAAATCTTACACAATTACCCATGAATGATTTTTTAATTTTATGGAGCCGAGTGAAGGGCACTGCGAGCTTATGTTTATTTCTAGTATTAATATTATGAATTTCACAATTTTTCCTAAAATTTACAATATTTTTATGTACATACAGAATATTCTCATAAATGTATTGACAGTGCACTGTCATTATGTCAATTTCCTTAAATTTATCTCTAAGTGAGTCTCTATGGTTCATTTTGTATATTGCTCGAATAGCCCTCTTCTGCAGAACAAAAATGGTATTTATCTCTGAAGCACCGCCCCACAGTAAAATACCATATGCCATAATGCTATGGAAGTAACTAAAATATACTAATCGAGCTGTTTTCACGTCAGTTAACTGACGGATTTTGCTCACTGCAAAAGCTGCAGAGCTCAGTCTATTCGAAAGAGTAGCAATATGGGGACCCCACTGGAGTTTAGAATCTAAAGTTATACCAAGAAAAACTGTACTATCAACTAATTCCAATTCCTCATCCTTCACAATGACACTTGTTTGCACATGCCTTACGTTACTACTAGTGACAAGCTTAATACATTTAGTCTTTTTCTCATTTAACAATAAATTATTAACATTGAACCAATTTACTACTTTTGAAATGGCATTGTTTACATCATTGTAAGCTTGTTGCTGTCGTTTGACTTTGAAAATAAGAGAGGTGTCGTCTGCAAACAATACTATATCATGGTGGGTCTTAACAAGGAATGGCAAGTCATTTATGTAGATAAGGAACAGGAAAGGTCCCAATATTGACCCCTGTGGTACACCCATAGAGACCAATGACCCAGGTGATCGCTGTCCATTCACATCGACCCTTTGTATTCTACCATTTAAGTAGGACTTAAGTAAATTCAGTGCCGATCCTCTAACTCCGTAATAATGAAGTTTCCTGATTAATGTTTCATGACAAACACAGTCGAAGGCCTTAGATAAATCACAGAAGACACCTAAAGCATCTCGTGACTCCTCCCAGGCATCGAAAATATGCTTAATTAGCTCAACACCGGCATCGGTTGTTGAGCGACCCCGTGTAAAACCAAACTGCTTATTATGCATCAAATTATTAACGTTAAAATGTCGTACTAATTGAGAAAGAACTAATTTTTCAAAAATCTTGCTAAATGTTGGTAGCACAGATATCGGTCTAAAGTTAGTGGGGTCAGAGCTGCTACCAGATTTAAATAAAGGAATTACTTTACTATGTTTCATTAGATCAGGAAACTCGCCGCAATCAACACTGTTGTTAAATATAACTACCAAGTCAGGCGCTACAATTTCAACTAAGGATTTGACAGCATGGACAGAGACTTCCCAGAGGTCATTAGTTTTTTTGACATTAATTGATTTAAACGCCTTTATTACATCTGAGGTACAAACATGTTCAAAATGAAGGTCTCCACAACACTCTGGAGCGTTATGTTTTAATAATGTAACAGCAGATGAGGGTGATGAATTTAAATCCTTAGTTGTGGATACTGGTACCTCGGTGAAAAAATTTTCAAATTCTGTAGCTACTTCTAAATTGGAATCTATAATTTTGTTATCAATGTTTAGTTTAAGCTCTTTAATTGTGTGTTTAGAGCGACCAGTCTCCACATTTATAACTTTCCAGGTTGCTTTAACAATGTCGGAACTACTTTTTATTTTCTGACTTAGATAATTTCGCTTAGCTATATGACAATCTACTTTAAACTTCTTCGAATACTCCTTCACATGTTCTTTAAATTCATCACTCTGATTAAACCGCCTGACTTGGATATCTAAGTCATAACTTGTCGAAATCGTTCAAGAGGACCTCCAGAATCGCGGAAACGTCAAATTTGACATATCTATCTTACAAATATCTTTAAATTATCCGTATCGTAACTTGTTGAAGTCTAGTAGAAATCTAATTCATTTTCCGAATCGAGCCGTTAGACTCCTTGTATTTTTAGAGTTATTGAATTTGCCTTATAGTTTCGATTGCCTTGGCTGACCTTATAATGATAATTTGCAATTGCAATGCAACAATGCAATGATGCAGTGACCGAACAACCTTGTCCTTGCCAGTGGCTCTGCCTTGGAAACGCGATTACTTGTTTACTGTCGTTTCTCCAACTCGTAGTTTCGTGGTAAGGGCAGCTTCGTTTCGACATGTTATGCTATGCGCTCAACGACCTTCTCTTGATCATACGGGTTGCCATACGCGTAAGCGAAAAATTTTATTTCGATATTTTACATATTATACAGGTAGATTTTGTTACGTCTGACCATACCCTGAGGGATGAATATGGAGGTCGTACTATACTTTTACTATCGAACTAATGGCCTAGCCAGGATGAGGTTCGTTGATAGAAAATGCCCATCAAAACTTAAATAATGTACGGATAATAATATAGTCGCAGAATCTGTAGCCCAATAAGTTTTTTTTTTGAAGTGATAACTTCTTTACCGGCGCTGTGCACTTTTTGTGATGGGGAAAAAAATGCTAAATTCGTAACAGGTGTCACGTGACCGTAAGACGTAAG
The DNA here is from genome assembly GCF_910591565.1 of Cydia splendana. Taxonomy (NCBI): domain Eukaryota; kingdom Metazoa; phylum Arthropoda; class Insecta; order Lepidoptera; family Tortricidae; genus Cydia; species Cydia splendana. The sequence goes on from NC_085975.1 coordinate 705,212, forward strand.
ACTGTCATTGACTGCCGGCACTCCCGGAGTGCAACCCGTTGTTTTTTTCGTTTAAGTACTTATTGTACGGTTGTCATCTTGGGCCTAGCCCCGTGTAAGAATCTCACCTTGAACCGGTTCTCATCGTTGACTGTCCCATAAGGAATACCCAGGTACTCGACGAGGCGGCCGTCGCGCGACACGCGCCCGCGCACGTAGCCGCCGCGCGTGCGCACCAGCGGCGCCGGCTGCTGCAGCACTGTTGCTGCTACCAGCGAGAACAGCGCTAGCCACTTCATGTCACGGCCCACCACCTGGAATGTAATAAAGCTTTTTGATGGAAAACTTCTTTAGCGACGCTGTGCACTTTTTGAGGTGGGGAATAGTTATTTGTACAACAAGAGATCAAAGTTTGATATTTCTTCGAGTGCTTATTTTGAGTCCCATGCAAGCGAAAGATTCTATAATAGATTCACGAGCGTAGCGAGTGAATCTAATTTCGAATCTTGAGCGTAGTAAGGGATTCAAAAGCGCACGAGATGTAAATAACTTTGATCTCGTGTAGTACACAAAATTTTTCACCCTAAGCAGTGAGAACATACCTAGAGGGACAGAGATAATAGAAGCCAAGTATATCGAACTTGTATTAGACCCCGCATGTTGAAATGACTATAAAGGTCACTTGAATGTCATTTTGTCTCACTCAGTGAGCAAAATGACTCAGTGAGCAAAATCGCATTTTGCTCACTGTTTTTAAGAAGCAAAGTACCCTTGTTCGAGCTGCTGAGGTGAAAAAAAAGTTAAGCTCGCGTGAGATTACGTCACCGTAAGACGATCACGTGACCGTAAGACCGTAAGACGGACATGTTACATGTAATGTCATTGAGTTTTTCTTTATTGATTTAAATGCCAGCTAGTGAGTTTCGCTCTAACTGGTATTAATATGAGTACTAACAGTGATGTGCTTAAGGGTTTCAAGTAATGCGACGAAATAACGCTAGATGGCGTTGACCTCAATTATACATAGTGCATTTTGAGTTATCACTTCTGCCGGCACTCCCTGAGTGGGTATAGTCGCGGACGGTCTAGAACGCAAAATGACTAGTGTAATATTTTGCCTATATCCCTTTTAGTCTACATCGCGAACGGTCTAGAACGCAAAATGACCACTTTTTTATATCACTAGGGTATAGGTTAGGTTCGTTAGTTATCTTCAAATGGCCGAAGGCCAAACAGCATAGAATAGGAGCCCCGCTATGAAAATGATGTAGGCATTTTGCGTTCTGGACCGTTCGCGATGTATTTAGACTAAAAGTAATATAGGCAAAATATTACACTAGTCATTTTGCGTTCTAGACCGTCTGCGAATAACCCCCTGAGTGCAACCCGTTGTTTTTTTTATATATGAGGCAAACGAGGAGACAAATCGCCTGATGCTAAGCAATTACCGTCGCTCATAGACACCTGCAACAAATCCAGTGGTTAGGTAATAGGTTTGCGAACGCGAGGTCGCCGGTTCGACCCTCGCAGTGGCACTGCACTATGCAAATGTCACGGTGTGCCAATACATTGGTACTTGTATTACAACTTAGAAACAAATAAAGTATAGTCCGACTAAACCGACTTGGACAGAACAAAGTGAGGAACTGTCATTATTAAGTAATTGTATTTGTGTTGTGTACATGTTAAGTACGGAGCTAATTTAATTTATTTTAATTGGTAACCTGGTCTGGGCTAAAAAACAGCGCTGCAGTGTCACTCATGCTGGCAGCATTATGCTGACGCCCAAACCATTTGTCACAGCATATGTTTAATTATTAAGTTACAATAGTCTGGTTAAAGATTTTAGGTAATAGGTATAATGTTTAGGTTAAGTAACTTCTTTTTTTTTATATTGTGTGTTCTGTATTCGCTGTTGTGGCAATAAATACATCTTCTTTCTTTCTTTCTTTCATTATAAACCTCATATTTGAATAGAATAAATATATTGTGTGTACGAGAGATCTGTGTAAATAAAATTTCGTCAACCAGGTATATGTATGTGTTAAGTATTCTTGAGTTGATCAGCATTGAAGCAAATCAAATAGACGTAGATATGGAAACGATTTATAGTAAATATAGAAACGATTTCGATGTGTATTTCAATTTCAATTATTTATTCGTAAAATTTACATTTTATACGTCATTTTACATACAATTACACATAGGTACTTAACAATAAATACCTAGGTATTTCTCGGAGTTACGAAAAAGTATGGTAACTATTTTCGCTTAACTGAAAATTACATTCATTTTTTATATAACTGCTTAAACTTGTTCTTGGGCTTGGGTATAAAGCTTAGGTATATTTTTATCATTATCAATAACTGTAGTACAGTCAAAGAATTTAATTTCCTACCCATTTTGTACTTTGTCACAGTGACAAAAGTCTCTAGCGACTTCCATATTGATTGTCACCATGACAAGGTACGAAAAATAGAAATCGCCCCATTCACTACACACAGCTTAAAAAATTAAGAAACAGTCAAAAATAAACGGCTACAAATATAATGACCACCAAAAAATACTTTGGTACCCTAAATAAAAAAAACATGCTTAAGTACCAAAAAAAAATACTGAACACCAAAAACATAAGGCCTAAAAATACAAAAGTACCACCGTTTTAATAACGACTGCACTTCAAATTGTATTCAAATACCAAATATATTGAATGATCACCAAAAATCATTAATGATCACCAAATCTTGAAGACCAAATTAATGCGATATTTTCACCTAAATAAACCACTCTGATTACCAAAAAATGTATACATATTACCAAATAATGTAAACTGATGCCAAAATTACTAGCCCCTCCCGCTCAACCCCCGTACCCCGCACCGCATATCTACCTAACCTAACCTACTTTTCTAGTAGCATTTCGTTATGCTACTAGAAAAGTAGGTTCAACTGCTATCAGTTTGAACTGCTATCAGTTAAGTGGGTTAGGTTAGGTTAGCACTGCGACCCTTACAGAAACGAAATGCTACTAGAAAAGTGGGTTAGGTTAGTTTAGGTTAGGTACAGAAAATAAATGCTACTAGAAAAAGGCGACGAAGTGGATTCATTAATTTAATAGGATAACGATATATTAAATATTTGCACATTTTTAATAAAAATGGGGTTACAATTTTGGTGGTCATTTACTATTTTTGGGTTTACAATTATTATTTTGGAGTAATTTGCTTTAATAGGATAGCAAGATTTAAAAATTTGGCTATAATTTTACATTAAAATGGAGTTCTAATTTTGGTGATCATTTACTATTTTTGGGTTTACAATGATTATTTTGGTGTCATTTTCTTTAATAGGATAGCAAGATGTAAAAATTTGGTTATCATTTCACATTAAAATGGGGTTTGAAATTTGGTAATCGTTTTCTATTTTTGGGTTAATAATGATTAGTTTGGTGTCATTTCCTTTAATAGGATAGTAAAATGTAATAAAATTGGTAATCATTTCACATTAAAATGGTGTTATAATTTTGGTGATCATTTATTATTTTAGGGTGGTAAAATAGATTTTTTTGGTATTTAATTTTACTAAATCTGGTGATCAGTTAAATAGCAGCCAAAATAAACGGTGCAGAGCAAAGTTATTAAGTTCATGGCTTGTTTGTTTATTTATTTAATACTACAAAATATAACTGTTATCTTTCTATGTCAAGTAAGTATACCTATTGAACCCGACAGAGGTCAATAACATTATCATAATTATATTACTTATCTAATTGTAGAACTAACTAACGATACTTATTATTAATAATGGGAAATTAAGATAACATCCGCCTTGACTCGATTTAGACAATCGATCTTCTTAGGTCTTGAAAAACGCAGGCCAAATTAGAGTTTTCGGTGTTGGTTTTGGTAGGTTTCTGGATCAAAATCGTGTTTAAGCCGAAGTTTCTGTTTCGGCCAAAAAACTGCCAATCTGCCGTAACTCATTTTACTTCTCTATACAGGGTGGTCCAAACCTTGACGTCCTAAAATTTTTTTTAGATTCCTCTAGTCGTGGGCTATCAGAATATACCCCATGTATATAAGCCGATTTTTTGTAGTTTTCGAGTTATGAATTTTTGAAGTTTTTTTTGGTTAAAATTTTGGGGGTGAAGTAATTTACTCATAAAAAAAAACTATTAGATATCTACGGTTTCGGCCGAAAATAGTGCATAACCGAAACTTCAGTTTCGGTTTCTGCATAAAATCCTGTTTTTGGTAGGACACTACAAATTACTACAAAGCGTTATTGTCATCAAATTTTAAACCCACGTTCAAAAACAAAAATAATAGGATATCACAAAACAAATCAATAAAATACTCAACCAAAACAAAGTTTTTACAAACATTTTACGTCACGACACTGATAACAAACCAACACCTACCTATTTATAAGTAGGTAATTGAAAATTCCCATAAAACAGTGCACTTTTCCACTATTTTCCACTATGTTTTTCCACGTTTTCTAGTAAGCGCGCGCGCCGGCAGCCTGCCGAGCTTATACTTCTCGTATCGCATTCAAAGACTTGAGTCAGGGTGCGTCTTACTTTAAACTAAGTAAATTGAACCTTATGATCTGTAATTAGACTCTATATTTAAATGACAGAGCGAAGAGCGCGCTGGCGGCACAGTGAGCTGCTGCTATTGAAATATAGAATGTATTAACTGCACTTAAGGTCCAAATTCTTTTGGCCAGTAACACGCGTGAGTCCAGTCCATGTGATCTCGCGTTGAAGGCGGACCGCTGACGCAGTTGCCCACAATTATGCGGAGGTCAGAATGTCGTTAACTTTTTTTTTATTTGCTTCTGCGCAGGGCTTGTGATTATTTATGCCAATTGATTTACATTGTGATATTGTACACGGTGAGAATATTTAATCCAGGCAGGTCAGTTATAAAAGACGGTATCAGGAAAAGCATTCGTCAAATCAAAACAGTATGTACTCGTTCTTACGAGCTCTCTCTCTTCTCTCTACTCTCTTGAGCAGTGGAAAGTTTCCAAAATTTAAATGAGTTCTACTTGTAATTGTTAATGCTTAATGTTAATGTTTTTTTAGGGTTCCGTAGCCAAATGGCAAAAAACGGAACCCTTATGGATTCGTCATGTCTGTCTGTCTGTCCGTCCGTATGTCACAGCCACTTTTTTCCGAAACTATACTGTTGAAACTTGGTAAGTAGATGTATTCTGTGAACCGCATTAAGATTTTCATACAAAAATAGAAAGTAAAAATAAATTTTGGGGGTTTCCCATACTTAGAACTGAAACTCAAATTTTTTTTTCATCAAACCCATACGTGTGGGGTATATATGGATAGGTCTTCAAAAATTATATTGAGGTTTCTAATATCATTTTTTTCTAAACTGAATAGTTTGCGCGAGAGACACTTCCAAAGTGGTAAAATGTGTGTCCCCCCCCCTGTAACTTCTAAAATAAGAGAATGATAAAACTAAAAAAAATATATGATGTACATTAGGTACCATGCAAACTTCCACCGAAAATTGATTTGAACGAGATCTAGTAAGTAGTTTTTTTTTAATAAGTACGTCATAAATCGTAAACCGCAATTTTATTACGTTACTTGCTGCTACGGAACCCTTCATGGGCGAGTCCGACTCGCACTTGGCCGCTTTTTTAAATATTATACTTAAGTATAGTCTGTTCGGAACATGGAAATACACCGAAGAAGCCAAAAACAAAATTAGAAGCTGCCAAAGGGCTATCGAACGAAATATTCTGAAAATAAAACTAAAGGATAAGATAAGACACAGTGATATTAGAGCAAAGACAAAAATAATAGATGCGTTAGAATACAGTCTAAAGTCCAAATGGAAATGGGCCGGCCATGTTGCTAGAATGCACGCCAAAAGATGGACTAAAGTGGCCACGCTGTGGAAAGGGCCAGACGGCAAAAGAAGACACGGCAAACCAAACGCCAGGTGGTCAGATGAACTCCGTGACATAGATAAGGACTGGCCCAATACTGCACAAGACAGAAAAAGATGGCAAGAGCTGGAGGAGGCCTTTACCCGTGAGGGGTCCTAACCAAATTATATAATTATAGTTACAAAAAGAAAAATAGTTTAAGTGTACAAAATATATTAAAAAAAAAAGATTTTAATTACCTTTTTGTTATGTAAATTTAATCTTTGGTTATGGAATAAATGGGCTTTTTATTTTATTATTATTTATTATAGTCTGTTCGGAAAGAGAAGAGTCGTATAATGTACTGGGCCCCATACATTCCACGACTCTTCTCTTTCTGCACATACTCTAGTATACTTACTCGTAATTTAGTCGTAGTAGTTCGTAGTTAGAAAAGAAACATAAGTAGGTAATAGTTATCCATTTTTTTTTCCGCTTCGGATTTAAGAACTTAATTGTCACGGTCGTGAACTGGTTTTGATACGACCTTGACGATCGTATTGATGATTGGCACGCATCTCAAGCTGGTTTTAGTGTCACGCGGACCGTCCGTGCGGATCGCTCCGCACCGCCAAATTGTATGAGAAAGCTGGACCCGTCAGCTTTACTCTATAACGCTCCCTGAACGTAATACATATTGGTCCAATGCGGAGCGATCCGCACAGACGGTCCGCGTGACACTAAAACCAGCCTCACGCACGAAATCACTTCATCAACAAGATGTGAAATCTGAATCAGCTCCTTTTGATAATAATATTAAGGAAGTCGTCTGAGTTGACATTTTGATAACGGCTCGGTACAATGCGGTAAATACATAGTTGAGTCACTTAATGGACTTCATATCGATAAGCGCACAATTTTAAGGGTCAATGACTTGTTATCACTCTGATGCGTTGCGGTCACGTTTTTCAAGGGCTTTTATTTATAAGTTGTTTATGTTACAATAACAATAATATAAATTTGGAGCTGGACGCCCTGGATCGGAGGGTCCGGTCACTGCTCACCACACATCGCATGCTACACCCACGCTCGTCAGTTATGAGATTGTACATCCCACGGAAGTGTGGAGGCCGAGGCTTCCTAAACGCCAAGGATCTCCACAACCGCGAGGTGTACAATCTCAGGAATTATTTCCTTAACAACGAGTGTGGGATGCATCGTGATGTGGTGGCAGTAGACAGGAACCTCACGCCGCTCTCCTTGGCAAACGAGAACTGGCGCAAACCTGTGGTACTAAGTACTGCGGATCGCAAGGCGGCATGGGAGAGTAAGGTGCTACACGGGCGGTTCTACAAGGCCCTCACGGGACCCGATGTGGACCTGCTCGCGTCGGTGAACTGGTTACGATTCGGGGACCTCTTCGGAGAAACCGAGCGTTTTGCCTGTGCAATTGCGGACGAAGTGATGATGACGAACAACTATCGGAAATATATCCTGAAGGACGGTACGGTCGACATTTGTCGGGCATGCCGCCGTCCCGGAGAGTCACTCAGGCATATCATTTCCGGTTGTTCTCATCTTGCTAACGGCGAGTACTTGCACAGACATAATCTCGTAGCCAGAATTATTCACCAGCAACTTGCTCTTCTATATGGCCCTGTGGACCGCGAAGTACCGTACTACAAGTACTTACCTGCGCCTGTTCTCGAGAATGGTCGTGCCACGCTCTATTGGGATCGATCTATCATCACAGACAGGACTATTGTAGCCAATAAGCCTGACATTGTGATAATAGATCGATCGCAACGTCGGGCCGTGCTCGTTGACATCACCATCCCCCATGATGAGAATCTCGTGAAGGCCGAGAAGGACGAGTCCAGTAAGTACCTAGACTTGGCTCACGAGATAACCGCCATGTGGGATGTTGATTCGACGATCATTGTCCCGATAGTCGTTTCAGTAAACGGTCTAATAGCGAAGAGTCTCGACCAACACCTTGAGAGACTCTCGCTAGGTGGTTGGATCAAGGGTCAGATGCAGAAGGCGGTGATCTTGGACACGGCGCGGATAGTCCGCCGGTTCCTCTCTCTGCAGCCCTGACCACCGGTAGCTTGGGCCTTGCCCCGCTGCTGGCGGCACCCTAGGTTAGGTTTTTTATAATGTGTTTATATGTATTTTTTATCGTTTTGTAAGTGTTTTTATATTTTACTTTTATACTCACATTGTAAAACCCTAACCTAAGACCCTAATTGAATAAAGAGAATATAAATTTATTCGGCTTGTATACCGGGTGTGGCCTGTAATACGAGCAAAAAATTAAACTTTAGGCTACTCCTCATACTGACCAACATTTGTTCAGCAACTTTTAAAAATAACTTGTGGTTTGATTTTTAATACACTTTAAAGTTTATTCTAACACGCAATGTATTGCGAATTTTGTTATGTTAAGGCGTGACAAGCAACGTCAAACCAGTCAAACACAATGATATGGCGTGGCGATGGCGTCCATTGAAGATAATATTTATTTTGTATGAAAAATAGGGAGTCTAAATACTTCATAATTTTTTAAAGTTGTTGAACAAAAGTGTCACCGTTCGAGGAGTACAATCTATGTTTTAATTATTTGCTCATGTTACACGCCACACCCGGTATTAATCAATACGCAATAATAAAATTACAAATCATATGCGCCATGTGCCTCTGTATAAAGTAGGTAGGTACCATCTCTTTTTTATGATATAGGAGGCAAACGAGCATAACGGCCTAATGGTAAGCGATGACGGGCATGGCATGGCACCTGCAGGGGCTAAAAGTGCGTTGTCGCCTTTAAGAACGCGCTTTTCTTGATCTCTTATAATAATTAAAAATTCAATAAAAAAATAAACGAAGGGACCTAGCTGTGGTTGATATACTTACCTATATCTATTTATGTCAAAATATTTTTAATAGTTTTTAATAATGTTAATATCCAGAGAGGAAAATGAGGACTACATTTGTTTGAAAAGGCGATTTCGCGGCGGTGGCCACTTTAGTTTTAAACCACAGAGATCGCAATATCTTTGATAACAGCATATATTCGTCCTTGACAGCAGCCGCGGCCAATGCCGCGTGTTGCAACTAGTTGGTCAATCGTGCGCAGGTTTGCCAATATCGACTATTTGTTGTTCAGTATCGCGGATATGTTTCCCGTATGGGAAGGTTAATTCCGTTTATAAGACTACTAATAGGTATCTTCTAAATACTAACTACTAGACTAATTTAACCAAATCCACAGTCTTCTTTTTTAACTGCCCGTAGCTAAGTATGTAGTATTTTTTGATCTTCTCTTTTAACTGCCCATATGGGCAACAAGGAAAGAAAAAAATTACTTAAAACCTAAGCGAGCCAACCAAAAATACTACATAGCTATTAGCTAGGTTAAGTTTTAAGTATTTTTTTTCTTTCCTTGTTGTGGGGCTGTACTTTAATAAATAAAAAGTTTGAACCAAGGAAAGGACCTTCATATTAATATAATTATCATATCAAAATCAAGCCAAGGGTCCTTGGCATCAGCCGCGAGAAACGCGTTTCAACTCGTGCGCAAGTTTGGCAATATCCAACTGGCCACTTCCCTTTACAGTCGGAAGGTTAGTTCCGTTACTTTAACCGATCTTTTTAAAGCGGGGTAGTGGTTAACAAGCGTGTCTGTATTTCCATCTATTATTTAAACCTGAACGTTATTGGGCCCTAACTTTTTAATAAATGCTTTAGTTAGATTTAATACATGTTAAATCATAGTTATCTGTTGTACAATCGCTATCAGATATATCGGGACGGCCAAGGTGCTCACAAATATCTCAACACGCCTTTATTGTTCAGATATTTTAGGTTTACAGGGTTACAGGGACCGATATGCATTACACGGGAGGATGGTCTGCGACCCCGTGGCGTCCCCCAATAACGGTAGAGCGGGCAACGCCGCGGGGGATGTTAGAGGGTAGGTATTATCTACTCCTCTACTACAGGAGCAGCGAGTCCCACATACCATCCCCAGTCCGGGGGTGAGATGCGTAAATACATTTACCCCTGCGTCAAAAAAAAGCATTAAGTGGGAAATTTTATTACAAGTGGTCGTATTAAGCGGGTTCTACAACATTAGCATTTGAATATTTGGAGTGGGTTCATACCCAGTAGCATGGTTCTGATTTAACAATGTGTTACAGTGTTGATCATATTTTGATACGATACGATCCTAGCTAAGTCAATGACCTTGGTTCTTTTGCGGTTTGCAGATGCATCGGTACTTACCGTAAACTTTTATTGGCTCTTGAGTTGGCATTGCAAAATGAACTAGCCTTGAGTCTATGCAGGTGTTATTTTAAACGACAAACTTATATGAAGTGATGACGTATAAATAACAATGGCACTGCGTGTGCTGTCAAAATCTCTGCAGACTTTTCTTGGTCTAACTTTAACTAGTATAGAAGGAATGTACGGGGCCCAATACATTCTACGACTCTTCTCTTTCCGCACAGACTCTACAACATCGAAACTAATGAACCGATTTTATGAATTGGTACCTATTTGTAGACTTTGCAAACGTTTTATATATGATTTAAACTAGTGGTAGTAAATAGTTGATCCTAGCTGCAACCAGTTATGTACTTACACTTGTCCTATTAACCATCGGCGCCATTGCGAATTCCGGTCGTATCAAACTGCCTAATCTCACAACACGTCACCAGACACTTTAGTCAATAACATTGCTAAGTCACCAAAACTGTATAAGTACAATAATCTTTACAGTGCCATCTAGTTGTAAAATTACGCGTTAAATTGAAACGAAAAAGACTACTTTTTAAACTTTTACAACAAGGCCATTTATCTGCAGCACAAAGACAATAATATAATTATGTAGCGATGTTTTGTTTTTGAATGGTGTTTGTCAATTAAATTGAGTAGGTATAGCGAGAAACACATGGAAACCCGTGCGGCGCGTGCGAGGCAGCTTCGATACTGCGCGGGGGCATCTTTCCAATTGGTAACACAGCGCAAGCGAGTGTTAAGCAAACCAGTATTACATTACACCATTATCCCTTTATGCAGTTTATGAGTTCGTTTTGTTCTAATTTTATAACCCCCGACGCAAAAAGAGGGGTTTTATATCTTTTACGCCAATGTCTGTCTGTCTGGCTATGTGTTTGTCTATGGCATCGTAGCACTCTAACGGATGGACCGATTTCGATGCGGTTTTTTTACGTTAAAGCGAGTTTCTTTGCGGCCAGCGCTAGAATAGTGCTAGCTTAGTGATAGAAATCGACCTAACAGTTTGAAATGCTGTTTTCCAAAATAAAGTAAGGCATTTTTGCCATGATATTGTTTTGTTTTGGCATAGGTAGTTATAGAGAGGGTTTTCATTTTTTTTATTTAATAGTTAATATAGTTATGATGCAGTGGAGAAAGAACATTAATATAACTGAATTGTATCATTTAATTTTCAGTTGGTTTGAGAGCAACAATGAAGATCGGAATGAGAAAAGATCATAATGCCTGGGCGTCCTGTCCTGTCGGACGCCCCAGGTATCGCTGGAGCGACATCGTGGAGGCTGGGACGCCCCAGGTATCGCTGGAGCGATATGGTGGAGGCGGATTTGCGCGAACTCCGAGGTAATAATTGGCGAGAAGTAGCTCAAAACTAACAGAAATGATGCCGTCTTGTGTCGGAGGCTAAGTCTCATTTTGGATCACTGAGCCAACGGATTAAGTAGGTAAGTAAGTATAGGGACCGTTATTCGCGAGAGGTATACTTATGCTGGTGGCTGTCGCCGTTTGGAATGTGCAGCCTTTCGCAACGCAGCCTCGAGCCATGCGCCAGCGCAGACGATTATGCCCTGATGCCCATGGAACATGGACGCGGTTTTATAACCGATTCCTGTAAATAGGGATTAATCGTAAAACGATTAAAACTTTTTGAAATGTTTAAATATTTTTTATTAGACTGCGGTCCCTTCCCGCAGTCTAAGTGCCTGGTGCCTATAAGTTTGTAGGATGTGGGTACCATAGGAAGAAAGCTCTTCCTCTAGTTTTAAAGTCGGTAAAAGCCGTAGTTGGGAGTTTAATGATATGTTATAAATTATTTAAGTAGTTACCTACTTACCTAAGTATAGGGATCGGTAAACGACGGCTCACGAGCCGTATCGTATGCAGTAATAGCGGCTCTTCTACGCTCCTAAAATTTTATTATAAGGGCTAATCTAGAGATGCCAAATCAAAACTTAAGGCTCTTTCATATCCCCAAAAGTCTCGCAACTGATGATTAAATTTCTACTGTAGCTGGCTTTTTTTCCAAAAAGATTCCGAACTATAATAATGGGAGGAGTATTTGACTCGTCAAAGCAAAATATTTGACCTGCGGGCTCAGCACGGTTCCATTTTTATCGACTATCACTATGCGCGTCCCTTTCGCACTTACATACTTGTTAGAACGTGACAGGCATGGTGACAAGGGATAAAAACGCGACCGTGCTAAGCCGCCTGGCTACCACAATGATGACTACTTTGTTTTAATTTTAACAAGGAAAGGGTTCATGTAGCCATGTCACACCTGTCGTTTCATCGAATTAAATAGGCTCCCTGATTTTGTGAATGCATGTCATGTAATGATCTAATGATATTGCTAGCGCCATCTTGTTTGGGTTTGGGAAACAAAACGTGAATGATATTTTTTTACGTTAAGAAATTTCTAGGAACTTAAACTTTTGTTTCCAATTCTATTCTAATAAGCTATAAGTAGGTATTTACTGAGCTCTAAGTTCCTTTCGTAATTATATTTCCAAGAAACGAATAAGTAGTGGTACGAAAGTAGTGGTAAGAACTCCTTTCATTTGAGGTACACGAAACGTAAATTTTTGAGTTCAAAGTAATTAACGAAACCGAAAGTATTTAAAAACATATATTTAGAGTAAAAAACCAACAACAATATAATTATTTTCTCCTAAACTTGTGGTACGTTTGGTTCCAGAACGTCATCGCCTTTTCCTCCCATAGAGGGCGGTAGTGGAAGTGCTTGTCTATGACTAGAAGACGGGCGTCTGTCCGGGTGCTTGGCGGCCATTTTAGGAGAGAAAATGGCGCTGGAATCGGGTTTCTGTTAGAGAAACAATCAATATAAAAACAATAACCAACAGTAAAAATTTTGTAGTCCATTTGAATTATCTCAGCCAAGTAATTGCAAAGTCTAGCTTTAGTTTAAAACAATTGGACATATTATTCTCCCGATGCCCAACATACAAAAAAAAAAACACAGAAGTTTGACGTTTAAAATAACACTTGCACTGCGTATAATCTGCAAATGGTCCATTGTATAATCCTTGCAAATATTAAGGTAGGTAGGTATATAAAGGTAGGTCCCCAATAGGAATACTGTCAGTGTAGAGACTATAAAATCTTGTAACTAGGTAGGTACACGTACTAGTGGGATGTATGAATTTTGAAGATAGTGATATCGTTGATGTCAATAGCAGCCAATACGTATAGAAACTTACCCAAATTTTGCAAAATTTGTCCACATTCTACTAATAACATCCACTATGTCTTGTTCCATCAAATAAGCAGTAGGGAAAAGTGGCTTAAACATATAAAAGAGTTCATCAGCGTGTGTAGCCCCAGGAGATTTTCCCCACCCACAGAAAAACTTGGCCACGTTCAGCCAACCATCGTAGTCTAATCTATATGTGAATATTGGCTCCGTACTTGTCTTGAGAAGCAGGTCTATTGTGGCTAAGACTGGATACATAATCCCGGTATCACCTTCATAATGAGAGAACTCCACAATAGTCTTCTTTGAGATTGCTTTATCACCCATGTATAGTTCCTTTAACTTATCGGCTATAGCTCTTTTGTCTTCTTCGTTTTTAATATCAAGATCTCTTGGTAAGGCTTTGTAAAAATCTAATTTAGCTATTGTTGTGTCATTCTCTTTAGCAGTAAACATATACCCTTCTGCATTGTTATATCCTATTATAATTGGCATTTTATGATAATTTCCTTTAGATATAAGATTAAAGGGTTTATCTGGCAAGAATTGCTCAACGCCTGTTATCTTTGTCTCGACACAAGGCACGAAAATGTTTTCTGATAGGACTATGTCGCCCTCTTTTCTCGGTACTCGAGTTTTCATCAACTGCTGATCGGATTTTGTCATCAATATTTTGTAAAATTCGCTTGTATTGTCTGTAGTATAGCCAAACTGTTGAATGTATGTTTTAGCGACTTGTAAAGGCTCAAACTGAAAACTCCACGGAGACATTGCTGTTCCGCTTTGCATGATGGCTTTATGGAACAGTCCTTTCGACATAGGTGATATCAGATGGTAGGAAACGGAAGCAGACCCAGCGCTTTCTCCAAAAATAGTAACATTATCAGGATCTCCACCAAACGCTCTAATATTCTTCTTGATCCATCTTAAAGCTGCAACTTGGTCTTTCAAGCCAGCATTGCCGGGGGCTTCCTTAGTGCCTAAACATAGGAAGCCTAGGATTTCTAATCTATAGTTGAATGTGACGAGTATGACTCCATGCTTGACTAAGTACTGTGGCCCGTAGAGGAAAGGAGATCCAGAGCCATCTCTAAAGCCTCCGCCATGGATGAACACGAGGACTGGAAGGGCAGACTGAGGATGGGAAGACTGGGGAGGAGTGTAGACGTTTAGGACGAGGCAGTCTTCCTGACCCATGATTATGGAGCTGGTGAGTCGTTGGGTGCATTTGACGTTCTCGTCGTAGGCTTCGAAGATGCCATCCCATTTTGGTTCTGGTCCAGGTGCCTGGAAGATTTGAGAAATATTTTATAAGTGCCGTTCGTATTAAAAATATCTGTAGGTAGGTACAGCGTGCTGCAAAAATGCATAGATACATTATGAATGTATTCTATCATAACGTGACTATGCAATTTTGTGACCTTGTATATACCCAGCTGCAAAAGTGCATGACCGCATTATGAATGAATTCCGTTCATAAATAGTCCATTTAATTTGGCAACTCGCTGTGCAATAGAAACTGAGTGAACCGTTTTTTTATTGCTCATTCTAAACTTAGCTATTTTGTCGTTTACTTCATTGAATATTTATGTGACAGTTACAGCTAATTTCTTTACCAGACCACCGTAAACACAAATGACACAAAATACGTTCTGAAATAGTAATAAAGTAATTTAGTCATTAAGTGCAATCTATTACGTGAGTAATTGCTAAATAATAGAGTACCGTAATTGGAGATATATTCGTATAGTAAGGTTCTAGTTCTTTGTAGTATCTCTTCAGAATAAATAATAGTACTACCGTACAGAAATGACACTTCCTACAAAACTGAACTTTGACAGCGATTCAGGGACGAATCATGCTGTACCTTTCTAATGTATGGCACTATCCCTTTCCGCTATTTAGGGTTGTCAAATTTCAAGTCATTATCTTATCTGTGGTCGTGCACGCAAAGCTCAAAGGGACGTCAAGTTGTGCCAACCCAAATAATTGCTCGGACCAATGTTGAACGTTAAACCGAACGGAGCCCAGAATGCCCGTAAGGAGGAGTGTCCGTCCTAGGTTTATTTTCTAGTTTTATTCCGTATTAGGAGAAGCAGTGCCAAATAGTGGAGCGTAACACTAAGCTGAATACCCTTTTCTTTGCCGTAATACACACAGGATAACAAGATAACAAATTATATTGTGTTTTTTTTTAATTATTTGATGTTAAATTATTTTGTCACCTTTGTTTCTTTTTTTATGCCAATGTATTTTATTGTGTTAGATATTGCAACAAGAGATAAACGCCGTATCTATCTAGCTAATATGTACCTGCATGGACATCATGGTCGCATTTTTATCACTTGTCATGTCATGCGTCACTTTGACATGGCATGGTGACAGATGATAAAAAGGGGACCATATTAGCCTTGCTGAATAAAATAATGATCTAACCTGAAACCGACGATTGACAGTGGCATATGGTATGCTCAAGTACGCGACATGTGAGCCGTCATGCGCGACGCTCCCGCGCAGCAGCCCGCTGCTCACGCGCAGCGGCGCCGTCGGCTGCCGCGCCAGCCGCGCCGCCCATAGCGACCACAGCACTAGCCACTTCGTGCTCAACATGCTCTAGCGGAGTGGCGACATCTGTTGAGAATATAGTATACAATTATGTGTCTACAGATAACACTGTGTGCACCGCATCATTGTTTTAAGTGTCGCTATTTTTTTAAATAAATTGTCTAAAAATAGCCAGTAGTTTTTCTAATTACAAGTAAATTGGTCGAAATATACCTAGAGTTCAATTCATTAGTAATATTTTAACAATAGTTGGGGACAAGAGCATACACGGTGTGTTTTCATTGTCTGTCTATACTTTGGTAGCTGATGAACATGTAGGTCATGCTGAATAAGATTTAGGATCAACCACAATATTTGAAATTATAGCTTTTTTATTTCACCGAACCAATTTTTTCTATAAAACAATATATTTATCTATCTTCTACACAGTCTGTCTTTCTTTTTCTTAGGTCTCCTACATTATAATATAGTCAATTATAACATATAAAAATACGTGAGCTAGTACACTCAGCCGCAAATTTGCATGGTCACTTTATGAATGAATACATTCATAATTTGTCCATAGAATTTTGCAGCTCGCTGTTCAAAAACATGGCAATGGAAAACCACTCTGTATAGTACTATGTATTACCTATTCTGTGCAACAGGTAGAAAGAACGCTAATAAGCAAGCAAATGTGTGTCACACGTTTTTGTCGTGTGTCGTAACCGGCATACAAACAATGATAGCATTGATAGCTGTTCAATAAGTGAGGTGTTTAGAAACTAAAATGAATACCAATACACTGAAGAGTAATAAAATCGAGACACTTTGGTTGAAGATTTCCATAGTCGCTTGAGTGTATTAGTACCTAAAATGTTAAATATATTGATCAAAAATGTCTACTTAAGGATCATCGTTAAATACTACCGGTTTTTTCATACATGATATAATAATATACATAACTCGCATATAAAGGTACACAATCAAGGGGCATATTTAGAATCATTAGAATCATGAAATATGATACCAATTTCATTTAATCTGTGTCTTAAGACTTAGATATATTTTTTAATATACTTCAGGTTATTGGTCTTTGTTTACATACCGATTTATTTAGCCGCTCCATCTTTAACACCAAAAATGACTATGCGATTTTTGAAACATTCCACCCACCTTAAAATAGGTAACACAACTAGATTATCGTAGATCGAACAAAAACAAATGAAAGTTACAAACATTGACGATGTACGTTCGCATCGCACCGGTCTTGAGCATGCAATGCCGAAGTGAGTCAATGTACAAATAGCGACACTCCTGACATACCATAGGTAGGCTTTATATCGTTGTAATAAGGTTTAAGATCAGTTAACGATATTAACGATGGTAGGTAAGAGCCTGACCGGTTTTGCTAACGATATACGGGTTTTAGTAAACTACAGAATATAAAGGAAATTACCACATTTCGTCTTTTGGTTTAATATCTCTTTTTATATTACACATAATATAAAAGTACAGTTCGATTGTACCAATTTACACAACTGATCTGTCATTTCATTAATAATTTTATAATGAACCGCTCAATTTATAATTACAAAAAAAACCGGGCAAGTGCGAGTCGGACTCGCACACGAAGGGTTCCGTACCATTATCTATAAAAACGGTCACCCATCCAAGTACTGACCCCGCCCGACGTTGCTTAACTTCGGTCAAAAATCACGTTTGTTGTATGGGATTGGGAGCCCCACTTAAATGTTTATTTTATTCTGTTTTTAGTATTTGTTGTTATAGCGGCAACAGAAATACATCATCTGTGAAAATTTCAGCTGTCTGGCTATCACAGATCACGAGATACAGCCTGGTGACAGACGGACGGACGGACGGACGGACAGCGGAGTCTTAGTAATAGGATCCCGTTTTACCCTTTGGGTACGGAACCCTAAAAATTGGCTGACCGATGCTCGTATAGGTAAATTACAAATTAAAGAAGTCTCCCAACGTAATTAAACGGATGAATCGATTTTGATAAAAATATGTCATAGAATCTCCCTCTCTAATCTTCTAGTCTGATTGGCGGACTTTAGAGGCCGGTATTGATTTTAGTCGCAAAAATGTAAAATTGATAGATTGTCGATGAAATTCTACACTTTTTGTTATCTAATAGAAATAACAAGTACTGTATAACACTTTAAACTCTCGCGTTTTGTACACAAAGGTAAAAACAATGAAATTATATCGCGGTAGACCCGTTTGTGTAATTAAATATATAACAAGTACTGGTTTCTATTCGCACGTCTTTCTGCTCTAAAATCGTTACCGGCCTCCTAAATACGTTAAGGTATTCCCTACCAGTAATTAACCAATGGTCAATCAGAAATGTACAACCGGAATAGTAAAAGCAGACATAAAATAAAAGTCACATATTGAAGAAATAAAACTATTACAAAACCATTATGGCACTTGTACATAGGGGCTGTCCATCGATTTTTTACGATTTTTGACCCCCCCCCCCCCCTAAAATCATCCAAAAATCATGCTGAATGACCCCGTTTCCTCCTACGGCATCCGATGTCCAGACCCCCCCCCCCCTAATTTGTAATGACGTAATTTATGAATAGCCCCATACCTACCTGTTCAAAGGGCATTAATTAATTATCAGTTCGATCAAATTTCAAGGTGCGTTGTTATCACACGTCATATCACCGAAAATTGGCAGTCCATCAGTTGTTATTGATTATTTAACCGTAACGTTACCATGTTTCTGCGATTTTTGATTTATTAATATTGGAAAACATTTGAGGTTAGTTTTTACATATATTTTTCTTAGTATTTGAGGACTTCTTTTTATGAAGCAGAAGGGAATATAAGTCTTAAGTACCTATTTGATTTGTTCGCAGATTCTACCAAGTTTGACGGCGATATACGCTTGCTTAGAATTTTACTAAAATATTTCTGTATCTATGTACGTATAGGTATGTTACTGTTATTTTAATTCAAAATCTAAAACTAAAATTCTTTTCACATCCGTATGTCTTCTCCGAAAATTCCCCTAACTCATATATGATGAAAGAAAATTACTTGACGGTTTTATGACCTAATTTTCCATGGGTGTCAATGTGAAACAGCCAAATCAACTGAATGTATCAACTTTTACGTTATTTTGTGAAGTTAAAGTTTGTCAGCCATGCGCGTGAGCATGAAGTGAGCATGCGCGGTAGCCGACGAATTATCGGTGCCTACATCAAAGAGTATTTTAAGTATATTAGAGGTAAATTCTGTTAAAGAATACACCATAATCTCAACAGATGGCGTCAGTCCGGTAAACCATGTTGAGCACGAAGTGGCTAGTGTTGTGGTCGCTGTGGGCAGCGCGGCTGGCGCGGCAGCCGACGGCGCCGCTGCGCGGGAGCGTCGCGCGCGACGGCTCGCATGTCACCTACCTGGGGATACCGTATGTCACTTTTTCAGGTTCGTTACTTCTTCAACTAACTTGTATCTCATCCTCAAGAAAAGGATCACACTGAAAACCAGCGCTAGACTCAAGTCTAGTACATGCTGGGCATGGTACCCACGACCAACGTGACTTTTGAATCCGATTGCCAATGAAATAATAAGTTTAACTTATTATGTTTGTACATATTGCTACCATATTTCTGTATTTACCTATATATTTTGGCAAAAATAATTTAGAAGTTTGTAGTTTACCACAATTCTTTTATCAGAAAAGATGCTAATTCAACCGTTCTGAGGCTTATATTCGCGTACAAATGGCACACAAACACATTAATTTGTTTTTTTTCTTGTTTCTTCCTCCCTTGTAGAGTAAACACCATATTCTTATAATTGTTTACCTGTAATGCACAATAAATGCACAATTGATTCTTAATGATTCTAAATAAAAAAATAAATCTTTTATAATATGTGACGTCACACAGTTAGTCGAAGTCGAAATGCGAAACTAAGCATGAAATTTCATTCTATTTCAGGCACCAGGTCCAGAACCAATTTGGGATGGCATATACGAAGCTATTGAAGACAATGTAATGTGTCTTCAATGTCAGATGAATCCTTTTACAGGAGTGATTAGAGAGAAACCTGTGGGCCAAGAACACTGCCTGAAGTTAAATGTCTACACACCTGCGTTCCCTTCAGATTCCATGTTGCCTGTCATGGTATTTATACACGGCGGAGGTTTCGCAGAAGGTTCAGGCATACCCTTACTCTACGGACCTAACTACTTAGTGCCTAAAGGAGTTATATTAGTGACGTTCAATTACAGGCTAAATCTACCAGGATTTCTCAATCTAGGAATAAAAGAGGCTCCAGGTAACGCTGGGATGAAAGACCAAGTCGCAGCCCTCAGGTGGGTTCAGAAAAATATTAAAACATTCGGAGGAGATCCAGATAATGTCATAATTTTCGGCGAGAGTGCTGGCGGCGCCTCGGTGTCTTACCACTTGCTGTCTCCAATGTCCAAGGGACTTTTCCACAAAGCCATCACCCAGAGCGGCTCTTCTTTATGTCCGTGGGCTTTGCAAGTGAACCCAGTTCATAATGCTCACCGAATAGCAAAAAGTTTGGGTTACGATACGAAAGACCCTCATGAGTTGTACAAGATTTTGAACAATCTGCCGTTACCTGATCTAGTTAGTATAAAGTTTCCAAAAGATTTAAGACAAACAATATTTTCTGAACTTTTCTACGCCCCTAGTATTGAAAAGAATTTTGATGGAGTTGAAGCTTTTCTGACAGAAGAACCGTACCAATTGTTAACGAAGGAGAATTATACCAAAGTACCATTAATTATAGGATCAACAAATGAAGAAGGTTATTTCTTCATAGGTGTAGATGATGCGGTAGTATCTAAATCTATCCTCGATTTCAAACTCGCATTGCCTAATAATGTTGAATTTCCATCAGAGGCAAAGAAAGAACGAGTTGCTGGAGAAATTAGAAAAATGTACATGGGTGATGAGCCTGTATCAAAGTCGCCCTCAGCAAGTATAAAACTTTCAGGATACTACGGGGATCCATTCCTAATTTACCCGTCTTTGGCTGAGACTGAGTTACTGCTTCAGTCAACTGATAAACCTATCTACAACTATTATTTCAAGTACAGTGGCTGGAGGAACGTGGGCAAAGCCTTTGCGGGAAGAGGTTTTCTGTCGGAGCCGGGAGCGACGCATGCAGATGACATATTTTATTTGTTTCATCAGCCCTTCATGTCATGGCTGGCATGGTTTGACAACTCGGAGTAATTAACAATGGAGCCGCCATTAACAGGCGTTCCCCTCTGTCGAAAATAGGCGGCCAATGGTCAACAACTTGTCAACCATATGTATGGACTGACGTTTATCTGACATGACGTACCTATACATTTGATGTGCCCCTCCCCCGCAAAAAACGGCAGACTATTTTGTACCGACGATTTTAGACATGGCGTCTCCGTTGGTTATATCCTCTAAGTTTGACAAGGAAATGATAGACAAAATGACGACTTTGTGGACTAATTTTGCAAAGTACGGGTAAGTAATAAGTATCCACCGCTTTATCAAACTATGTTAAAATTGTCATTTTGATACCTATTGAACTTTTGTCAGGAGCAGTGAGCCATGTTAAAAATCCAGGCCACTATCATTAAAAAGCAACGCAAAAAAATTTAAGGGCTTTACGAATTAAAGCGGTAAATCTGTGGTTTAAATATATTTTTGGGTACTCCTTGGGAAACAAGATAAGAAGATTAACCAGGGTGTTTTCTGTTCCAGCGATCCAACCCCTGTCACCTCAGAGCTCATGCCGCAGCGCTGGCTTCCCTCAACGGCCGCGGATCTTCGGGCCTTTGTGCTGGATCGAGAAACCTCCACTGTCCCTCTGTGGTTCAAGGAGTCGCTCATTTACTGGAGGGACTTGTACTACAAATATAGGAGAAAATGATTGTGTTCTTGATCTTGGTTTTTAGATGATAATAAAAACTAGTTTTTGGGTTGCCATTTGGAAAATAGATGAACTCACAAAGACTGGGCTAACGTGAGTATGGAAAATAAAATAAATGAAAACATCACTGCTTTACAGTGACTTTAATGTCACCTTTATTTAGTTCAGTCATACCTTACCCACTAAAGAGCTAATTTCAGGAACTGTAATTTCAAAACATTTTGTGTGTAAACGTGATCTTCGAATTCAAATATAATTAAACAGACAGGCCAACTACAATAATACTACAGCCGTACATTACATTAAAAGCGAGATGGTAATGTTGATTATAACGTTGATATATACATATAATGATATTTCAATGGCTGTTACGTTTATTATGCGTAGTGGGGCAGAACTTATCATCTTAAAGTGACTTAAAGAAAACAAAAATATATTAAAAGTCTCGGAGTTTATTAAATCAATTGTCATTTTGAACAGAGCTCTTCATTACATTTAGAAAATAATTTAGCTTGCTTTCAGGGTAAGTGCTTTATTCAATAAATTTCTTTAATTTCATTAATAAAATAATATTCTATGTCACATTTTTGACGTAAAATGCTTAAACAAGATAACAACAGCGGGGAAATGCTGCCAGCGTCCTCGGCACCATGCCAAAGGGGCCCAATTTCTTAGACGTATTTTAATTTTATTTAATTTTATTTTATTTAGTATTAGTTTTAATTTAGTTTTATTTTATAGATAAGTTAGTTTATTTTATTTTTAATGTTTGTATCTACCTTATAAATAAACGTTAATTAGATAACAACTTACTTAGTTCCATTTTATTTTATTTCCACTATTTTATGTCGCAGGTAGTTAAGACTTCACATTTGTACACATTTATTACCGTCTATACTTAGCATACAAATCTCTCCAATATTTCAGCGAGTCCTTGAACCACAAGGGAACGGTGGTGTGCTCCCGATCCAGGACGAAACTCCGAGGGTCTGCAGGGTCCGTGGGGAGCCATCGCTGCGGCACCAGCTCAGATGTCGAAGGAGTAGGGTCTCTGGAACAGGCAAGACACGGTTTTGACGTTGTTATCTCTTTCTATAAAGAAGTTTTTAGAAAATTATATGTTATAGGCAGTTGAAGGCGACATGTAATTTATTTTTTGGTATAAGTTCAGATAAAAAGGTTATGGGCGTATTTGTCTTGTGATGCATACTACATATAGTCTGCATCACAAGACAAGGACTGGACTGGCCGTTAGGGTAAAATATTTAGAGAATTTTGGCTGACAGGTAAAACGGTTGCTGATTCAAATCCAAGTCAATCGTAAGTTTTCGATAACGTACTTGCTGACGATCTGTATTAGGCTATCCCGGGACTGGTTTTCCAGAGAGAAACCGGGATTTCCCGGGACTCGAAACACAAATTCAGCCCCAAAGTTAACTCGATAATTATAATTCTAAAAACTCACCCATGTTTCGCAAAATTTGTCCACAGAGTCGTCATTTTATCTATCATCTTTTTGTCAAACTTCGCCAACCAGGTCAAGAAAGGCTGATGGAACAAGTAAAACAGTTCGTCTGCGTGCGTCGCTCCAGGCTGCGAGAGGAAGTGTAGGCCTCCAAACACCTTGCCCATGTTCCTCCAACCGCTGTATTTGAAGCAGTAGTTGTATATCGGTATGTCGGTTGACTTCAGTATTAGCTCTGTCTCAGCTAATGACGGATATGTCATAAATGGATCTCCGTAAAATTTTGAAAGCTTCAGTGTAGATGATTTCTTATTTGATATAGCTTCATCACCCATATACATTTCTTTTATTTCTTTTGTAATTCGCTGCTCTTCTGCCTCTGTTGGAAATTTGAGGTTATTTGGTAATGAATGCTCGATTTCGCAGGTGATTTTTGATGAGAAATGTTTCTCTGCGCCGATAAAGAAGAATCCTTCTTCATCCGTCGTACCAATAATCATAGGGACTTTAGTATATTCTCTATTTGACAATAACTGATGAGGCTCTTCTGTTAAAAACGGTTCAACATTTTCAAACTCCCTTTCTATACTAGGTGCGTAAACCAGATTGGAGAACAACAGCGTTCGTTCATCTTTAGGAAGTTTAGCCATAAGTAGTTCTTTTACAGGTTTATTATTGAAAAAGTTAAATAATTCGTAGGGGTCTTTCGTATCACATCCAAAAGTTTTTGCAACTAAATGAGCATTATATTCTGGGTTGCTTTGAAACGCCCAAGGGCTTAAGGATGATCCACTTTGTGTTATGGCTTTTTGGAAGAGTCCTCTTGACATTGGAGACAGTAAGTGGTAAGATACTGACGCGCCGCCAGCGCTTTCTCCAAAAATCGTAACATTATCTTGGTCCCCGCCAAAAGAACTGATATTTTTCTGAACCCATCTCAAAGCTGCGACTTGGTCTTTCATCCCAGCATTCCCTGGCGCCTCTTTTATCCCTAAATTCAAATAGCCCGGCACGTTTAATCTGTAGTTAAAAGTTACTAAAATTACTCCTTTTGGAACTAAATAATTTGGGCCATATACTAGTGGCACTCCCGATCCTTCGATGAAACCTCCTCCGTGTATAAAGACCATGACAGGTAGCTTCTCTGCAGGAGGTACAGGAGTGAATACATTTATATTCAGGCAGTCTTCTTGTCCTGTGGGTCGCCCGGGTAGGCCCCCAGTGGGGAGAACGGGACATTGTGGGCAGATGATTTTGCCGTCAATCGCGTCATACACGCCAACCCAGGATGGTTCAGGTCCCGGTGCCTGCAATGAAATGAGACCAAAATTATAAGCACGTGTGTATATTTCAACTTTATATATACGAAGAGAGTTTTGCTGAATTTGCCATTTTCAGAATTGTCTTTCTGTTTTGTTGTTATAAGATGGAGGGGTTGAGTAGACAGTTATGAAGCTGATCCGAAAACGGCAGTGTTAAGAAACATGGTGATCTTAAATTCTTAAAAAAATTAAAAAAATGCATCCAAATCTTGCAAACAATGCATTTTAGCGTTTGCGAATGGCGAGGAACTATGGATTTGCATCGCATTTACGAAAATTGGACGCACCCTTGTATTCCCATAGTTTGATACGCACCTGAAACCTGTTCTCCGGCGTGACAGTAGCATAAGGTATGCCGAGGAATCGCAGATGCGAGCCATCCTTGGCCACGCTCCCGCGCACGAGTCCGCCGCGCACGCGCACCGGCGCCGTCAGCTGCCGCGCGCGGGCCCACGGCAGCCACTTGCTCATACGCATCGCTGTCAAACTAAATGGTTATGATAAACAGTTTTGTCAGTAGAATAAGGCAAAAAAAGAAAAAGTGACCATGGCCTCTAGCATCCAGGGCTGGAATCGAACCTGTATCGTCTGCATTCGCGGTAGATGCCTAGACCACCACATGGCGCGGCGGCATGGGTCGAATTTCCTCAGACAGTAGCTAATCTCCTAAGGGCTCTCTGGCCAACTCTCAGGAAGAACAGCCACAAGCCACAACAGTGGTCCGAACCTCTAATTCATATAAAATAGGTATTTTCATAAAATCATTCAATTTATTTACGCAGAAATTTTGAAAAATAGGCGCCAAGGCTCCGTGTAAAGTTTGTATTTTGCACCTTTTTTGTACTGATAAATTGGTTTGCCAGTCAATATTTGATCTTTGTAAAGCATAAACTCTTAGTAGTCGTAGCGAGTAGGTAGGTGCAGTTAGTAGCAGAAGTACTTAGCTGAGTTGCCTAGGTGTCCAAAACTACCTAGACGTGTATTCTGATTGTATTGATATGTTATAAATTTGATCTGATTTATTATGGATATAATCTGTCATTGTCAAAAGTAAGTTTATATACAACTCTGTGTTAGAAATTCACAAGAAAGCAAGCACTCTACTTAAGCGTTCGGATTGCCACAATTATAATACGAGGAACAATAGCAAACTAATACTTCCATCACTAAGATTAAAAAAGTGTCAAAACAGGGAATTTTCATAAAAATAAAGCTATTTAATAAACTGCCCACAAATGTCACGGATTTACCTTTTAATCTATTCAAAAATACAGTCAAGACTTTTTTCCAAAACCATGCCTTCTATTCGATTGCTGAATATTTATCATTTAAATATATTTTAATTGACGCAAATTATAAATAGATTTTTATTATTACTAAGCGTATTTACTTTGTAAATTCATACTCTTTAAGTATATTGTGAAATGCTGACTTACCATGTAATGATCATGTTACATTATGGTTAATAAATAAACTAAAACTAAAACTACAACTAACATATCTTCAATCAGAAACGTCACTTTTGACACTGACAAATCATATCCATAACAAATCCACATCAAATTCATAACCTGTTATTGCAATCAGAATAGTCTCATGCACACGCTCTTTTCATGACAATTATTATAAAGGTGCATAAAGTGTGGATCGTTCATTTTGAACACTCATCCGCTTATCAACTACTTAGGTACTATGTACTTAGCTGTCATTATCCAGCCTTAACAATCATGGAATCCAAGGTCAAAATCATTAGTAAACATAAAACTCTGTGGTTACGTTTGTTTTATTACTTTATTGTGATGCATGTTTCTGATACCTAGTCTCTGTTCGGAAAGAGAAGAGCCGTGGAATGTTTTGGGCCCCATATCGTCGGGTGACAAGCAAAAGTCACAAAGTACTATCAAAAAATTAAAGTAACAATGCACTTTATTACACTTGTAACACGGTTTATTGTCCAATAATTTCAATGGTGTTAGTTAGTAACTTTTGCTTGTCACCCGACGATATATTCCACGACTCTTCTCTTTCCGCACAGACTCTACAAGCACACCCCGGACACTGGCGATCAAATGTATGAAACAAACGCGTTCCTACGCACACAGTCTAAGCTCGTGTAGGTTAACGCGTACCATGCTTGTGTGAGTGAGATAAGACGTGCTAGGGTTCCCGCCATTTTGTTGACAAGTTCGATGACCTCAATGACCCAAAAGTCATTGCGCGAATTAGGAAGAAATAACAATCATATTATGCTGTAAGGTGGGTATCTAAGCTCGATTTATACAATAGTTTCCTATTTTGAATCAGTATAAACGAAGTAACAAAAATATTTAATATATTATATAAAATATTGTGTTGTTTTCAGTGTGATCTGATAGGTTTAGGTCTAAAACAGATAGGGTAAAAGAAATACTAAACATAAGTACCTATTGTAAGTTGGTATTCTACTAAAACATAAAACACTTTAAAAATAACTGGGTATGTACTTGCCTTGATTCATACAATGGGAATCTGTAGAACTTTCTTTTAGTTTTGTCGTTTATAGAGCTTAAACAACCGTACACAGCACAACACACGCCCATTACAAAAGGATTTGTAAATATTTGTTTAATATTTTACGTGGACTCCGCTCTGCGCACCGCGTCGTCGCGTCCTTGCCAGCCGGTAACTGAGAGGTAACCGAGAGCGGGTGGGCGGCA
This sequence comes from Cydia splendana, assembly GCF_910591565.1. Classification (NCBI taxonomy): domain Eukaryota; kingdom Metazoa; phylum Arthropoda; class Insecta; order Lepidoptera; family Tortricidae; genus Cydia; species Cydia splendana. The sequence continues at coordinate 732,565 of NC_085975.1, forward strand.
CTTTCAACGGGAGGCAGGGAGTGTCCACACTGTACGTTAGTACTATTTATTATACTGTGCTACAAGTATGTAAGTATGATATTTAGAAGCCACCCATTTCTGTTTTAGGCTCTTTCAGCATATAAATAAGATGTTTTAATATTGTAAAGACATCACAGACTGTACAAGTAGGTACGCAGAATGTGACCCCATTAAAGAAGAGATTTTTTCGATAACACAAGATATATACAAAACAGGAGTTATTCCAAAGGATTTCCAAGTCAGTAAAACTATCACATTGCCCAAAAAATATGGATTCCGACAGAAAAAAGGTACGAGAGAGGCCATACTGGCGCTGAGAATGGTTGTTGAGAGGAGAATAGACTTGGGCCAAAACACACATATAGCCTTTATTGACTTGGAAAAGGCCTTTGATAGGGTCAATTGGAAGAAGATGATGGGAATTTTAAGAGAGGCAGGCTTGGACTTCAGAGGCCGAAGAATAATTTTTAATTTATATAAGGAACAAGAGACAATTATAGGTGTGGGAGAAGAAAGTTGCAGAGCAAGGATAAAGCAAGGAGTGCGGCAAGGCTGTCCACTCTCACCCCTTATCTTTAATATATTTATAGAGTGTGTCATTAGAAAAAAATTAGAAGAAACTGAAGGAGGAGTCAAATTTAATGGGGAAAGAATAGTATTTATTAGATTTGCAGACGACATAGCAGCACTGGCCCGAAGCTCAAATGAATTAAAAAAAGTAATGGAACAGATGGATTTAATTTTTGGTGTACCCTTGTTTTGCCGACAAACTTTTCATCGAATATTATTTCATCGACAACGATTCATCGAAACGTTAGTACTAGTAATATTGTTTGGCGTTATTTTGTTTCATATACTATTTATTTAAATTTTTCTTACTGCGTAGAAATACTATTCAACGAATATTACTTGATCGCTAATTCGTTTCAAATTATTTTAATTGGCACAACTACTAAACATTGAAACTCATTTGTTCGACGTATTACTTTAATACATTTTTATATGTCGTACTACACATTTTTCTGTTGTAAGAATTTTAGATTTAGTAACCTAAACGAACGGCTTTCAAAGTACCACACAGAAACGAACGACTGACACTGACGACTGAGCCGACGAGTGAGCCGACTGACGTGATTGCGTTTAGTTTCGATAACGAAATATTACAAATTGAAATAATTTTACGCGTAATAAATTTTATTAAACCTAACCTAAACGAACGGCTTTCAAAGTAGGTTTAGGTTAGGTTAGAACTGCGACCCCACACAGAAACGAACGGCTATCAAAGTCGGTTTAGGTTAGGTTAGAACTGCGACCCCATACAGAAACGAACGGCTATCAAAGTAGGTTTAGGTTAGGTTAGAACTGCGACCCCACACAGAAACGAGCGGCTTTCAAAGTAGGTTTAGGTTAGGTTAGAACTGCGACCCCACACAGAAACGAACGGCTTTCAAAGTAAGTTTAGGTTAGGTTACAACTGCGACACACAGAAACAAGCGGCTTTCAAAGTAGGTTTAGGTTAGGTTAGAACAGCGACCCCACACAGAAACCAACGGCTTTCAAAGTAGGTTTAGGTTACGTTAGAACTGCGACCCCACACAGAAACAAACGGCTTTAAAAGTAGGTTTAGGTTAGGTTAGAACTGCGACCCCACACAGAGACGAACGGCTTTTAAATATGGTTTAGGTTAGGTTAGAATTGCGACCCCACACAGAAACGAACGGCTTTCAAAGTAGGTTTAGGTTAGGTTAGAACTGCGACCCCACACAGAAACGAACGGCTTTCAAAGTAGGTTTAGGTTAGGTTAGAACTGCGATCCCACACAGAAACGAACGACCGACACTGACGACTGAGCCGACTGACGTGATTGCGTTTAGTTTCGATAACCAAATATTACAAATTGAAATAATTTTACGCGTAATAAATTTTATTAAATATAATCCAAAATGAAATAAGAAAACCCGTAAAGAAATACCACGATATAAACTATATACAAAATAACTCAAGTACCAATTAAAAGTCTCCGATTTAAATTTACTAATATCGATTCTTCGACGCAATAACTTGTCGATGAAATGAAAATACTTGAAACGTTGTCTTCGAAACAACATTCGATGAAATGTCTGTCGGCAATTCAAGGGTAAACCTTAATTTTTACACAATTTGGACTCAAAATGAACACTAATAAAACTAAAACACTTATTGCTTCAAAATTATGCCCAGTTAAGGAACAAATTGACATCAGAGGTACAAATATAGAACAAGTAAACAAATTTAGATATTTAGGCAGCTTAATTACGCAAGACTCCAGATGTACAGATGAAATAATATCAAGGATAGCAATGGCGAAAACAGCTTTTAACGCCAAAAAACATTTGCTTAAGGCTAGGATCTCCAAGAGTACAAAAAAACGCCTAATTAAGATATACATCTGGAGCATCGCTTTGTATGGGTGTGAGACGTGGACAATGCGGCAGAAAGATAGGAAACGATTAGAGGCTTTTGAGATGTGGCTGTGGAGAAGAATGGAGAAAATAAGTTGAACAGAGAAAAAAACGAACGAGGCGCTGCTGCAAATTGTTGGAGAGAAGAGAAACCTACTGAGGACCATAGAGAATAGACGAGGCAAAATGATAGGTCACTTGATAAGACACGACACTTTCTTTAAAACTATATTAGAAGGCAAGATTGAAGCTAGGAGAGGAAGAGGAAAACCACGAGCAAGCTATACACAACAACTAAAAGCAAAAGCAAATGTCGTGTCTTACAGGGACCTAAAAAAACCTGGCCGAGGACCGCGAAAACTGGCGCATACTCCACCGACAAGAGCCATGCTCTTAAATTTTGATTAATTGATCACAGAGTATGTAAGTGTGCCATTTGCATTGGTCTAAATTGTTTATGTAGGTATTAATTTTATTTACCTTTCTTGAGAGTTATATAAGTATATAATCTTTTGATATATGTAACAATAATATGTAAAACATAAAAACTTTTATGAAATTGTAGTGTGCAACTGTGCACCATATATGACACGCACACTCTCTCACATGTACCCTATATATACTCTAGCATAAGTATCATATATCAGAATAAACCTATACTCCTGAGATAGTGTTTGTCTTTACGTCCCACCTCACATGGCGATCCTGCCAGTGCGGCCTTGTGCTGTACTGGCGGCGCGCCGCGCCAGCCAATGAAGGCCGAGAAGAGAAGTAAAAAATAAAAACCTATCGGACTATGAACAGTTATGGTGAACTTTTAGTGATTTATCGGAACTCTATGTGACACAATAAGTGGTACAAGTAATGTGATGAGTTCGACTTCACATTCGACTAAGTATATCGTCAGTAATACAAAATAAAATAGAACTATTATCAATATAACATAGTGCGTAATACTGCGTAATAATATTCCAGTGAATATCGGACAGTGAAATAAAGAAAATAATTACCAAAAATAAAATAAGGGACCGTAAACGTGACATAAATAAAAACGGACGCAATAAAAATAAACAAAAACTGGGACTTCTAATTTTTGTGACAATATGGTTGCTGCTGGGCGTTGTTCGTGTCGGTGGATCGGGGCGTGGTCTGCAGCTACGGGTGCCCTAAGCCAAGGCACGAGGTCCAGCGTATCACAGTGGCAGTAAAAAAAAATTGTGAAAAACAGACATAATAATAATTGAAGGGACTTCTATTTTTAAAGGTTTTAATCGTACATTTTTAAGGCATTCATTTTCTAATTAAGTGTATGAACTATTGATAACATTTCATTTATGATAATGCCGCTAGATGACGAAACACAATATGGATAAAAGGGCGGTCATTATATAATTAAAATAATAATTAATTTTCAGTCTTGTATTTTGGTGCAATTTTTTTTTCCTATAATTATTATTTTTCCTTGCCTCAATTGCTTTCAGGTGATCATACATATTTTTTTCAAATTTGCTTTAGTATTATCAGTACATGAATGACACAATTACTTCATCCTTCTTGAATACCTATAGCCCACATGACGGCGGCGCGGTACTCCATATATGGAATGGCACGCGAAGTCTGTCATTTCATCTCAAATTGTATAGTCTTCCTGCAGTGTTTTAGATCTCTTAAATTCAATGTAATTGTATTATAAATTATACTTAATAAAACTTAACTTTTTTTTTTTCAATATCAAATGCAAAAATACACCGCAATACCTTCTTTTAACCATATATCAAATTATACTACATTAGTGATGTTTTAAATTAAGGGTTATGGTGACTTTTAAGACTTTTTTATGTAATTTAATTTGTACCGGAGTTGACATATAATACGGACATGATGGATTTAAGAATAAAGTGAAATTAAATGATGACAATATAGATAAATGAGAATAAAAAACAGATTTAAAAAAACAAATGTAGGATTGTGATCGATGATGAAAAGTTTATTTGTTGGCATAGGAATGCTTAGAATTGTTTTAAAGTTGGATTTTATGGATTGTGTTTATAAAGACGACCATGAGTGTCTAGACAGAAAGGTAAACATCACGTGGTTCGAAAAGTTTTTAAGCAGTATAAAAGGGCAACGCACATTGGTACGAACATCAGTTATGTATCAACGACCGACCTATTACTATCATATATTAAGTAGTGCGGGGGGTATCGAGGAATGGGCAGAGGTGAGAAGACATGAAGAAGCAGCGGCAGCAGCAGGACCAAGCGGAGCGGACAGAGAACAACCATCAGGTGAGCAGCACACCAGCGACGACTTCGAATGTGGCGCAGCCCACCAATGGTTGCAACTCGAATGGGGGAACGACTCTAGCGTTGGCGGTACCGCCAATGCCGAAGAATCCACAAGTGGAACAATTGTAACGGCAGTGACAATAGGATCTGCAGACAGTAGCCAATTACTTATTTATGAACGCGCATGGGGTAATTCTGACAACTCGAGGGCACATAATCAAACCAATCGAAGCCCGTGGAAATTATTTTGCAAACATGATCGAGGATGCGGAACGAGACACCAGCATTGGCATATAATTTACATCAGTAGAAGTAAACAATGGGGCCACAATAGCGAACTTGGACGCCTAATTAGAAACGACCAACACAAGTGCGAAGGCATAACATGCATCTCTTGCCTAGTGCAATACCTTAGTGACGACAGTGGTCGTACTGTGTTTAAGAACATTCTAACCAGAGAAGATTACCAAAATTGCAAGTGCACATTTCATAGTTTGGAAGGTACGAATGCAAGATTCGGAGAAGGTGACAATCTTAATGCCCAAAGGCGAATTATACCATCTGCGTGAGACAACAAAGAGTGGGCGAAACAACTGATGAAGCCAACAATGTGTTACCTGCAACTGGACAACGGAAAGTGGAGCATGAACAGGAAAACGCAAATTTTGGAGAGCAACCGGTGCCGGGTACTCGAAGATACGGGCCTGGCTCCGCACGAGATCCAGGTAATGAATACTTATCCAATACAAATCTTGTTCTACTGTTTGTTGATTCACGAGCTTTTACACCGGGAGAGGCTGAAAAAATTCTGACAAAAACGCCTGAAGGAATCGAATACTGTTTCGAAAATATGCCCGAGAAAGAATCCAAACAGCCACCAATATTGCAAGAGTACTAGTTTTTCAAGAAAACCTGAAAAAAAGAATGGAACGGTGCAAAAAATGGCAACTGTTAAACGATCCAGAGTGTGGAAATGCCAGTATTGTTGAAACGATTCGTGACAAATTAATCAAAATTTTACAATCAAACGAAATTAGCGTGTCGAGCTTTGCGCTGCATACATTTAATCATTTAATTAGAAATACGGGCAAAAAAAACAACTTGTTTTTCCACGGACCCCCAACGACTGGAAAGACAATGTTAATGGAATCGTTGGTAGACTTGCATTACAACACGTGCCGTCTGACGGGGCTCACTCCGAATAGTCCATTCAATTTTTCCGTAGTCTGCAACACTAATGCTTGTTTTATGGACGAATGTCGCTTGACGGACAATCAATTTGAGCAGTGGAAATTATTGGCGGCCGGCACCAAGATGGACACTGACATCAAGTATAAAGTATATAAGTTGTTGAGATGGAATTTGTTGCATGATTGGATCGTGTTTTAAGTAGCGCTTGGGAAGGCTGATATATATAAGTATTTCGAAGAATGATTAGCCTGATCAACTAAGAGTTGTTGAAATGCTTATATATTGACGTTTTCATGATGTTGCGTTATATGGTTGGTTTTTGAATGTTTTGTGTATGAGAGGGAAATATGAAACAAAATACTGAAATATAAATTGAACATGCCTATCGCATCTTCGGTGGCCCGAGAGGCGGCCTTGAGCGGTTAGGTTAGCAAGGGTACGCCAGGATACAAGGCAGGCACGGAATCCTTGGCGTCTGACCATGATTCGGTCGATTATCAATCGTGGAGACTCCTTGGACACGCGGAATGATATTGTGTATGGATGTGTTAAAAGAACTGTCTGCATGAATAAATAAATAGTATGTATGCGCGCTTAAAAATAAATATCCTTGTATCCTGAGCTAATAAATAAATATATTATATAGTAAGGTCGGCCGACCACGTATGTAAAAGCGTTGCGTACCCTTGATCTTTGATTTCAGTGAAGCATAAACTATGTCACTATAAATGAATAAATAAAATAAAAAACAGAGAAATAATATTTAAATGAATGACATCATAATGAAATAACTTGCAAGGAACTGATAATGTAAAATAAAAAAAATAAGGAATGATATTATAAGGTACCAATGACGAGTAACGAAATTGTTACCTATATATATATGTAAGTAACACTTGAAATGACGAAGAAACGTATTGTCTTGACGAATACACTACGAAAGTGGAAATTAGTTGTAATACCTATTCTTGTAACTTTTGAATTTATTTCAATATATCTAGTGTAGTTTTTTTGTGTTTATTTGTATTTTTTTGTTTTTTATCTTTTTTGTGTAATTAGTTTAAAAAAATCATGTACTTATCATTTTGTTAGTTAGGAAAAATAACTTGTGCTTTTCGATTATATTTGTACATACTTAGTGATAATGTTCGAATAATGTGTTTTTTTTAATAATGTGTTTTTTTTATAAATCTTTTTTTTTATTTTTTCTTATGACTAGCATATAACTGTGTAATGTACCTACTTTATAATTTCGTTTCGTCATCAAAGCGTGCTATAATTGTGTTTATTAACTTTGATTATTAATTTGCCAATTATTTTACAATTAAGTTATTATTCTGCTTTGTTTTACGACTAAGGTATCTTTTTTTTTATTTTTTCTTTGTACAACCAATCTTAAAAATTAAATGAAAAAAGGTTAGGTTAGGTTAGGTTAGGTACCTACAATAAATATTGATTGTTCTTAGATTTTATTTCTTGTTTTTTTTTTTTTGCGTATTTTTTGTCATAAATTGTAAAACAGCGTAACTATTTACTCTTTTCATACTATTACTAGATAAATGAAAAAAGATTATTTTGTAAACTTATAATCTTTTTTTTTCCTTTGGAAGGGAGGTGTAGTGTGCACCATATATGACACGCACACTCTCTCACATGTACCCTATAGACGAGTATACCCTAGCATAAGTATCATATATCAGAATAAACCTATACTCCTGAGATAGTGTTTGTCTTTACGTCCCACCTCACAAAATATAGAAATTTCTGGACACAATTTAAGACTCACCCGAATTCAATTTGATTTAAAATTCACAACGAATAATCATGACGCGTTTTGTATTCTAATTCTTTTAGTGGTCCAAAACATACGATTTAATTTCGATCGTAATTAACTATTTTTAGGGTTTAAATTCAATCAACACATTCTTACTTTAGTAAAACGAATAAATGTTGTGTTCTCGCGGTGTAGCAACACAAACTGAATCAGTCTAATCGTCAACGTTTTGTGAATAAAAATACACTGTTAAACAGCATTCATGTGCTGCAACGGAAAATTAACTCTATGGTGGTAGTAATTAGAGTTTATTTTAATTTACGACTTTTGCGATAGCATGTTATCTGCATTTCTTACTGATTCATGGGATATGATAGAATTAAGTAACTAGGCAGACATTATGTAGTTGACTTGATAATACGTCAATTCGATGACTGACTGAATGACATGCCAAAAGAGGTGTACCTAGAGTTGGACAGCCGAGCTAGATGGCGCTATACGGCACCATTTTGTGGCAGTTAAATTGTGAAACGTCAAGTTTAATTCATAAAACCTAAGAGAATTTGAAATAGAGGAATATTGTCAAAGTCAATTATGTAGTCAGTATATTTACTGCCATCTTTCGACACAAAATGATTAACACTTTTAGAACGCCATTAGACTTTGATCCTTATTTTTTCACTGATATGTGTTAAATTTGTTAAATGTCATAAAGTATCCGTACAGCGACATCTGCTTTTTATGAGTTTTCTCATCTCAGGCACGATTTTTTCTACGACTTAACGACTTCCACAGTTTATTTTATTTTAATACGACGAAAGGTGAAATAATGAAAACGTTTTTTTTAATGTGTTTATATACCTGCATACTTAAGAAAACAAAATACTTACTTTACCAACATACTCATCTGCCATGCTCAAAGAGAAACACTAGGTAAAGAAATAAATAAATACATTCACACCGTTTAACCTTACAGATAATTTTATTGCTAGAGAAGGTCGTTGAAATGACGTAGGTACCTAATCGATACCTACTTATACTCTCTACACGTGACTGAAATATCATGTTTTTGCTCTTTGACTTTCATTATAATATAATGTATCTTATCTCCTAGCCGCCCACAAATGGAATCAAGCCGAGACAAAGGTAATATTGATTTGTCAAAATTATTATCATTTATTTATTGATCAAAGTATGATCAAGTATGACAGTATAAAACCAAGGCACTGTGAAACTACAAAATAAAAGAAAAGACAAAGAAAAACAGTACCTACACATAAAAATTAAATTAACTAAACATTAGATACAAAATGCAATGGAATGGAAGACCTTTTCATAGGCCTCTGGGCGGTTACAGGTTAACATTATTGTCGCAAAACATGCAAACATAAATTCGACAATCAATATTTGGCTATTGGATTACAATAACAAACATTTTCTTATTGTAAATATAATTGGTAATAAATTAGATAATAATTAAAGACTAACACTTCCTCACGGACAGTCACATTTTGCTTAAAGTTTCTGTTTTTGGAATTCACAATGTGATATCATGTCACCCCAAACTCTTCTGTCAAGTCAAATGTCTTCAAACTTCTGGATGACGACCGTCTGACCGAATATCGCCCTGTTGCACATGTACGGTATTACCGGACCGATACAACATTCAAACCTTCAAGAACAGAGGGCCTACCGCCTACCTACGTTCCACGTGTTGGCTCCCTGTCACACTTACGTACAAATTAACAAGTGCGACCGAGAGGGAACACGTCGAACATGGTTCGCGGTAGGCCCTCAGAGCGTAGTTACTCCCGTCCCATCTTAAAGGCCGGCAACTCGCAATACTCTGGTGTAGCATGTGTCCATGGACGACGGTAATTTTCTTACAATCAGGCGATACATCTGCTCGTTTGCTTCCTAAACGATAACAATATTATATCTGGTGAAGATCGCAGAGAGCCATTTGACTCCAATTTAACATGAAATGGCAGCGCACGACCGGTTGGTATTATCCTCAGGCAGTCCCCCCGTTACCAAAAGTGGACGACTTTCAACCGTGACGTTCGCGACTAATCCCATCAATGTGATCTATATTCAGTGTAGACTTCGTCCCAGTACTTGAGCGAGCTACTCGACCACAGCGGACGAGTAGAAAGTTCCTTGTCTATTACGAAGGCTTCGGGAGATGAGCGGTTGGTCGGCGGCCATTTTAATGGCAACAGCTGTGATGTTTCTGGAGTTGGGTCTCTGAAACAATCCAGATGAGACAATCACAAGACTCACAAGTATAGTCCCATATTTAATTATCGTCCGTGTTCATGATCATAATATTAGAAGGTACCGATAATAGGCCGACTATTGTCTTAAGTCTATTTAAAAAAATATATTTACAGACACCGAGATCAGATAAAATAATTTAAAAAAAATCGAAAACGGAGATATTTACTAAAACTGTTAAATAACATTTAAACTGCTAACGGATAGGTAGAAATACATACCCAAACTTGGCGAAGTTTGTCCACATAGTGGACATTTTCTCCATCATTCTCCATTCAAACATATTCGGTATCAAGATTTGCTCAAATAAATAGACGAGTTCATCTCCATGAGTAGCCCCCGAAGCTGTTCCAAATCCTGCCCACACCTTGGGAATGTTCTTCCAACCTGCGTAGTCAAATACGAAACTGAACACAGGTTGATCTGTCTTGTTCAATATTAGTTCTGTCTCTTTTAGGACAGGGTACACGAAAAATGGCTCCCCGTGAAACTTAGACAGCTTTTCTAAAGTCTGCTCAGATATTGTGTCATTGCCTAGGTACATTTCTTTGAATCTGCACGCTACTTCTACCTGCTTCTCTTCTGTAGGAAATTGCAAGTTCCAAGGCAACGCTTTAGAGAAATCCATGCTTGATAGCGTTGTTCTATTCTCGAAGCTAGTGAAGAAATATCCTTCTTGGCTATTAGTGCCTATCATTAAAGGCACCTTTGTGAACTCCCCTCTTGATAACAGTTCATAAGGTTCCTCCGTCAAAAATGCTTCCACACCTTCAATTTTCTTCTCAACGCAAGGCGAAACTATGAGTTCTGACACAATGCTGGCACCGTGTTCACGAGGAATTCTCGGTGTTACAAGTTCTATGTCAGTCTTGTTAGCAAAAAAATTGTAAAGGTCATGGGGATCTTCGGATTCATAACCCATGACTTTGGCCAAAGAAGCGGCAATTTGTATTGGCGATTGCTGGTATGCCCATGGGGCTAACGAGGAGCCACTTTGCATTATGGCCTTGTGGAACAGACCCTTAGACATTGGAGATAATAAATGATAAGACACTGATGATGCCCCAGCGCTTTCTCCAAAGAGAGTTACATTGTCAGGATCTCCACCGAACGCCCTTATGTTTCTTTGAATCCACTTCAACGCTGCTACTTGGTCTTTTATTCCGGCATTTCCTGGGGCTTCTTTGATGCCTAGGCAAAGGAAGCCTTGGGCATTGAACCTATAGTTTATGGTGACGATAATAACGCCTTTGGAGACTAAATTTCTTGGTCCATAGAGTGCTGGCGAGCCTGAGCCTTCCACGTAGGCTCCGCCATGGATAAAGACCATGACGGGAAGAGGGTGGGTGGGGGTGAGAGGGGTGTAGACGTTTAAGGTGAGGCAGTCCTCCTGGCCGCTGAAGAAGTCGGTCCTGATGTCCAGACGTTGGAGACAGCGGATGTGGTCTCTGTCCGCTTCGAAGGTGCCGTCCCATTTTGGCTCGGGACCAGGGGCCTGGAAATAAAATTAGACTTAGAATTTTATGAAAATATTTTATTTTGTGTTATTTCACAGGGCGCCGTAAGCCTTTACCTTAACCTTTTGGACGCCAATGACGGATATATCCGCAGCGCAGGTTCAACGCCAAAGACTGATTAATCGGTCACAGACCACAGAACAACATAGACCTACGTGCATATGCATAAAGTTCAATTTCAGTTTTGACACTCCGGTGACGTGGCGTCCGCCTGACAGCTTTTGTGTTTGACACGGCGTCGAAATGGTTAAGGGATTGCATCATATACTTGAGAAAATTGGTCCCATGCCATCTAGACCTGGGTGGCCAAGCGGTTTTAGGCACCTGGGGGCCTAGCCGAAACGCATTTCGAAAAAAGATATCGCTAACGAATCGATAAAAAATTTATGGGAATGACAGGTACCGTAGATGAGTCTGTCGAAAAATATTAACGAATACAAAAATGTTAGCCAAGTTGCAATGTTGTAACGAAACGCAAAACATTCGTTACCGGAATTCGATATCTGCCATACATTCTCTAGCCAAGTGACACTTTTGACAAGCGAAATGGATTCGTTATCGCCTCCTAGGTGTCGACACGTAGCGAGAGCTATCCCGTTGCAGATAACTTATCGAAGCACAAGAAAATGCCATATAATAGTGTTTGTAAATTAAATTTTGTAGTAAAAAGCACACTTTAACATTATTGTGGGCGGCGAACAACGTCTAGAAAAAGTCAAACGCGTAGACGCAGGCACCGTCTGAAAAATCGCCTCTATTGAAACTGCTTAGGAAAGGACTGCTCTTAGCATTTATGCTACGGGGTCAGATCAAAGGATTGTGGGCCGTACGCAGCATTTTACCCAAAGGATCCAATGTGACCGAGGCGCTGAATACCTACCTATAGTTACAGTGTCATGGAAAAATGGATTATGCACCCACAAATGCAACATGAAACAACGTCCCTACAAGGTAAGAGTGAGTCAATAACTTATCCCTACTATACCTACTAATAAGTATATAAAATATGTTATTGATGCTAAAATAACTTCTTATGTGTTCCTGTTACGTCTTCAAATATAAACCGATGAACGGTGTAGATTAAATTTGGTACCCATATGCACACTGGCAAGCACTTATTGTTCTTCAATAGGAAAGTGAATTTAATGTGTAAAGGCAAAGGTATATAGGTAAAGGCTTTACAAATATAGATAAAGACTCGGGAACAAATGTTCTTCACACAAATAAATGCCCTTCCCGGGATGCAGAACCATCACCTTCATAGGCAAGGTCACTGCCGACTAGCAATATTGTAGTGTCATCCCATTTTCTTAAATTGATTTGAAAGGGACGAGACTACAGTGTTGCCACTTTTTAATTTCTACAATTTCTTGTCGGACTGTACAGTAAGCTCAAAAAGCCTTGTATTGTGGGTACTTAGATAACTATTTATAGATGGTCAAACCAATTTGTCAGTCAGTAAGAACCAGGAAAACTATACTCATACTTATCTTTTGGGTGCTAGTACTAGAATAAGACAAAGCTAGTATGATTCTCTCTGTCTTTGTTTGAAATGAGACAGTCCTTTGACAAACTATACTTAAATACATAGACAACACCCATTACTCAGGTACATCATCAGGTATCTGTGCTCATTACACAAACAAATTTTCTTACCGGGGATTCAAACTCAGGATTAATATCAGCTTAACCGGCAGGGTCATTTAGTCACTACCCACTAGGCCAGACCGGCTGTTGTCATACATATACCAATTATCAACCATATTAATGAAACTTTTTTCATATTATGAAACATATTATTGTATTAAGTATATGACTTCCTTTGGCAGGCAGGTACAGTCAGCTGCAGAGAAAAGGTACCACCCCTGCATACCAACTTCTATGTAGTGGTGGTACCTTTTCTCTGCAGCTGACTGTACCTACACACTATATAAAAATTATCTTAACATGTGTATAACACAAAAACATTTAGTTTTTTTTTTGTCAACATACCTATAATATAATTTTATTTATTTCTTAATAATGACTGGTAGAGAATAAGTATTATAAACAAATGTTACCGAGTTTGTTGAAAAACTAGGCATTAATTTTGTTTCAGGTGACTTGGATATTCATTGCAGCCTTGGCATATGAACCAATACTTTATGGTGCTCCAAAGCCAGGGTCAAGGGAAGAAACTATGACACATGTACAACCACAAAAATCTATTGAGTGTTGTTTTACTATTTTAAAACAATGTACATATGTACAAACAAGAAAAGAATGCTTGGCTACTGATTTTATGTTGCCGGCAAAAAATACCTGCTGCATCTTTCATTAATAGATATTCAGTAAAATAAATTTACTTTTTGACCCAATCATTGTTTCATTTATTGGAATGAGTGGTTATGGTGGTTACCACCTTAACCTTTGGTATGCTTAGGAGCAGATCTGCTCCCATGTACTTACCTATATTCAACTTAAAAATGCATTAATTATGATTGATATATAAATGACAAATTTTTGACAGGAGCACACGAAAGGTTAAATATTAACAGCCAGTAGCTTAGCGGGTGAGATTACCTTCCCAAATTTCCATTGACTAAATAATAAAGATATGTTTAATTCATTTTTAACACCTCACTCACTTAGGTACTTCTATTACTGAGTAAACAAAAAGCAGAGACAGTAGGTAATTAAAAAATAATATTAAGTAACAATATGATTTATTAGTTTTGGTTTCACAGGCAGCTTTTATCTAATGCATAACATCTATGTATTCAATGTCCGCTTGACTTTTGTTAATTTCGAAAATGTTTGAAGTCTATGAAGTAAATGAGTTCACTGAGGTTAAACTGATTCGGGCAAACCTAGCCACACTTTCACTTCACGGTTTGAATCATTACTAACGCTTAAAGTATTGTCTCTTCTGGTCAAGTAAGCCAGCAGTGCACGTCCTTAGCACTGGTAACTGCCATGAAGGCGTGATTGCAGCGGCAGCTCTGACTGTACGTGCCAACTTGGTAAGGACTTCTCAGCGTGGAAGAATAGCCCGCGGAGCCCGGAGCCTTCACCGGCACGGACGACGGCTGTCTGAAATTGTTAAACTTTAAGTCAAAATTATATGCAATTATAACGCACTCTTCAAAAATTACACTATATAGAGTTATTTTATCACGAAATTGTGATTAACTAAGTTAAACAAATACCAAAATATTTAATTTACTTACTGATAAAACAATAATTTTCTCCAAAATTAGATTCACTGTTCACTTGACACTCTTGACAGCTGACAGATGACGTTTCTTGACGGTTTTGAACGAGAACCACAGACTAAAACTAATTTTTATCGACTTGGCGCGTAGAAAAAGCGTTAACTAAAAAGATTGCCTCTTGGCTAGGTTATTGTAAACATTATCGACCAGTCGCTCGCGATCGTAGAGATCGAATCGATACGGAGCGAATGTAATTCGGCTACGCCGGCGGCCCCTGGTTTGTTTCCATCCCTGGGCACTGGTGGCCTTGGTCACTTTTTCTTTTGTATATGGCATCTACAATTTCAGTTCATAGTTTTAGACTACTTTAATCAAGGAAATCCATAGAGGAACCAATATCCGTGAATTTATACCGCACTGGAGAAAATAGGTACCTACTCGCACATTAATATTCGTCAAAGGTACAGTGTATAAAGTTATGCCTGGCCTGACCGATGCCCAAATACATAAAGTGCCTGAACGGTCGGTCGTCGTCGTCTTTCTCGTTCGGTTGTCTATCGCAGCGGTGGCAGCATGGTTGCATTTTATCGCCTGTCACTATCTCACTTACTTGTTAGAACGTGACAGGCATGGTGACAGTGACAGGCGATAAAAATGCGACCGTGCTACACTCTCATTTTTTGTCATGTAGATATTGTCATGACGAATTTGAATTAAAAATGTCGGTCGTTCCAAATATGTATGTCCGTCAGCCAGCCAGTCATTCGGACTATGTCAGGTCACCATGGAAGTTAGAAGCCCCGAGAGTGTCGTATCAGTCGCATATTAATATTTAGTGGCATTTTTTGACAATAAGTACACCTACTACGCGATATTGATTGGTGACTTCGTTTTCAGCCCATAGCCCAAATTGGCTTCCAAAGTACATGAGCTCAATGAGCTGAATACATGTATGAAACTTGAACTACATTTTTGGATCGAAGAAGCGCTAAAGTCTGACCGCATTTTTATATGATACGTCTATTAGGTAAGTGGTTTGCTTGTCGGAATGATACCACTCGTGGAAAGCATTATATTTATGTAAGAAAAGAAGAACTTGCATTTCCTGTTCATAATTACTGCGCACGCCGACTATTCAGCCTTGGATATTATTAAAGAAAAGATAATTATTAAAGCACGTAGAGTTACATCATGACAAGTCTGCAACGATTTTGATAGCACACGCAGTGCAAGTGTTATTTTAAACGTCAAACTTCTATGAAATTATGACGTAAGTATAATTATTTAATTAACACTTGCACTGCGAATGCTATCAAAATCGTTGTAAACTTTTATTGGTCTATCTTTAGTACTTAATAAAATAGAAATAAGTTTCTGGTGTTTTCATTATCGATGAAAGCTTTTTTAGAAATTCACCTCATTTCAGTCTATTAGGCCGTAGTATATACTCACCCCGGAATACATATAGCTCCGTGATGCCCCGCCGGTACCGTTACTAATGCTAGAAATTTAATGATTACCTTAAACCTATTTTCTCCCGTGACAGTAGCATAAGGAATCCCCTTGTATGCTACATGTGAGCCGTCATGCGCGACGCTCCCGCGCAGCAGCCCGCTGCTCACGCGCAGCGGCGCCGTCGGCTGCCGCGCCAGCCGCGCCGCCCACAGCGACCACAACACCAACCATTTCGTACTTAACATGCTTTTAATATCGTTTTTAGCGTCCACAATTGGGAACGGGACACTTATGGGATGTCATAGACGTTCATTTAGTTTTAACGGCTAAACACTAATTTATACAGACATTTTATGATAGTTTTTAGTTCAGGTAATTATGGGGCACCTATGGGATGTTCTTAGTGTCTGACATAATCGTTTGTTCACTTTTAATTACCTTCTATCTATGCACTAAACAAATAAAATCACAAAACTAAACTGGGGGAAAATGTCACAATACGTTTTGCGGTTTTTTTTCTATTTATCCATTTCAACAGGTCCTCACTGCCTCGTCTTCAGGTTTTTCCGCAGTTGCAACATAAAATTGCACTTTAAATTGATGTCTTGAAATTTTAAACAGACTTTGATTCTTGTTATCACTGCAATCACGGTTAGGCGACATTTAAAAATACTTATTTTATCACAATATTATTTAATTTTGTTTCGACATTGACGCTTCACTGGTGAGTGTGTTTCACCCGACTGCGCGAGGTAGGTAAATAAGGTTAGTGTGTTTATTAAACATGTTTGTGTTCGAAACGCGAAAGTTGTCAGGTTGCGCGAAAGTCTGATAAGAATAAAGATGCGCGTGCGTTTGTTGCTGCGATTGGTCGCGGACTGTTTGGTGTTGGCTGTTGGACTGTTGGTAGGTATGCACTTTTAACTTGTAAGTAACTAACCGGTTTATATTACATACCTACCTCATACATGCAACACTGATCATAATTATAGTGCAGTTCAGTGGTAGGTAAAGGTGGAGTTCAAGCGAAAAATAATGTCAAACAAATTCTTATGGCTAATATATTAATAAATAAAAGATAAAATATAATACCTTAGATCGAATTATACTCATAAAATTAATAATGAATTAACTGGAAGGTTTTACTTAGGTATAGAAAGTCTAAGTACTCCTTTCAGAAATACTCATTGTAAATCTTCTTAACACGGTATTACGAGACTACCTCGAAATTCTTTATTGAAATAAATCATTCACTTGTTTTGTTTGCGCAAACTATTTAGTTAATAAATGAGTTTCGACCCTTTGACATTTATTAGAAACTCATTTATTATATTATAAGTGTCATAAAATGAATATAAAATTAAAATTAACTACGATTAAGATAACTAAAGCTAAAAAAATAACTGGAAAGTTAATTAATTTGGGTGCACATAGTTAATTACAAGGGATTTCCTTCGTTGTGATAATTTTAGATAAGTATGACTCTCATTGTCATACTACCTATTTGGAAGCCAAAAAGTAGCTACTGTCCTAAGTCAAATCGGGCCGTAAGAAATTAACTAGTTTGCGCAAACACAACAAATGGCTCTACATTTGTTGTGTTTGCGCAAACTAGTTAATTTCTTAGTTTTCACTCTCTCTGGTTATAAGAAGTCAAACCTGTTCTGCTAGTTGCTACATGATATAATTCGTGATGACCGAGTTTTACCACTTTTAATACATACCTACCTGGGCATTTTCACTTAACTGTGCACCTTTAACGGCCGGTTAGCAATCGTTACAAAACTGACGGTCAATGTCAAATCCCATACATTTTGTAAGGAATGTAACTAACGGTTAGACGTTACTGAACCACGACTTAAGTTGCGCTTTAAAGTATAAGTTAAATGAAAATGCCCACCTACATATTTATTTGTCTATAATTTGAACAAACATTTGCATTTATTTGTTAAGAGCGGCGGCAAGCCATGAAAAATTAAATCATTGAACCAAGAAAAGTCTGCAACGATTTTGATAGCACACGCAGTGCAAGTGTTATTTTAAACGTCAAACTTCTATGACATTATGACGTATTATAACACGTGCATTGCGTGTGCTATCAAAATCGTTGCAGACATATCTTGGCCTAACTCTATGAAAGTATTTATTTTTATTTTTCGATCAATCGCGTGAGTCACCTGGCTAGCCTGGCCGCGTAGCCAAGATGCAGATCGCTTACGCTCCGTAGCGATCGAAACGCAACTGTCACTGTCGCACTAATATGGAAGAGTGATAGAGAGATATAATGCTTTTCGTTGTCGAAGCGATAGCGATAACCTTGGCTATGCCGGCTGGTTAGCCTGAGCCATCGCTCTGAAGCGACGGGAACGTTACCGCTGCACATTACGGGGCCGGGCCGGCCGCGCCGATAACACGGCTTATGGTAAACAGCGGCGGGACCGGTTCACCCGGATTTACGGCATTTACCGGATTTTTCCGGTACTGTTTTAATCTTTATTGTTTTCGAGTGCCACCGGATTTGAGAGGGTTTGGCTTTTCGTTTGTTTATTTACTTCTTTTATTCGGATGACGGCCGCAGTGAGTGAGAATGATATGCGTATGTCTGAAGAAGGATGACAACACATTAAATTCAATAACACACTCAACTCAAATCCTCGCCCTCTACTTGAACGATATTTTCGAATTAGAGGGTATATCGCATCATGCTTTTACCACGCAACCCCTCTGTGCTGTTACGCACTCGCATCCCCTCCCCTCTGGTGTCCGGCGACGGTAGTTGTTGCTTATACAATAAAAAAACATGATGTTTTGTACCTATTTGTAAAAATACTAAAGGGTGGGAAATACTTTTGGCGGGTTGTTTGATCCGCTGTTGTGGATACTGATTGCTGACTGCACCTAAAGGTATTGAAGCATGCATTTATATTATGTACCGAAATCACAACCATTAGCACGACATCACGGTTATACCTACATAAGTGCTAAAACCTGCAACTGAAAAGCAGATTGCCTAACTATTCACGTGTTTGAGCGCCGTCATTACCCGACAGTTCCATTCACCCGCTCACTCGTTCATTCACTCCGTTCATTCGCGGGTTTGATAAGCGCGGTAAGCGGCTTACATGACGCATTCGAACTACACAAGTTTCAACAGATTTGATATCGTTTTGACATTTACTTGTATCACTTTCAGTACGGATCAAATGAAGGCCAATAGTCTTCAAGAATGCATATGCAGTGGCGGATCATGGTTCTTTATTATATGGCATTCTTATGGTGCTTTATATTTTTTGGCCCTATCTGTACCCGCTTAGGGGTTGTGTACAAATCACGCGAGGTGTTTTCGGCTACTTTTTGAACTCCCCTCCCCTTTGTTGATATTTGGTGAGGTTTTTGGCTACCCCCCTTCCTCACATAACCTCACGTGTATTTATTTGTTTTTTTTTCATTCGACCTAATTTTAAGATAAATATGTAGTATGGTATATATAGTATAGTTATCGTTATAAATGTGATGATATATTTACTATACTTTAACCGAGAAAAAGTATCTATCTACTCATGTGGTAGGTATTTTTTCTTAGTTTAGTTCACTGTAGAAAAATACACGTGAGGTCTGCTTATACCCCCCTCCCCTAATGTGATCTGTCGTCAATTTTTCGTGAGCCCCCCTCCCCTATCGAACCTCGCGTGATTTGTGCACAAGCCCTTAAGGACACAACCGAAGCAGCATCTTTTACCGATTTGAGAATTTATGCCATCTCCAAGACTTGCTATCATGCCCCTTAAAATAAGTCCCAACGTTTAACCCTTCAAATGCGCTCCGATAATACATGCGTGTCATATTTCACTCGGACCTTATGGCCGTTTATCGCCATGGCAAAGTCCATTGAGCCGATATTGCGAGGGTGGATTTAAACCAACACTGTTAATGTACGCATGCCCTAAACAGATAAAAATGGTGACCGTATGTTGGTGTGTTTTTAAGGATAGCTAACTCCCGTTTGTAAAAATAAATTGTCTTTTTACGGGTCAAATTAAACTTACGATATTAAAATTTAAGACCGATGCGACCGTCAAACCTTCAAGAATTGAGCGTACCTAGGCAACGCAGTTGCAATCCCGCTGATATTGCAGTTGCGGTTGTCCATGGGCAACAGTAACTGCTTACAATCAGGCGAGTTGTCTGCTCGTTTGCCTCCTATATCATAAAAAATTGTTACATTGAAAGGTTTTTATCTTTGATGAGTTTGGGTTTTATGGTGCAGTTACGCTGTAGTTATTTGACTCACCTGTAGGTACAGAGCGCAGCTTGGCAACAATTGCAACGTCAAAATATTGTAATGCCGCGCAAGATGTTTACCATAAATAATTTTATTTTAGACAATCAAAACTTTTAGTGACCAATCACTCTACCGCGACTCTACTCTCTAATCTCTATATTTTCTTACTAGCGGGATATTATGTATTGGGTAGGTACTCAAAGCTGCGGGCGGGGTTATACTCGTATAATTATGGAGAAGGGATAACTATCAGTAATACGTGTCAAATAAGTTTTAGTCATGTGGTCCGTTTTTAGAAGTCATAGATTTACTAAGAGCTTGTAGTGTGCACCATATAGGACACGCACACTCTCTCACATACAGTACCCTATGTATATCCTAGCATAAGTATCATATATCAGAATAAACCTATACTCCTGAGATAGTGTTTGTCTTTACGTCCCACATCACAAGTTTCGTCTATAAATATTCCATCGCTGCATCGACATCGCTATCCAGTTCACACATCTATGGGACAGGACAGTCAGGACAGCTCCGACGATAGCCAGCCGCAGGTAGATAAGCGGAGTTATGCGGGTCCGAATGGGACACTTGCACCAGGGTACTTCGTGTGGGACACTACGGCGGCGGCGGGCGGGTTAATGCTGTATGCTAATATTGTACTGATACAGTGTATAAATAGGAGAGTTGGTTTTTTGCAATACTTTCCATATTCATCCCACAACTGTGCACAAAGCTGCACTGATTCAAGTGCATTTTATTACAAGCTTTTATTTAACTTCCAATGTACATATGTAGTTATGTAACTATGTTTGTAAGGGTCAAATCTTGCAAATTTAATTTGACCCACTTCCCGACTTCCAATGAAGCTGAAAATTTGCAATATTATGGTAACATCGAGCTGATCTGATGATGGAGACAGGAGGTGGCCATAGGAACTCTGTGATAAAAACAACGCAACCTAATTGTGTTTGGGGTTTTTAGAATTGTCTCGATGAGTATTCGTTGCGTGTGGAAAGAAACGTACATCAGTCTGCAATAAAAGCTTGTACCAAACATTTACCCTTATTCATAAACGCGCTACAAACCTCAATTAGCTAATAATCGTATGTCTTTATCTGTCATTTTGGTTTATATATTTGTAAGAAAGGGATAAAACATAATTTAACTAAATCAGCCCCGTGAAGCTTTATTTATTTATTTTATTTAAACTTTATTGCACAAAGTATATACAAAAATGTACAAATGGCGGACTTAATGCCAAATGGCATTCTCTACCAGTCAACCATAGGGCCAAACAGACATCTACAATTGGTGCAGAGAGAGAAATATACCTATTCAGTGAATATAAAAAAAACAAACTATACATATAAACTACATAAATAAATAAAATATATATAAACTACTACATATTTATACAATATATACTATAAATATAATAATGATGGATATTATTCGAACTCTTGTTTTAGCAAATGCTTACGCAACAACCGCTTAAAAGAAAACTTACTTGGAGCTTGTCTAATATTTAGAGGGAGTGAATTCCAAAGACGACTAGCCTGGACGGCGAAAGAATTAGTCATAAAACCAGTACGGTGAGAAGGTATGGTCAGTTTGAGAACGCGGGAGGTACGCAGCTCACATCCTGGACGAGGAGTATCGAAGACGAATTTACTTTTGAGATATCCAGGAGCAGAAGGCTCAAACAGGATCGAAAATAGGATACAAAGGATCCGAAAGGACCTACGACGACGGATGGAGAGCCAGTGGAGCTGCCGGCGGTAAAAGGAGACATGATCGTATTTACGAAGTCCAAATATAAATCTAATACAGTTATTGAGTAGACGGTCTAGTTTATTGAGTGATTCCTGAGTGGCATTAGTAGTACACACATCCCCGTAATCAATTATTGGTAACACTAAGGACTGCACTAACATTTTTTTCGTGCTTACAGGCAGAAAGTTTTTAAATTTATATAGAGTTCTAAGTGTACCTGTGACCTTCCGACTTGTCTCCGAGAGCTGACCAGACCAGGAAAGGTTGGAATCTAAAACTAATCCGAGATTCTTATCCTCAAAAAGGATCGGAGCAACAGGTACTGTACTCAACCTAGACATTTGCCACTGGCTACCTAAAATTATGGCTTGGCATTTAGCTGGATTTACACAAATGCCAAAGCTAGCAGACCTTATGAATAAGACTTTATGAATAAGGGGGTTAGATTATGCCAAAAACTTATTTATAAAAATATTATTACAGTAAGTAACTAGAATTCAGAAGTTTGGAGCATTTTCAGAGCTATCGATCGATCTAAATATTATTACAAATGTATATTTGACACTGTTTGAATAGTCTGTAATAGACTCGAAGGCCAATGAAATTTTTGCGAGACTGGAAGAGGCGCAACTATACCTCGAGAGAACCGCATAGGTAATTTAAGTACCCAAACGTAAGGATGGTGATGTGGACTGGAAAATACAAGCTCTCTCCGTGATACGGTGGGTGTTTAAATCATATACCTAACATATATTATTGTTACAAAAGCAAAGAATTTAAGCGATTACATATTATTTCTGAATTCAATACATACTTCTAATTTCTATTGACTTTTGTCATTATTCCGATTTTCGTCGCACCTTTGTGGCCGCTAAATTAGTACAAAAAGTAATTAGCGAACTTTAATCTTAATATCTGTGATATAAACACAGCTCAGACCGGCTAGCATGAGTTGCGTTCTCGCGCGCGAGTCCATACTTGAAGTCTCGCTAGATGTATGAAGTCGCGCGCGAGAACGCAACTCATGCTAGCCGGCCAACCAATAGAAAACTCGCTGCTCGCCTCTCCTTAGCCCACGGCAGACCTTTCCACCGGTCAGATTTGCGGCGAACCCCAATAATTCTAGTTTTTAGTTTATCTTGAGAAGGGTCATAATGACCGCTCTATGTGGACTTCATAATACATGCGCAGGGAGAGGGTTAATATACAATAAGTACTAGTGTTTAATGGTTTCGGGCACTTAACCCTTTACCGCATACGAAGCCATATATGGTGTATATGATATTCAACTCTATTGACAGCTATTAAAGTTCATACTTATATAAACAAATATTTTTCATTATGTACATGCAGTAAGGGGTTAACTGGTGGACTCATGAAAATGTAGGACCTTCTAATATTACAACATCGTCATTATAAGTTATAACCACAATTTCAATATTCATTACAATATTAATTCGTGAATTATTATGAGAGAGTGCATACAAAGAAAATAGACCGTGTAGTAGTTTTGTATGTAAAACTTCGAATCGTTTTAACTTCTTTACCAATGAAAACTAGTACCAGCCATAGATATTATTTAGTGTTGGTTCAGTGTTCACTGTTCGTGCCACGAATGGATATGACTTTTAGCAATCTATGTATGACATGTATGTGGGAATATTCGTGCTGGGTGTTCCACGTAGCGTCACAATTACATAGCGTTTAGCTAAAAATAAATGACAATCGTTGATAGAAAACTCCAAACAAAACTTAAATAGTGTATGGAAAATACATCAGTCACTTTATCGTCTGAATTTTTTTCTTTTCATTTGGCGTTTTATTTGTCGATTTACGATTGTCTCCTTGATTTTTTTTTTTCGAATAAACCGTACCTACTTGTTTTCTTCAATGTTTACAATAACTCTTCTGAGTTCTAGCCTAACGCAGCACTATTATACTGATTAAAATTTTCAAAAGTTTTTTACGAGACAACAAAAAAATGGGCGAACCAGCTGACAAAGTAAGGGATGGCCTGAAAGGGACGAAACGCAACTCAAGTGTTTGCTCGTGGTCAACAGACATATATGCCAATAGACGACGCGACGCGTCTACAGATGTAGTAAATAAGTATTTTCCATCGTATTTTCACGGAAACGTACGAACGTGTCTTGCTGTTTCAGTCTCGGTACAAAAAGTACCGAGGTTGACATGACATGAGCATGACAAACACGAACGATTCCGAGAAAATACGATTGAAAACAATTATGCACTACATCTGTACAGCGTTTTACTTGCACATCGAGCGTGCATTTATTTTAGACGAATATGTACGTGTCCATAAGTTTGTTAGTTGTAACAAGAGAATAATTAAATACTTAACTATATTAATGCCTAAACTTAAGTGAAGCGAAGACCGGTGTCTGATTAGGCTACTGCACCCCTCCCCGCTACTCAGGAGGCTGTGGCGGCAAGACTCGAACTTGCAACCATCGGAACACCGCGGTCCAATTGCTGCTGCCAACTGAGCTACGGAGGCTTACCAGATGTGTGCGAATCTTTTCATTCCTTCCCTTAATGCTAAAACTCCTTAGCGTGGCCTCTGTAGATACTTTTGATGCGTAGTCTGATCCGCTACTTTTGATGCTGACTGAACATGCTTGTTGACATAGTGCATTTGGGTGATCTTTTTTATACATGTCTGTGTGATGTAGCTATACCTATGCATATTTATAGTTATGGTGCTGTTTGTGTTAATTGGAGGTGGTTGCACTTATATGAAAAGTTTGCCGGCTCACGGACGCTAAATGACGGTTAAACTTAATGGTAAGTACTTGAAGTTTGTTTGTTTTTAGGCCACCCTTCTGTTTTTTGGAAAAATAAGATTATTTTACAGAATATTTACATTGAGTTGGAGTACTTTTGAATAGGAAAATAATAAGTTTTTTTGTCAATAATTTCATTTTTGATAGAAGCTTTTATCGCTGACTCTGTTCTTTCAACAAGCAACCAATAACTACTCACCGAGACAATTCTAACAAACCCAAACACGATTAGATTGCGTTGTTATATCACAGAGCTCCTATGTATGGCTCTACCTTCCGTGACCATCATTAGATTAGTTCCGTGTCATCATAATATTGCGCTGTCATAAGATTTACAAAATGCAAAATTTCAGCTCAATTGGAACTAACACTCTAACAGGGCAAGTTAAATAAAAACTTGTAAAAAGCAGCGCTCATTCCGCGACAGTCACCTGTAATATGTTACTCTTCAAAGGCCGTAAAAATATCTGACACGACCTTATTTGTAGAGCCACAAGAGCGTGTCACATATTTTTGCAGCCTTCGAAGAGTAACATATTATTATTAAAGGGGTCCACTGATTAACAGTCCGCCGGACGGTATCGGCCTGTCAGTTGTTCGGAACTGTCAAAATTTTGTTCTAACTCGCCCACTACTACTACAAAAGGCATAAGGCCTACCGATGGATAGTTAATAATATTAGAGGGGTCCTGTCATAGTTAATTTTGTAGTCCCAGTAAATTTACTGCCATCTATCGACACACGACTAAAACTCAAAATAAAAACGTATACAATTATCAAAAAAATGTATATATATGGATAAATGATTTTATTATTTTTATATCATTTTGACCCATGTTCATTCACTGTAATCTATGTGTTAAAATTGTTAAATATGAAACGGTGTCGTCACGCCATCTAGCCGAGAATAGGCCAAAGGTGTGTGCGCCATCTATCCGAGAATGACTTTTTCTTGATTTCCGAGGCACGTTTTTTCCTTAGACTTTATTCATCTTATACGAAGTTACATATGTCTTTGGTAATATGTTGCTGTTTGTATGTTAGACATGAATCTAGTATATAACTGGATCTGGCATGAGGGGTGGGGGGAAATGACCGAACGGGATAGTCTTATGTATCTTTCAGTAGGAGTAGCAGCGAAAGCGCTATTATTGTTTGTCCTTGTCACAGTCTCCCCTTTTTTTTATTCCCCACCGTCAATTTAGAATGTATTATGGTGGGCAACAAATAAATTCGACCAATCATATTGTCGCATTGCCTATGATTCGTCCCTCACGGAGGCACGCGTATACCACTTGTATATACCACGTGTCCCAAAATTCAACGATAAGCTGGCACCAGAAGATGGACTTGCTCATGACTACTAGAGGAAAAAAAAGAAAAAAAATATATCTCAATTTGCTATGGAATTACAAAAAAAATGAAAGTCGACACCTCTAGTGGTATTTTTAACGACCATGTCTACAATTTTTCAATTATTTTTTTTTTCATTTTTTTTATTATTTTTTCTGGAATAGTCATGAGTTGGTCCATCTTCTGTTGTTGAATTTTGGGACACGATGTATATAATCCTACCTTCTATGATGTTAGAAATGTAGGATATCGGTTTCTAATAACCCAAGCTCCGTCTGCACTGTCTGGAATTCATTAGATCTCATTACCGGAGACGGATTGCGAGAGCATCGCCGATAAAACCGTCGCGATCCATCACGCTATAGGAGGACGATTCGGGAGTGGTTACACTGCTTACAACGATACAATAAACGTAACGTGTGTAGATGGTGATGAAAAGTTAGTAAGACTGCCGGAGATGAGCGGAGGTGAGACTCAGGTGAGAGGAGACGTGCGAGAATCAACCAATAGCATTGTTGTCTTTGTCTTCTCCGCTACATTACAACCAATGCTATTGGTTGTCTTTGTCTTCTCCGCTACATTACAACCAATGCTATTCGTTGTCTTTGTCTTCTCTGTTACATTACAACCAATGCTATTGGTTGTCTTTGTTTTCTCTGTTACATTACAACCAATGCTATTGGTTGTCTTTGTCTTCTCTGTTACATTACAACCAATGCTATTGGTTGTCTTTGTCTTCTCTGTTACATTACAACCAATGCTATTGGTTGTCTTTGTCTTCTCTGTTACATTACAACCAATGCTATTGGTTGTCTTTGTTTTCTCCGCTACATTACAACCAATGCTATTGGTTGTCTTTGTCTTCTCCGCTACATTACAACCAATGCTATTCGTTGTCTTTGTCTTCTCTGTTACATTACAACCAATGCTATTGGTTGTCTTTGTCTTCTCTGTTACATTACAACCAATGCTATTGGTTGTCTTTGTCTTCTCTGTTACATTACAACCAATGCTATTGGTTGTCTTTGTCTTCTCTGTTACATTACAACCAATGCTATTGGTTGTCTTTGTCTTCTCTGTTACATTACAACCAATGCTATTGGTTGTCTTTGTCTTCTCTGTTACATTACAACCAATGCTATTGGTTGTCTTTGTCTTCTCTGTTACATTACAACCAATGCTATTGGTTGTCTTTGTCTTCTCTGTTACATTACAACCAATGCTATTGGTTGTCTTTGTTTTCTCTGTTACATTACAACCAATGCTATTGGATGTCTTTGTCTTCTCTGTTACATTACAACCAATGCTATTGGATGTCTTTGTTTTCTCTGTTACATTACAACCAATGCTATTGGATGTCTTTGTCTTCTCTGTTACATTACAACCAATGCTATTGGATGTCTTTGTTTTCTCTGTTACATTACAACCAATGCTATTGGATGTCTTTGTCTTCTCTGTTACATTACAACCAATGCTATTGGATGTCTTTGTCTTCTCTGTTACATTACAAACAATGCTATTGGTTGTCTTTGTCTTCTCTGTTACATTACAACCAATGCTATTGGTTGTCTTTGTCTTCTGTGTTACATTACAACCAATGATATTGGATGTCTTTGTCTTCTCCGCTCCGCTACATTACAATCTATTGGCAGATTCCCGTCTCCTCTCCTCCGCCCTAGTGGAAAGCCTAGCCTTTCGATAGATTGCGTACTTATACGTGAGAATTTGCGACCGATGGATTAGAGGTTCAGGGCATCTAGCCAAGAAGGCAGTCGTTCACAGAGAAGTGACTTTGACTAACTCGAAGTGCGAGCAGTAGCGTCGGCAGCAGAAGTTGCTAAGTGGGCCAAGTGTTCAAAATGATCTTGATGCGACTTTGTCGTTAAGAGAATAAGAGCGTATCAAGGAACTTTTGAACACCTCGCTCGCTTAGCAACTTCTGCTGCTGATTGTACGTGCTTACAGCTCACACAATACAGCTTACGGGATTACAGTATAGAGAGAGAGAGATGGTGCAGCTGAATATGAGTATATAAAAAATAATTCCCTAGTTTTTATATTAAAATGTTGGAGTTAGAGTGATAGGTATCAGTGTGCAACAACATGCAATTGGAAAATCATTATTTCCCGACCGGCGACTGCCGGAAGAAATTACACAAAGCAACAAGCTCTCCTCTGCCCGGACTGTATAGATCTAGATCCAGATTTTCTAGATAGTCGCGCTTCCATTGCTTTTACTATTAAGTGAAGCCCCTTAATAAAGAAAAAAAAAAATTAAGTGTAGGAATGCTTGGTTCGATCAGGGTTTCTTTTGATTTATGTTAGATTGTAAATGTTTAATTAATAAATAAATCAAATATTTCAAATCAATGCAAATCTTTTAATATCCATGTACATACATAATGTATTATATGATTAACATAGGTAAAATACAACACCTTCTATACTACATGTTACTACATACATGTTACTAATACATGTAACTAATATTGCACTCAAGTATAAGTGTTATTTGACATAAAAATTATACATATAATAATGGAAAAATAAATTTGACATAATGCTTAATTAAACATAATTTCAATAACTATGAAAAATGTTTTAAATATATTTTCGGTTTCGTGGTGGGTCGAAGTTTTAAAACTTCAACTATTTTCTACACTTTTAGTTTTTCATTTATATTCGAAAAATCATTAATGCCTTATAACTTTTTGTAAAGTGACGGATTCTAAAATTTTATATGGAAATGTGGGCTTTTTATTATCCTATTCCATATCAAATTGTTAATATAGAGTCGGCTCCCGAGCCCAGCCATGCAGCATCGATATTTTTAATAAGCTTCGTCCTTTATTTATCTCTGGATGGTGCCCTCTGCACTTCGGGCCCATAAAATAGGCCCAGTGGATTGGACGTCGGGTATAGGGGTGAATTTTGTGGGGGAAATACAATACCTTTTTACGAATAATCCATAATGACTTACAAAATGAAATGTATATTAAAGTATTGAAGTTGATTTTAATCATGCCTTTTGGGCAAAATCCATAAATGCATCGATACGTATAAATCATCAGTTTTAATCAGGTAACCCTATCTATATATTATTGCTAACTATTTGAGCCTAGTGGTTAAATATATTTGGTTAATTTTGTTGTTTTTAGGGTTCCGTACCTCAAAAGGAAAAAACGGAACCCTTATAGGATCACTCGTGCGTCTGTCTGTCTGTCTGTCTGTCTGTCTGTCTGTCTGTCCGTCTGTCACAGCCGATTTTCTCCGGAACTACTGGACCAATTAAGTTGAAATTTGGTACACATATGTAAGTTTGTGACCCAAATACGAACATGTAACGTAAACAAATGAATTTTAAATACGGGGGCCACTTTTGGGGGGTAAATGAAAAAATGAAAAAATTAAATTTTTCAAACTATATCATGTTACATATCAAATGAAAGAGCTTATTGTAAGGATCTCAAATATATATTTTTTATAATTTTCGAATAAACAGTTTAGAAGTTATTCAAGAAAATAGGCTTAAAATGACCATTCCCCCCCCCTTATCTCCGAAACTACTAAGTCTTAAACTTAAAAAAAAATACATAAAATAGGTCTATACCTATAGATGACAGGAAAACCTATTAGAAATGTACAGTCAAGCGTGAGTCGGACTTAATTACAGTTTTTGATCCGACCCCTACGGATTTTTTAAAGAGATTTCATTCACGTTTCACATAAAAAATACATTGTTAACAGTGCCGGATTACTTAGAGTAGTAGTTTTCTTAGAGTAATTGGTGATAATTTTCTGATAAGATAATCATTTTAAATATGTAACGGTCTTACCTACTTACGAGTAATTGTAAGATCAAATTAAAAATAATGTTTAAAAATAATGTTAAATTGAGACCTAGCTCAAAGTTTTTTGTACTCGTCGACTTTAATGGTTGAATTAATAAAGACTTTGTAACCAATAAGCAAAACAAGCACGTGCTTACGGCACCACGTTCAGGGGGGGGGGCACCAAAATGCCAGGTTGAAAAAGGTGAACAAATTTTAAAATTAGGGACAGACACATCGTTTTTACCACACGATTTTTTTAGCTGTCCAAAAGCTAATTTGCAAAAATAATGGCGCGTAATTCTTTGGGAAACAATCGGTAGCAGTAGAAGAGTCGTGATTACATGCATAGATTCGATTTCAACCCACTCTTTTGCGGTTCGGCGTTAGGTCTTATGCGAGGCCTTCTGCCTTACGGCAAAGTTGATCTTCTGCCTTAATTACATTTGGGCGTGGATCCAAATCCAAGCTTTCCTCTTTCGCAGCTGGGCCTACTGCCTTTCTCACACTTCGCCAATTCAATTCCAAGCTCTGCTTTCTTGCATATTTTATGCATGAAAACAACCTCGCTGAGACTCTTAAATATGGAGCCCTATGCGAAGCTAGGCTGATAGAAAACTGTCCCATCCCTTCTCTGTATGAAATCCTGGATTCGCGCCTGGTTACGACTAAAACTAAAATTGCGTTTTTATATCGAAGAATTTTCGCGCTCGCTTCGCTCGCGTTTTCAATAACTTTATAAGGTATGATAAAGGTGACATTCGGGTGGCGACTGCAGCAACATTACTCTGTTGCAACGTTACTGCTGCAGTACTGTCAACTTCCGTGATAAAATGATGTGACTGATTTCCATACTAAAAGTAAAAATGTACAACTGTCTATCATATTGCATTTTTATATCGAAAAATTTCCGCGCTCGCTTCACTCGCGTTTCTATTACTTTCTAAGCTATGATAAAGGTGACATTCGGGTGGCGACTGCAACAGCATTAGGTACTCTGTTGCAACATTACTGCTGCGGCACTGTCAATTTTCGTGATAAAATGATGTGACTGATTTCCATTCTCAGCTGTAATGCGGCAATGAACTTCTCTAAATTTACCAAAAAATCAATGTAATCTTGATGACCCTAGGGAGAGGGGGCACCTAGAAATGCTTAGGGCATCAAATATCTTAATCCGGCCACTGATTGTTAAAAATTGTGTAATATACGGAACCCTTGGAACGCGAGTCCGACTCGCACTTGGCCGGTTTTTTATTTAATAAAAAAAGGGCAAAATCTTCGTAACAATAAAGGTAAATTGAATGTCCGGAAAAATGTATAAAGACTGTTTAACGCACAAAAAACAAGAAGTAAAATAGGAGCACCATTCTAAGGTTACAAATTGATTTTAATTTTATTTTGTATACACACCACACTTGTTAACCGATTTCATTTTACTCCTATACCTATAATAAATAATAATAATAAATATTGGGGACAACTTACACAGATCAACCTAGCCCCAAACCAAGCAAAGCTTGTACTATGGGTGCTAGGCGACGATATACATACTTATATACATAAATACATACTTATATACATAGAAAACACCCATGACTCAGGAACAAATATTAGTGTTCATCACACAAATAAATGCCCTTACTGGGATTCGAACCCAGGACCGTCGGCTTCGCAGGCAGGGTCACTACCCACTAGGCCAGACCGGTCGTCAATAAATGAGATGCACTGCGAGGAATGTCAAAATACGATCTAGATCAATTTGTAAAGTTACAATGCCGCTCGAACCTCATAAATAGATTGAATACAAATTGCTTCTTTACGGGCTACCGAAAAATAAATAAATAAAAAATCTCCTCCATCAATATTTCATCATTTTAATATCTTGATAATATTTACTTTCACGAAATTGAAATAAAAACAAACAAACAATTTCTTATAAAATATAGCAAAGTTAGCTTATGAAACTCCAAACCCCTTGCCATAACTTTCCATTCATTAAAATGTATATCTCAATCCCGCCAACAAAGCAAATAATGTTGCCATTATAAAATAATATAAAATCAAATAAAATCGATCACAATACGAACACAAAGTGCCTGCCAACGACACAATAGCTAAAAAGCGGCACTATAATTGCTACCCTCCTTTGTGACTCCGCGCCACTTCAATTGAAAACCCAATAAAATACCTACTACTTCTTATTACAGTCACATAAAATTCAAATTTAAATGTCAGTGAGGATTTAAACAGTAAAACGTAAAGTGGTGTTGCATGAAACGTACAATGAGACCGTTCGACGCGAAGAGTGGTCGATTATGTAAATTTTCAAATTTGGAACATTCGAACGAGTTTGTTTTTAATTGTTGGTTGTAAATTGTTTCTTATATGTCATGCCAGTTGCAGATATTGTGAAAATAATAACGGGGAAGACAAAAATACACGATGCTTTTTATAATTTTACAGTACATATGGTTCTATTTTCCCGCACTAGTGCGTAAAATAGCACTTTTCGTGCGATATCAAAAGTTTAAAGGGCCATATGTACTGTAAAACGTTGTACGATACACGTGCGAATAGGTAATTCGCAACTCGTGTCGATTTAAAACACTCCCTTCGGTCGTGTTTTAATTTATCGCAACTCGTTTCGAATTTCCTCTTTTCCGTACTTGTATCGTAAATAACTATTACAGTACATATGGTCCTAGTTTCCCGCACTAGTGCGGCAAAGAGCACTTTCCGTGCGTACCGGCGTGCGTGCGGTATGTAGGGCCATATGTACTGTAAAACGTTGTACGATACACGTGCGAATAGGTAATTCGCAACTCGTGTCGATTTAAAACAATCCCTTCGGTCGTGTTTTAATTTATCGTCAATTTTTCGAATTACCTCTTTTCCGCACTTGTATCGTAAATATATAACTATTCTAGACGTGTACTCCGAAGCTGTTCATTTTGTCAAGTGTGGCTACCACCAGTTTGGCACTGACATAAACGCTATCGAGAACGTAACTTACTAGTTTTTTATGCATCTCGCTCGTACTTGCATGTTAGTGCGAGCGAGATGTATAGAAAGTAAATTACGTAGACGTTAGCGTATATGTCAGTTTTGACACTGTCAGTGACTCGTGGAATCCCAGTTAACACTGGTTTTCGCGAACACCCTTGATGAAAACTAGTTTTCACTAATTATTAGAAATTAATTTTAGTTTTAACAGCCCGGTTGTTAAAAACTGTAGACGTCACAAGAAGAAGGGTTCTTCACTTTCTTTACTATCTGAGGTACTTATATGATAACCAATTCATTTTATAAGGCGACCATATATACTTACTTCTTACTTTTATTCTAATTGTGTTGACAATCCTTATTGGAGCTATAATATTATTTTTTTATTATTGTTATTATTTTCATTTTTTTTTTTTTTTTTTTTTTAATTTGACGATCATTTTACTTTGACGATCATAATAGAAATTCTTATATTTTTGACATCAATGCAAACTTATGATGTAATTGTCTTTCATGAAATAAATCATCTAATCTGATCTAATCTATAAGTAGACTAGGTAGAAAGCTGATCTTTACACTCGACTCTACAAACATAAAACCTCTCTAATGAGCGCTCCATACAAAAGTATTAATTATTTGTCCGCTCGACAGATTACTGAGATTAATCGTCATGGCGACGGTTCACGGTATAATAGAAATGGTCTAGTGATGGGCATGGGAATTTTCCTTAGTCATGGGCATGGGAAATTTTACTCTTTTGAAAGAAAGGAAGAAAGAATGAATATACACATTTATTTAACATCGTAATTTGTAAAAACATAAATGACAATACTATAAAAATAACACATACAACACAAACTCGATGCTAAACAGGATCCCCACTCAGCATAATGCCACGGCAAGCCATGACGCTGATCTTCAGTGGGTGCTTGACTTAAAACTAAGCTACACCTAAACTAAATCAATACGAATGACAACACACACGTCAAACATAGATTATAGAATACCCATGGTCTAATAAAACATGGTCTTCTATTCCCAGAGTGACACGGGCCTACGTCACAATAACATTGCCACTTTATTTCAACATAACATGTTACATGGGTACATTATACCTATGGTTAATAAGTTAAAATATTTCTTTATAATTTTATAATTTTCATTTATATGTATTTTATCTTAAATTTTACAATAACACGTCATTTTTAATTATTCGTTAGCAATATCTTCCGATTCACGAAAGAAATTTCAGACGTTCGGGTAATTCTGTTTACATTACTGGCAACACAGGATAGCGCTGTCACATTTGACAATTCGGATTTAGATAACTTCATGCCCTGACCGTCATCCTTGTCGAACGCGTGTTAATTGTTATTTCCTTCTCGCTCAGTGTCAGCAGTCGCAGTGTTTTCCAAACTTTTCACGTCGTAAGCTTGGTAATTAATGTGTAACTGTGAAATAGTTTTTTAAACGTTTGTCTTGTATAGATAAATAAAGTTTAATTTAATACATTAGATTTGTTTTATTTTACTATGTTTCTACATGAATAACTTAAAATTAATGCCGTTAAAATAATTTTCACCGTTGGTTAAAATTCTCCCACATTTTAAAGTTTGAGAACCTGTAAACAGCATGATGACGTAGGCCCGTGTCAGTTAGGTCATACGCGAATCTCGGAATAGAGTACCAGGCGGAGTATATTATTATACCATGAGAATACCGCCACAATAAGGAGGAAAACTAGAAAATAAAATAAATTTATAAATTAGACGGTAGTTTAACATTTTTCCGTATCATCATCATCTTCCTCGCGATTTCCCGGCTTTTGGGACATGGGAGCTTGGGGTCAGCTTGGCAACTAATCCCAAGAATTGGCTTAAGTAAGCACAAGTTTTTACGAAAGCGACTGCCGTCTGACCTTCCTACCCAGAGGGGAAACTAGGCTTCATTGGGATTAGTCCGGTTATCTTACGATGTTTTCCTTCTGAAAAGCGACTGGTAAATATAAAATGATAAATGACTGGTACAGAATGCCGTGTGGCATTAAATCCGCCTTTTGTCTCTGGATATTTTTTACTGTGCAATAGGTATTTAAATAAATAGATACCTAAACCTTTATGAACAGTTAACAATAAAAATATTTTTTTGATCGTAGTATTTATTTCCATTCTTTTTCGAATTCGATGTTCAAATTTCTCGAGGAAATATTTTCGTAATCAAAGACATGAGTATATACTTCAGGAACAACATACGCACATCACTATTCCGCCTTTCATTCACTGACCGAATGGTTTGCTCGTTATTTGAGTGAATGAAACTCGAATAATTGCGAGGGGTTTAATTTTGCTTTGATTTGCGGTATCATGTTCAGTTTCATCAGACTCAATGGCAGTTTGATTCGTATTGGTATTATTAAGAAGCTTATGTTTGTACAGTCCAGTGGGGAATTAGATACCTATTTAAAGCGTATTGAAGCTTCAATACACGATGAAATTTGCAACATATGACGCTATTATTAAGGTAAACGTACTAGTGCTCGTCATGCTAATGCTCAATAGATGACACCTTGCCGTCACCTCTATTGAAAATTACTTAAGTTTCAAGATGACATGTACTGGGACCGCGTCAAGCACCAGTACGTTTACCTTACTTAACCGAGGAATTGTTCGGATTAATCTTCATCTTCTTTCATAATTTCATCACCCTGCCTCGCACATTATAGGGTGGAGCGAAATCCAAAATTCTTGAATATAGCAATAGAACCCCTCTAAAAGCATGTCTAATTTTTTATTATTTAAGGGAAAAATAATTTAAAAAATATTGGTATATACTTTTAGCCCTCTACTCTTCGATTATATATAGCTATATATGTATATTTTTAATAAATTTAATTTATGCTTATATTTTTTAAAACAAGTTTTATTAATTAAATAACATCATTTTCATACAGATATACTCGATTTCTATACTTATTTTTGTTTATAACGTATATTTTTATGACACTGTAAAACCACGTAAATAGGGGTTTTATGGAAAATGCCCTTTAACCCGGATATTGTGCACAAATTGGAGTTTACAACCCATAACAGAATCGTGAAAACTATTTTGAACATGATAAGATAATAAAAAGAATACTAATATAAGTATATATATGCCTAACATACGTGTGAACATGACCCAAAAAGGGCGTAAGCGACGCCGAAGGGCGAAATTTGACGCTTATTTAAACATATAAGTAACCCTTTTTTTGCAGTAAAATGATACTTTTCGTAATCAATAACATCGTTACTTTGACACAAGAATGTCTAAAAAAAATAACTCATATAATTTTTTTACACTGTAGCATTTTCCTTGTTTTGCATGAAATTGCTGTTTAATATGAAATTTTGAAATTATATTATTGCATAAATATTGAAAAATGCATTAACATTTTGGTAATAACTTATTAAGTATTATATAATTTCAATAAAATGTACACATATTAGTGAAATAGTATATTTTAATAATTGATGAAAATTTACCCTTATTAATTTCTTTAGCGGCCGAGTAGAGGGCTAAAAGTAGTGTTGATTTTGAAACTTGATATAATCACTATAATCTACATGACAAACTGCAACTTTTGGTACCGGTTCCACATTGATAATCAAATTTTTATTTTTTCCATACAACGACGCTCCACCCTACCTACCGGCACAACTATACTGTGAAATTGACTGTTGCTAACGGTATTTCCGGACCGATACCACCTTCAAACCTTCAAGAAAAGAGCGTATGCCCATCTTAAAGGCCGGCAACGCACTTGAATTCTCGCTGGTATTGCAGGTGTCCATGAGAGACGGTAACTGCTTACCATCAGGCGATTCGTCTGCTCGTTTGCCTCCTTTATAAAAAAATACTTGGCTTAGCACTTGGCATGGTTGCTTGGTCCGACTCAAATATTATGTAAGTAAAAAACCGGACAAGTGCGAGTCGGACTCGCCCACCGAGGGTTCCGTACTTTTTAGTATTTGATATTAAACTTTCGTGAGACATATTTTAAATTGTTTATACGACAACGGTTCGGTTTATCAGTGCACGAGTTGCAGCCGCCGCGAGCACTCGAGCCTGAGGAAGGACCCCCGACGGGCCCGAAACATGTCGCCAATAGCGACTAAAAATTCAATTGAGTGAAACCGTTGTCGTATAAACAATTTTTAGTATTTGTTGTTATAGCGGCAACAGAAATACATCATCTGTGAAAATTTCAACTGCCTAGCTATCACGGTTCATGAGATACAGCCTGGTGACAGACGGACGGACGGACGGACGGACAGCGGATTCTTAGTAATAGGGTCCCGTTTTTACCCTTTGGGTACGGAACTGTAATAAATAAAAAATCCTCTTTTTTTAAAAGTCGGCTTGCAACACTTGCAACACTCGACACTCGGGAAAATACCTCATTTGTTTTCAATAAAATCTCTCCCAAACTGAGCCCTCAACAAAAACCTATTGAGCCACTATCAGATTCCAAAGGCTGCCAGGCGAAAGTGACCCTTCAGATGAGGGGGTTAAGTGGTTGTTTGCGTGACGAGGGTGTCGGGGATAATGAAGATGGCTGAAAAATGGCCGAGTTTTATGCTGGCTGTTCACGGGCAAACTATACTCTGGCAAACCAACTTTGTTACATTTGTTTGCTACATTTTTCAAATTTGCCGCCTTTTTCTACTGAAGATTTTTAATAGGTATTAGATATTAAAAAAAAACCCTTTCTATACTCTAAATCAGGGCTCTCCAAACCCCGGCCCGCGGGCCGACAGCGGTCGCGGGAGCCAGGCTCCAGGTGTTCAGCCTTAACAAGCAGCAACCAGATACACCCCCCCCCCCCCCCCCCCGGCGCCGAAATGCTGTATTATGCCGTGGCTCGCGCGAAAATTCTGAGGCATAATATGGCCCTCAGGTAAAAAAGTTTGGCGACCCCTGCTCTAAATCATAATTAGATTCCAAAAAAAGTAAGACAATGTTGCCACTTTTTACTAGCGCGTCTTGTTTTATGTAAAAATAAGTAGGTAAATAAAAGTACTTTTTTAAATCGTAGGCGTAAAATTACCAATAAATAAATTATCTTAGCGTATTTATTTATAAAAAGGAATTTACTATTTTACAAACAAATTATTGCAGTGGCAACATTTTTTGGAATCTAATTATGGTTTAGAGCTTAGTAAAAAAGGTTTCAGATCGACTCTATTATTTTGTAATATTGTATTCGGATACGGCGATAGTAATTTTCCTAAAATCATTATTATAAAGTTCTGAAGTTTGTACCTACTTATGTTAATTTTAAGTTTGTATGTTTCAAACCTTTTATGAGCCATGTATGTTGCTTGATTTAAATAAACACAATACAATTATTTATATACAGTGGAAACTGGATAAGTGGAATCGCAAGGGACCGGCTGTTTAGTTCCGCTTATCCAGGTTTTCCATTTATCCAGTTTTCCATTTAACCAGGTTCTAATAAAACGTTTTCTCACTTACAGAGGCTCTCGCTAACAGAGGTTGTGAATGCTAGTAATGTTGCTTATAGAGGTCACGTATGGTATGATCAAGACTTAAATAATCATCTTTTATTAAATATGTATGTAGATATGTATGTATTAACAAAAATAGGTGTGTAATCCTGACTTTAAAAAAAGCAATATTGTAATTAATCCACAGTACCTACTCGTATACAATTTTCAAACTTACAAAAACAAAATCACTCCTAATATTTATTTATGCAAGAGAAACCAGTATGGTAAAATAAATCAATGTACCGATTGTACTTTAATGCAAAAAAAACTGAACGATGTGTGATCTCATACAAAATCCGTAGTTAAAACACGAACCATAATGTTAACGACACAAACTACCCTCCTTGTGACGGTTTATTAAAAATACAAATTTTATAACGCCGAGGTATTCCACTCATAGAGGTTTCGGAGACGGCTGCTTCCAGTTATAGAGGTAAAAATAAGAAATTTCTGAAAAAATGGATTCCGCTTATAGAGGTCCCAAAATTCCACTTATAGAGGTAATTCGTTGCCAAGGGACTGGAACCGAGAACTTGGGTCCACTTAAAGAGGTTTTCCACTAACCCAGGTTCCACTTATCCAGTTTCCACTGTACCAGTACACAAACGTATCGATATCGACAATACCTAGAGTCAGACCGTGAAAAGTCTGCAGCGATTTTGATAGCCCACGCAGTGCAAGTGTCATTTTAAACGTCAAACTTCTATGAAATTATGACGTATAACTAACACTTACACTGCATGGGCTATCAAATCCGCTGCAGACTTTTCTTGGTGCGACTCTACTCAAATCGCAATAAGGCTGTAAATATATATATTTCCCCGTCTGTCCGTGAACAGGCTCCGTGTATCCAAGCCCTTATTACCTATGTATGGAGGATTACAGACTTTAATAAGGGCCGGGTTTCACGGGGTAATTGTATAGAGTTAGTGTACCTAATGCGGTTTTTATACTCGGCTTAACCTGGCCCCTTTAAAAGGACATGTACACTTCAAATCGAGTTTACGGGGAAATTGGACCTTTTGAAAAAATAAATAGTTTGGGTTTCACGGGAAACTAAGAGGATGTTTAGGATTATAGGTATACTATAGGTATATTGCTATGTCCGATATAACTGCCAATTTCCAGGAAGTAAATAAACCGGCGTACATGTTTCTTTCCTCTTTCTTCTATTTTATTAAACATAAAAGAGTACATAATAACGAACATAAGAAATAAACTTAACATTAAAATTAAAA
This sequence comes from Cydia splendana, assembly GCF_910591565.1. Classification (NCBI taxonomy): domain Eukaryota; kingdom Metazoa; phylum Arthropoda; class Insecta; order Lepidoptera; family Tortricidae; genus Cydia; species Cydia splendana. Next base: position 772,561 of record NC_085975.1, read on the forward strand.
CTTAACTATAATAAATCTTGAAATAAACTAATAAATAAAAAATGCTTCCTGTTTTTTTACTTTCAATGGCGGGAGTGTGCATCGGATAGGACCAGATGGCTGGAAAGAGGGGAGGCCTTTGCCCAGCAGTGGGACACTCCTATAGGCTAATAAAAAATAATAATAATTAAGTAAAGTTTACTGTTAATTTTGAATTAATGGTAGGTAAGTAATGCAGAAGAATAATATAGAAGAATAATTACCGATATGAATGATCCAAAGTGATAGTTTACCTTATGTTTTATAAGTTTGAAATTGCGCTTATCTATATTGTATTGTAAAGACAAGGGAACTCTATCTGTCCACCAAAATTGACCGAAATCTGACAAAAACAAAATTCGACAAGAAAAATAAGAATCTACCTACCCATTAATATTCATTGGTAGAATATTTTTTCCTTTCCCGCCCAACATTGGGCAATGCCCAGTGGTCCATGTGCCCAATGTTAATTGCGTCTTGAGCCCACATAACGCACAGTTGTCTGTCGCGGGCAATTGGGCCCAAATGGCCCGCGACTCATTTGAGCTGTTTGGACGAGGCAAAGATTATGTTGCAGAGGAGGCACATTATTACAAACAACCTTTAGGGTCCATGAGGCAGGTACTTGTAACTATAATGCTGTAACATGTCACGTTTTTACCATAGTAAGGTAAAGGCACCTATTACCGTGGTAGTTAAGGAACTTTTCAAAAGAGATCCAAAAATTAAGGGTATCAATGCTGTCTAGCAGCCAGGAATATTTTTTTTTCATCAGAGCATTTAATGAACTTTCCGTTTCACACGTTTTTGGATTCATTTTGGGTTATTATATGTATTAAAATATTTTTTGAAGCCAAAATGACCAAATCTTCTATTACCGTGGCAAGGGACAGGCTGTGATTCTATTACCGCGAATTGAGCTTTCATTACCGAGGGTACAATTGGCATGATTTTTCTACACTCGTTAATAGAAACCAAACTCAAAATTCGAAACCTAATACCGAGGGTTAAAACGATAATAACGACGTGGGTTCTGTATATTATTTTTGTGTCATTAAGTTTAATAATGACACAAAAATAAAAAATAAAACTATAGGAGTATGTTTAAAAATAGCAAAAATACAATACCAAATAGTCACTCGGTAATAGTTAACTCTTTAAGAGCCTATTACCAGCGTATTACCGACCCATTCGATGTTTCTATGGGTCGGTAATAGATTTCTATACATTCTATCACCGAGGGTAATCTGATCATACCATCGGTAATAGGCTTAATTTGGAGTTTGATTAAACCTAATTCCGACCCATAAAAAGAATAAAACACAGATGGTTTTTCAAATCAAATCAAACACGTATATTACAAGCTTCTTATAAAGACTGAAATCAATCACACAAATCTGCGTATTTATATATTTACAATCTGTTATTTTTAGAGTCGGTGCCAGCCTCAAACAAACTTGAGCACCTTAGTGAAGCACCTGCACCGACTCCAAAAATAACAGATTGTAAATATATAAATACGCAGATTTGTGTGATTGATTTCAGAAGTATGTATATACATAGTTCATAGGTATTTACTTGCGTTATTGAAGACAAAATAATTATTTTTTTCTTTTCAGTGTGCTATTGTTTTTGTTGGTCGACTCGTTTCGTGTTAGTGCCGGTTTTTTTATTTCCTTTTAGTTTTTTTTCGGCGGTTATTTTTTTTGTTAAAAAGTTTTTATTTTATAATTTTCTGTGGCTATAATTTATACAAATTATTACATGCTTAATTTTTGATTACTTTTAAAATAGCTACCTACCTTGCTTTAGCTATTAACTGTTATATTAATAATCCTACTTTAACTATTATTTTGTTCTGTAATATAAATAAATTACCCCTATTGTCCCACCCTTAGGGTAGGATTTTTTCCAAATTTTTATTATTATTACGACTACTCTGTAAAAGGTTATGCGTGGTCATACGTTACAATCGGTGAGTGAAAAAATCAATCATCCCCTATTTTCCTACCCTTAAGGTTGGATTTTTTTTCCAAATTTATATGGGACCAACTTCGGGGTATACCCTTTCCAATAAAAAAATAATTATCAAAATCGAACATCTCTGTAAAAAGTTATGCGTGGTCATAAAAAAAAAAAAAAAAAAAAAAAAATATACGCGTCGACTTGAGAACCTCCTCCGTTTTTTTTTTTCGTCGGTTGAAAATCACATAACCGGCAAGTAAATTTTAGGTTTTATCTCAAAATAAAAAAAAGTTGACAGTTTAAGGGTTCCCATAGAAACAAGGAAATCGGTGCTGAAGTTTTTGTTAAAAATTAAGGGTTAGTTGAATACTTTCCATACCACGGAAATAGCTCTTTAATAGCGTGAATAGATCAAGATTGGAATAAATAAAAGAAATTATAAAACTGATAATTTGTACCAAAACTAAAGAGTAAATAACAAAACTACCACTTTTTCTATTACCGTGGCATACCACGGAATTACTTACCACAGAAGTAATTGGCGCCTATCACCGGTGTATTTTATTTTCCATTTTAAACGTATTTCCCGGTCAAAAACTAAGTTAAAAGTAATTCAAAATCGTGTAGAAAACAATACATAACCTTTTAAAAGGCATTGCACTAGTTTATTTGCCATAACTATTACGTAAAACACTAAGTAAGATTGGAGTGCACTTACCTGTGGCGTCACGCGTTTGTATGGAATAACCGGTTCTTGCGCCGCCGTCGCACAAACTGACGAATCGCGACTTTTTTGTTACAATCACACAAATGCACTCTTAGGGAATAGATCTGTTTGCTTGCAAAATGCGTATTTGTAAACACCGCGGTGTTAGACGTCGATTTTAATACCCGCGTTAATAGCCGCCGTTACCTTACAATAAATTATTGATGGATTGATTATTAATTGGAAGCATATTTATTTAGTACCGCTTCCTTCCTTTATCGCTCAACATTGGGCAACGCCTAACGGTACCTGGTTTTTTGCGCTAAGTGCTTCATAGAAATATTGGTCTGCTTAATTGGATATCCGTTTTTCTATAAAGTTATGTGAACTGTACAATTATTTGAGAGTACTTCGATTTCAGGTATTCGGAATTAAATAAATTGAATTGATTTAAGTCTTTGTATGGACCCACTGGACCTATTAACTATTTCTCTGTCAAGACACTATTGTATGCACTCTTGATTCTGTCATGGACACTCGGATAGTCCGCAAACTTCGGCTGTTATTATGCCTCAGAGAGGCGAGAGGCATGTATATAACGGACTAAAGCTATTTATCGAGCTGTACAGTCTGTCAGTAACTACTCTCCGCTAAACTTTGGCTGGTACATTGCCTCCGTTTTTTATATATTTTCCTAATAAATACACTCTTTTCACTTGTTACGTTGTTACTTTTACTTTTTTATTTCTGTTAATAAACCGATATCTAGGTGGTTAGTTATAAAACCATGTATGGAATCAATTTTACCTGTTCTTTTTTATACAAAGAAATAAATAAATTAAATTTAACAAATGTTTACTTTTGTTCGTCGTTAAAGGTGTAACTCCAAAGAACTTGAACTAATATAATTTAAAACTAACACGGTACTTATTCGCGTAAAACGTTTATTTATAGCCTGACGTTTCGAACGTGACGTTACGTTCGTGTTAGTTCATAAATCATAAACAATGTTTTAAAATTATGAATGAAAATCGTGTTAGTTTAAATCAAATTAACTCACTGGTCCATTTAGATTAAACACACTATATCTAGGAGCCACATATATAATAGATAGGTACATATATTCCCTACGACCTGGCGACCTCTAAAACACCAAAACATAAGAAATAATCCCGATATTAAATGTAGGGCAATAACTGCCCCTAAGCAACGCCCCCCGCCGGGTTATCTATGGTTATGGGGTCGACAAATTACAGCTGACTGTACAAATGTGAAGTTGGGTATTTATGAGCTACTCTCATTTTGGATTAGCTTTGATATGATATAACTATACTGACTATACTTTAACTATAGACAATATGTAGGTAAACTATTAACTATCACCATAAATACTGTAAGGTCTGTAAGGGCCACTTGCAACATCCCCACTAACTCGGAGTTAATCGGTTAAACCGCTAACTAGGGCTTCCAATACCGGGATCCCGGATCCCGAAATACTGGGATCCCGTCTTTTTAAACGTATTTTTCAATACCGGTATTTTTAAATGCAATATAAAAACAAGGAAAATTTGCAGTATAAACCATTTATATCTATTAGAATGGTCATATTGTATTAAGAAGCTTACTACACGTCATCATCATCATCATCATTTCAGCCTATATACGTCCCACTGCTGGGCACAGGCCTCCTCTCATGCGCGAGAGGGCTTGGGCTATAGTCCCCACGCTAGCCCAATGCGGATTGGGGACTTCACATACACCTTTGAATTTCTTCGCAGATGTATGCAGGTTTCCTCACGATGTTTTCCTTCACCGAAAAGCTAGTGGTAAATATCAAATGATATTTCGTACATAAGTTCCGAAAAACTCATTGGTACGAGCCAGGATTTGAACCCGCGACCTCCGGATTGAAAGTCGGACGTCATATCCACTCGGCCACCACCGCTCAACTACACGTCAGACGCATCTAAATTGCATCTAGCCCTTATTTTATTATTGTTATAGGATCGTTGCCTGAACGTCAGATAAATATTTAAAATTTTTAAAAAGAAAAGAGCAAGGAACAAGTAACTGCAGTATGGCAAACTAATTTAGGCGGAAATTAGAAAAAAAGTTGGCTGGTGGGTGGTGGGTTGTTGGACTAAAAATGTGACTGGTGAAGTCAACCAGTTGGATAAAATTATTGCCAACCTGGAGTGTGAAATAAAATAAAAAACAGAGACGACATTGATTGTTTATTGCTCTAAAAGCTTTTAGGACATAACTGGTGTTACAGTAACTCTTTTGAATTCCCCTTTTTCAACAAAACTATAATTTTTTAAGCGAATCATCCTCTTAACCCCGGGTTAGTGGGATGGTGCAAGTATTCGCTTGATAGCAAACCGTCACTTTACTGCCCAAAAATATTACACGGGTGTCACGTCCACATCAAAATTGACTTTGTGATCTACACGCAATTAAACTTTACTATCATAATATAATTTGTATGTAGTATAATGAAATGATATTAATGAGTAAAGCTAGAAAAGTCATCGTTATAATAAGCAAGGTTAAGTTAAATGTAGCGCCTAAAATTATATTCGTAGAAAAGTTTCACTAATGCGCATTGCTCAAATGTATTGCCTTCTACATAAGGATAATTAGAAAGCGTCCCGCGGTGTATTGGGATGATTTGTTTTCCCATCTAGTCTTTCTCGAGGAATAAATGTCTATTTTCATGCCAAGAATTTCTTGCCAGAAAGCCTTAATTGTGAGTAAATCTGTGAAATAAAGTTGCGGCGGCTGATTTTTAGCTGCATTATGAAAATACGTAAATATTTGTGACGTCCCACGGTCAAAGGTACCTTATGGCGGGTATGGAGTTATGCATACCCCAGTAATCTACAATAAATAAGCTATCGATAACACAAAAGATCAACCTTCTAGGTTGCGTAGTTACAGAGATATGATTTTTTGAAAATAATGTTGTGAAATGAGCAACTTTACGATAGAGAAGTTTTAAGTTTAGCCGCCTAAAAAACTATGTTCCTGAAGTAAGTTACATAGTTGACTACAAATAATAATGCCTTATATATCTGAGATTAAAAAAATATTGCGACTTGTTCTGTAATGCAAATAGAAACTTTTGATATCGACTGATTTATGTGTATACTAACCAATCTCTTGAAAATAAAGTTTTATTTCATTTTCACGATTGATTGCAATGAGCTCTCAAGATTTAAATTTTATCTATTAGAAAACGACACTGACAGACAGTTTAAGCAAAAAACAATACCGATTTAGAGGTGAAAATGTATTTTCTGACTTTTTCATATAAAATCACAAAATTGAATATTTTTACTTTTAATGTGACACACAATCAATTTTTCTGAGCACATATGAAAGAAATTCTGTCATTCAAATGAAATAAATCCTAAAACCCCAACTAAATACTATATTTAACCCCTTATGCCACTTTAAACTTACATAACAATAACAGTATTTGCTCCATACATTTACGAAAAGGTACCTTATGGAAATAAATCTAATAATACATCACTACAAAATATCAATCATATTATAGTTTATCTTTTATGAATAGAAAATATTTATTTACATTAAACTGCCCCCAATTTAATTAGTTCTTCGTCATAATAATCTTAAAAAAGACCAATAACTTGTATGTAATGAAAAGGTACCTTGTGGTCAAGTTACATGATGAGGCATGATGATGATGGAACAGTTAGGATAAACTAATAATATTTTGGGCTTAAGATGGTATAAATCGTCTATTTCTTATCAATAATATATTTCGGTTGCTATTGAAGATAAGCGGCATTGAGGTTCAATGACCTCAGATATTCCATAAGGTAATGCGTCGGGTATTGGCATTTTTCAGCAAACCAATGGCTGATTTACTGCATGCGACCAAACCAAATGAAGATTATTCTAGTTAAGAAAGACTTGACGAGAGTAACTTTGGTATAATAGCAGTCTACTTGGATTTGTGATGTCGGTCTATGTACGGTTATAATATTTGCGAGGCGCCCCAACCAGAACTGAAATTATCAAATTAGTTTTGCAGAATGCTAATACAGTTCTCTACCAAACTTCTTTTCCCGTATTGACTAGTTTTTTTGGGAATTTTCAATCTTTTTTCCATAAGGTACCTTTTCTACTAAACTCTGAGACGACATTACTAGGCTTATAACTAACTTATAACAAAAATAAAAACAGGTAAACAAACGTTAGGCATTAAGGTTTCAGATCACACAATAAAAAAAAATTGAGCATTTTTTCACCTCTTTACAAAACATTTAATATCTCCGAAACTAGAAACCCTCATAAGGTACCTTTTCCCGTGGAACGTCACATTTTACAAATGTTAGGTAATTATTGCTTGGTGTTAGGCTTTGCGACCTATGTGACGTCTAATAGGTAGTCCAAAACAAAAACTGAACTTGCTCACAAAATTCCACGAGAAACGGTATCGGTTGGGAAATGTTCGACGTGCTGCCTTTCTGTCGCTTTTGTAAATTCGTACGTAAGTGTGACAGGGAGGCAACACGTCGAACGTGATTCAGGGTAGGCCCTCGGGGTGCCTAGAGTCAAATAGCGTTTCGTTACCTACGTTTTTCTGCGAACGCTTGTCACCTTGGGTGTAGAGAGCAGCCGGGCATACTCGTATAGCTATACCGGAGCATTTTCGCCGTCGCTAAAACGGAGATGTTCGTTTTTGCTCGGTCAATGACCAGATTTGCTCTAAAGTGTATATGGAAATGATGCATCCTCAGTGCCCTAGAATTAGCTATTCCGCACGAATGTTTTGTATAAATAATTGGTTCTTCCGGACGTAGGAGCCAATCAAATTACTCCACTTGTTAGTTGATTGCACACGGACATGGAACTACGAAGATGGGTCTGACACATCAATAATGGAGCTGGCAACTGTCAAAGGTTTGTATAGATGGCGCCATCGTAGGTTTTACCTGTCTCTAGTTTAGTTCTGTGAGTTTTGGCTTAAAAGACCTTAAAATTATAAAGAAAAAAGGAAAAATACACTATTCCTAGGATTGTCACGTAAAACTTATACTGACGCAGTCTGTAAAATACTTCGTCCGGCCAACCTCATTTCAATATTTACACACACAATGGACTACAATATGGGTATTAAATAAAAATATAGGTTTGTAAAGGGTTCATCACGGACATTATGTAGGCGTCCATAGGCTACACGTAGGAGCCAATCAAATTACTCCACTTGTTAGTTGATTGCACACGGACATGGAACCAGGAAAATGCGGGAGTCTGGATACTGCATTAATTTTTTGGAAGATGTCAATCGATTCTAGAGGCTCTGTACAATTTCTCCATACAAGTCCTTAACGCACTCGCTATCGGTATCGAGAAACGTATTGGTAATCTAGTGGTAAGAGTACAGTTGAAAATCCCAAAAATGAGAAAATAAAGATAAAACTTCAGATATTCACTACTTTTCCTTTTTGATTAGTTTAGTTTAGTGAAGAAGCAAACATGAAAAACAACAACAACAAGTTTAGTTCAACATAAAATGAAAATTTGGTTGCCCTCTGAATAAAACAATATTCATTTGGATACCTGGGGGGCGATTTTTGAATTTCGATCGCTCGACTCGAAAATCGGTGGAAAAAGGCGAAATGCTAATTTTTGAAATACGAGCGATAGAAATTTGGAATCGAGTGGTATTGACCACTCGTTTTCAATTCTATTAGTAGAATTTAAATGCCTAGTAGTGGAGATATTATTGAACGAAATACACGAAATCGAGCGGTCGAAATTCAAAAATCGGCCCCCTGTTCTAAATAAAAAGGTAGAGCGTATTAATTGCAAGTATGAATTTGACAAAATGTTCAACTCGTACGGGGAAAAAATAATGGATTTAGCAATTCAGGCACTATAAATTCTGATATAAATGATATATTATTATATGGAATCGCCAAATGCCGCATCCAAATTCAGTGTGTGTAGGGCAGATTCTTAATTAATTTACTAGTTCTTGTTAGTTATAAAACAGCGCGGTCCAGTCCGATTGGCGCTTTTGTTCGACTGCCCTGTTTTCATACGGACAGGAGGAATGTTTCAGAACAACATAATACAGCCCTGCAGCAAAATAATGAATGGTTTTATTCACGTGATAAAATAACTGTCACTTTTTAACACCGCGCGATAGAAAGCGACGGACACCGTATTGTCACGCTATCACGTAGACAAGAAGGACCATTATATCCGTATTGTATTGTTTTTTATGATATAGGAGGCAAACGAGCAGACGAATCGTCTAATGGTAAGCAAAGTGCCTAGTTTCACCAAAACACACCAAGGCACAATGCATGATAAATTCTTACGATAACCTGTTTCTTGGAACCCAGTCGTCAAAGTGGCATAAAAGCCTATATTGGGTTACTAAAACACGTTGGCTGCTGAATTATTGGAACATTTGTAACATAATATTAAATGTTCTTCGTTTAGTAAGTATTCAGCTTATCATGATAACTTGATTTTTTACTCACGACAGAACCGAGACTTTATCTATGTTACTTATTTGTTTGGAGTATTTAATAGGGGCTTGCAAAATTATAGTTTTACATTGGATTGTTACACGTTTTTGCAGAGACAAATGACATGAAAAAGATACACGGAAACTAGAATATATTTTGCTAGGGCAAACTCCAAGTAAAACCTTGCTAGATTCACTTGGACACTTGGTTATGAATGGATTTCAATCATACAAGTTAAGGATGACTCACGCTAGACTGGGCCGGGGCCGGGCCGGAGCTTCCGGCACTTCGTTTTCTATGGAAAGATTGGAAAGCACCACGTGATCACCGATCAGCTGGCATAGAAAATGACGTGTCGCACGCCTCGGCCCGGGTCTGGCCCGGTCTAGCGTGAGTCATCCTTATAGTACCCATGCACTTTTGCAGCTGAGTGTATATCTATGGCTTACTTTCAAATGCACCTACTGTATTATTTGTTTATTATTTGTTTATTATTATTTAAGTTGACAATTGTACCTTAACAGCTAAAGCCACAGCGGCACAAATTGGGAATATTATCAGATATAGGCTTTAATATGTAGGGGAGACCGAGGTGAGTTGTGACAGAGGAGAGTTGTGACATTGTCGATTTTTTGGAATCTAATAACTGTTAGTGAGCTCGCAACAGTGTGCGTTTGTTAGCTCGCAACTTGAACTAACAAACACGCGCTATTGCGACCTAGTTTTTAGTTAATAGATTCCAAAAAATCGACAATGTCACAACTCTCCTCTGTCACAACTCACCTCGGTCTCCCCTAATCGGGATGAGAAATATGGATCATTAACTATGAATTTAATATAACTATGCTGTCCGTGTTGTATGTTATCGTGTGAAGGATAGAGTGACAAAGGCGTTGTGTTTATAGGAATTTCCCGCTTCACGAAACTTTAGAGGACATTCGCTGTAAAGATTACTTATATAGTTGGTCAAGCAGATCCTGTCAGTAGAAAAAGGCGGCAAATTTGAAAAATGTAGGCGCGAAGGGATATCGTCTCATAGAAAATTTGAATTTCGCACCTTTTTCTACTGACAAGATTTGCTTGACCATCTATACATTTGCACCTAAAAGTGATAAGACTTATAAACTGACGATCACGATTTTGTGATAAGAAATTATATTATTTGTGACAGGGGTCTACGGAGGCCCATAATTCAATTTGTTTGACCTGCACGTGCTTATTCCTTAAATCCTTTTTCGTAACCAAAATATGAGCTTGCGAGATTGTAAGAAATTGGTGAATAAACTTCCTACTGAAGACTTACGATGGTTGCGACTGTATGGTATTAAAGGAAGACAAAGAGTCGGACCAAGCTAACTCTGCATGGTATTTGCAACGATAAAGTGTGGCAATATAGTCATTAATGTATTTCTATGATGAAAATATGATGTATATAATGACACTCTTTAACTTTGTTCTATTCAAGATAAGGCCCGATTTGAACATTAAGATACGTCAAATATCGACGTAATATTTGGCGTATCTTAATCTTAAAGTTCGAATCGGGCCGTCGGTGCAGACGGACTCAACAAAATTTGAAGGCCCCTTAACTTATTGTTATAGCAGCTGTATAGGTACCTAGTTAATTAGCAAGCACTAATTATCCTAATAATCGATTATTCGCCTCAGTAGACGCCCACTATGCGTCTATGTCATTACATAACTGCTTAACGCCAAGAGGGCCTAAAAGATTTTGAGTTAAACGCACTTATAGGTACATTCAAAAGCAAAGAAGACATAGATATAGTAATAAATTGAATTGTTTTTTTTTTTGTAAATTAAAAAGAGAACCTTGCGAAATATTTAGTCTTTGGTATTTGTTATATAGGTAGTATAATATAAAACAACCTACCTACCTACGCTTAGTATAACAACGAGTCCAGAGGTTTGGTTTTTGCCTGACTGAGCAAAAATCTAAATCGAGAAAACTACACCCCCCCTTCACCACAATAAAATTATTTGCTATTTATTGTCATTCCTATTTTCACTTGTGTTTTTATTTTAAAACTATACAGCCAAGACATAATTGTTTCAATGGTTATTAAAATATAAATTAACTTATCCAAATTTAATGCAACAAAAAAGACGCAATCGTATCACCTGTCCATTTTTTTCCTTTACCGGAAAAGCCAAGAATATCAATGGCGGAGAGTGGAGCTGGAGAAGTGTCATACTTCCCGTACAGGCAGGTAAATAAGTGGGCAATATCGCGAAGCTTCTAGACGGTTAGGCTGACTGTACATTGAGAGGGCGATTTACTCGGTCGTAGCCGTTCTACCACAAAAATAAGCGTGGAAATTGGATATTTGATGTTTCTTACCAAAATAGTGTAACGAATTTGAAAGAGCACTATAGTTTGCATGTAGTTACTATAGGTCCGAGAGATCGCTTACAATGATAAGACCGCCTGTTCCTACCTCTATTTACATTGTAAATCTGTTGTTGAATTTTTCTTTTAAGGTGCAATTAACTGTATTCACCCCTTTAATCGTGTCACTAATTTAGAACGTAAACTAAGGAAACTAAACGTTAACCTCGACATAACAGTAAAATGAGTTTTTGGCAAAAAAAACATAATTTTTTTATTCACGGGTAACTAATACTCATCGAGACAATTTTAACAACCCCAAACATAATTAGGTTGCGTTTTTTTATCACAGAATTTCTAGGCTACCTCTTGTCTCTATCATCAGATCAGCTCGATGGTACCATAATATTACATTGTTACCCAACTGACATACGTAATTACGTATATGAAGTTTCAGTTCAATCGAATATTGGAAAGTGGGTTTAATTTAGCTTGTTGTTAATAACTTTACGTACAAACGTTGCAAGTCGAATAAAAGCTTGTAATAATAAAAATTAACTTACTAAATATCGTGACTACTTTAAAAAAACTCGTATCTTGTTCTGTCAATCAAAAGAAAAATGTGGTAACTATGTATGGGATGCATAGAGTTACTGCGTTTTAACTTTGAGTAGCAGTGCGAGATATGAGATTTTTTCAAAGTAGTGACGATATGCTCCCTGTATACTGCCAGCTTAACCCACAATAATCTCACGACAGTCGCACTTGCTTGCGACTAATTGTCGCACCTGACGCAGGCGACAGGGAAATTAGACAAGCAGTCTAGAACTTGCCGAGGACTTGGTTATTAGCCTCGTAAATCCCTCAGTTTTCTGCGTTCATGTGTCGCGAGCATTTGGTTTAAATTAAATCTATAGGTAGCCACTTTAGACTACTTGTCACCAAAAGCTGTTTCTATAGGTAGTTGGTAAGAAAACAAATATTAAAGTGACGTTCAGATGTGTACCTACTGCAACTGTATTACTGTTGCAGGGACGTAATGAACGTAGTCATAACATAATCGTGGCAGTAATGTGGCGGCGAACGTCACTCATTTTATCAAAGAAATTGAAAGATAACCAACAGTAATTCAGCTGCAGTTGATTTTTTTTATAATATAGAAGGCACACGAGCAAAAAAATTGCCTGATTGATGATAGGTAAATGTAACAATGTGCCAGAGAGGATTTTCAAAAATTGCAGTTTCCATTGCCAAATCATCTTACAGTTAGTTTCGATTTCTATGATAGGTACTTGAAATAGACGCCAATTATTGAGTGCCGTATAAATGTTAAACGAAACAGTTGTCAACATTTACGAACATAGAGGGTAATAATCCCTAATCCGAACGGGAACTTTCTAAGTGGAAACTTGCAAGAAAATTTTCTCATGAAAGTTTCCAGAAATTTTGAGAACGTTCTGGAGCTTGCGCATTATACAAAAATGTATCCAAATCATTAACTTTTGTAATGTCCACCGAAAAGACGCCAGTTTCCCGAACGTTTTTCACCCACATACCAAATGTATGCAGTTGGCTTCAGGAAGTGCAACTACTATGCACATGAGTACCTATTCAAAACTAAACGAAAGGGATAAATCATAAGTACTACACTTGCACTTCGCAAAGGCAATTTCCTAAAGTACTCTCTAGTGCAATGAAACGGGTACATTTTGCATAGAAACACTAACAAAAACACGATTTCAAGTCGACTATATTTTAGAACAGTTGAACCATAAGAGCTAAAATGTTCACAAACATATTCGTTTAGACTTTTAGCTTTCATCTAACATAAATTGACCTATGAACTTATTGAATCCTTAATGGTGCCGTTTGGATTCAAAATATACCAGCGTTATTCCTGCAGTAATGCGACTTGACATTGCTTTCGATTGCATTGTTTCCGCACGTCAAAAATCCGGACAGCAACATCGATTTTGATATTTGCGGCAGTTAGCAGTAATACTGCTGGGTAATGAATCTAAAAGTGGTGTAGTCTAAATTAAGATTATCACCAATTTTTAAATAAAAACTTTTATTCTGGTTTACATTTGTAAGAGTAAGTGTAAACCAGGGCCAGTGCAGTGGTTGAGGACATAATAATATTCTCAGAGTTCTTAGTAATAGAAACCGTCTCTAAAATGAGCGAAACTCTGGCCGTTTAGAACTGGCGCAGTAGTTAACTGGAAGAGATCCCAGAAGGATTGTTAGCCGTAATGTTGCTTATGCGCATTCAACGTGAAACATCAACTACAGAAACTTTGGACATCTCAAGTGAATGTAATTAATTTCAATTTGTCTAAAGAGTATTCATGTGAATACGGATATATTGTAATGTTTAGATAGTTATTTCTTCTCTGATATTTTTCACTGTAGCTATAATTATGGTGTTAATTAGTCAAACATCAAACATCAACATTTATTCAGCAAATAGGCCACAAGGGCACTTTTACACGTCATCATTGAATTTACATACAAGCAAAAATAATAAAAATAACAATCAATCCACATTTTTATAAAATAAAACTAACAATTCAAACTAATGTATTACAATTACTTAGAGATGTATATGGTCTCTTAATGTCGAATTACATAAAAAACCTATAATATTAATAAAAAAATAAAAAATACAGACAAAACACAAAAAAAAATCTATAACATTTAGAGGTGTAAATGTCTCTAGGTGTCAGAACTATAAGATTATATAGTTTATCAAATTATCCTTAGAGATGTATAGGGTCTCCAAGAGTCAAAATCCTGTATATAATTATACAGGACACACACACACACACATTAATTGAAAGAAAAGAAACATACGAGATCAGTATGAGGCGTCTCACTGTAATTAATTAAAAAAAATAAAGTTTGTAGTTTGTAATATTTCCGCTTAGTTGTAAAACATGCTGTGACTTGTTTTAGATCTCGTGCTAGATTTAAGCCATAATGTGCAATTGTATTACCCATTATATTGTACGATATCTGTTTAGTGTAAGGCCAATGTGGCTAATTCCGTCATAGGGACTATTCCGTCCACGAGCCTTTATTTCTTTGATTTTCAATCGTAGTAGGAAAAAAATCATTTGCTTTTGATTGCTGAAACTAAAAGCAACCGCTCCTTTGTCGACGAAATTATCAATGTTGTTCTTTGTTCGAGAAAAACGCTAGTGGCCGGAATAGACCCTATGACGGAATTAGCCACATTGACCTTACCTAATAAAGTAAAAAAAAAACCGCCGCCAAAATGCCGCTCTCGTACAATTAAAGGTACGCTTGAATTTTGAAACGACGTGCTTACTCGTAAATTACAAGAAACTTTAACAGTTTTGTATGTAATACTGTGTAAAAGTTTCCGCGTAGACTGTTAAGGCAAACGCTCCAAGGCCCCTCTTTACACGGTACCCCACAGTTGACCTTATTTCGCGGGTCACACTTGTACGCTGCATTGCGTAGCGCGTCACTGCAATAAATTCAAGGATTTGAATAATTTAACCGACCCTGCGCAGAGGGATGTGATTGCGTTGCGAAAAAACAGAGTTGGATACACATCTTTATTTAACTTTGGTAGGGAGACCGAGGTGAGTTGTGATAGAGGAGAGTTGTGACATCGTTGATTTTTTTGGAATATATTAACTAAAAACAAGGTTGCAAATTGCAACTTGCAATAGCGCGCGTTTGTTAGTTCAAGTTACGAGCTCACAAACGCACATTAATGTGCAATGTGCATCTACTGAAAAATAATAGAATTTTTAAACATTAATACTTACCCATACCGTTTTTTTATTATACCGGGTGTGGCCTGTAACATGAGCAAAAAATTAAACTGTAGGCTGTACTCCTCATACCGACCAACATTTATTCAGCGACTTTTAAAAATAACTTGTGGTTTGATTTTTAATACACTTTAAAGTTTATTCTAAGACGCAATGTATTGCGAATTTTGTTATGTTTAAGGCGTGACAAGCAACGTCAATCACAACGATATGGCGTGGCGATGGCGTCCATTGAAGATAATATTTATTTTGTATAAAAAATAGGGAGTCTAAATACTTCATAATTTTTAAAAGTTGTTGAACAAAAGTGTCACCGTTTGAGGAGTACAATCTATGTTTTAATTCTTTGCTCGTGTTACAGGCCACACCCGGTATATCTAATGACTAATGGGAAAGGCTTTAAAAATATTAACTATTACTTGTCTTATAAAACCAAAAGAATATAAATGAACATAAATAATGCTATAGGTATAATTATGACATATTTATTACTGACCTATTTTTCAAAAGTGTTTTTCAATAAAGAGACACGTCAAGATCGTGTAGTCTTTTTCCAATGCATAAAAACGAAGTTTAGCTGCGCTATTTCATATAGATGGGAGTAGGTTACCAGAGCGGACCCCGTACGCTCCGTAGCGATCGACACGCAACTGTCACTGTCGCACTAATATGGAAGAGTGATAGAGAGACACAAAGCGTTTTGTTGTCGAAGCGATAGCGATTGTCACCTTGGCTAGGCCGGCGGGTTCTTTATGATCTAACCGGGAGGGACATTTTGGCAAATATATTTTTCTTTTTAACCAAATTCAAAAACACTCAAACATTATATATCATACGCCCCAAAAATAACATCTCCGTCAAACGCATGTTTTCTTAAGCATACAGGGGGCCATGTCCCAAGTGTGTGTATTTAGTATACCGCAAACACATGTATTAAACATGCCGTACCTGAATTCTTATTCCAAACAATTACCGAGCAATCGTCTTTGGGTAACCATCATATTTCCGATCATGTGTATACAGAGTGGCAGTGATATTGAGCACCTTAATAAAATGATAAGACATGATGATGAATTTTAAAAGAATTAATTTTAAATTTTATTATTTCACTTACTGCGAAAAAGTGAGAGTGAGAATGAATTTGTCCATTCGTGTCACGGTCATTATTTATTGAGATAAACTTTTACAAAACGAAAAAAATCGGGAGAGTTTGAGAGTTTTCTAAAGTTTTCCGAAACTTTCTGCCACTTACTAACACACCTAAAAATAATTGAGATTGTTTTAAATAAAATGTATCTCAGGCGGTTGGTAAAGAAGTGAGATTTGAGACCAAAGTAGTTTATATGGTTTTATTATATCGGGTATAATGAATTTAAAACAAATGCGACGGATGTATTTTGTTACATTATACGCGATATAAGCCGTGTAAATAATTTTATTTCCTGAATAACTACCGTGGTAACCGAATCCAATATTAGTTTATAAATACATTAAATTTTTACTTACCTACTGAACATAATACAAACCAGCTTCATACAACCAAGCCTTCAACCTTTAATGATAATTGCTTCTTGCCAAGTGCCACAGTTCAACGAATGACCTACCTATAACATAAATAATAAATAACTAGTAAAACATTTTTTTAGAAACTTAGTTACTCTGTTTTCCATACATTTTTTATTCACCACAAGCGATCAAACTTGTTGAAAATTTATAAGAAAAACTTGATTGAAAAAATCAGTATGGCCACCATAAAAATCTATATTGAGCAAAAATCAGGACGACTCCAACTCTCGCCTGCTCCTGCGATCGGAACAACTGCTATCAAAGCTTTGATCTACCACTTTGATGTACTGATTGAGAACTTTCCCAAAACACAAAGCGTCATAACTCTCCGTAAACCCTTTCTAAAACCAACTCAAACTCTACAACGCTATGGTAGATTTTCGATCGGAGCTATCACTTTCAGTTAAGGTTACCAAAAGGGGGAGTATCTTGTGTACTTTTTACGTCATACGTGATTTTGTAATGAGCGTCGGGAGCGCAAATAAGTGTATCATTACACGTTCCTTTTGCTGTTTGATGTGTTCTCTTGGGGACGACGTGTTCCATCTCGTTTTTACATGTCTCAGGATATCGCTGGTTTAGATAAATATAAAAAATAACCTTTAACAAATAGAGGACTGGTTTTACGGAGCAGTGTGCTATCAATTTTCTGGTCGTCATTAGCAGATCTTTTCTATAACAGCAAATGTCCGTTTCCGAGACGAAAGGCATAGGAATAAAATAATAACTAAAGCACTAAGGGCGTAAGTATTTGAAGACCTCTTGATTTCTCCAGGATTTCTCGTCTATCATCATAATCTGCTAGCATGATATATATAGCGCGACTTCAAGTAGGTAATAGGTATGGGCTCGCGCGCGAGAACGCAACTCATGCTAGGAGTTATGGTTGTTCGTGATGTCTACAGCTCACAACGACACTTTTTGAGAAAAACTAATATTTTACCCTAATATTTTTCATAAACACAGTTAATAATCGTTTGTCTTAATCTGTCATTTTGACTTATGTATTTGTAAGAAAGGGATAAAGTTAAACATAATTTTATTGAACTAAATCAGGCCCGTAAAGTTTTATGATTAAGGCCCACTTGCACCATCCCACTAACCCGGGGTTATGCGGTTAAACCGTTAACTCAGTGTCAAATTATACTGGTAACCATGGTAACTCCAGGTTTAACCGGTTAACTCCGGATTAGTGGAATGTTGCAAGTGGGCCTAAGGGGGTTAAAAGGTTTGAGTTTCTTGCGCCGCGCGCCGGTATCTTCTCGAGGCTGTGGTGTATACAGGGTTACTTTTTTACCGGTACAATAAATTTTACCACATCATTGGTATCGATAATAGATCACATTGCACAAATAAAAAAATATTTTTTTTTATTTCGCATCAATTAATTTATCCTTCACCAATTTAGTAACTTCTGGTTGCACTAATTACAAGGTGTCAACGGTATGAGGTAAAAGGGGCGGGGCGGGGCGAGCGGCCGGCGGCGCACGATTTGACAACTGTTGGAGACTAAGAACGCAACCTCATTAGATAGGTTTTATTTTTCTGTTCTTACTGACATGTGTTGTCACGTCACTTCTTGATTTCCTTCAAAAATACGTTTGTGTTATTTGTTCCCGTTTTATTTAACTCTCACTTATCTTACAAATAACCATCAACAACAAAGCATCCGGGAAACTGCGAATGCAAAGTGCAACCCTTTGACCGATAAGACAGTGCGTTTGACGCAATTAAACGTGAAAATTACTTGGAAAGAATCGAAGCAAACGTACAAAAACGGGCACGGCTTTGTTTACAAAACCACGGACAGCATTTTGAACATTTACTTAAGTATGTGAATTAGTACGAGAAATGGACTCCATTAATTAGGTATGTAGGGTAGATTTCAATCATTATACATAGTTGATTCCAATTTTTTAAATACGCCTCAATGAAAAATGTTGCAGACTTACTTCGTAATTTTATCAGATTTCGAGACCTTTTGTCATACTTCACACAAAGCAACATCTTCATCTTGACGGTCCTAAGCCCGTGCAAGTATGAAGGAAGAATTGGGATCAAGTAGTATTTTTTTATGTCAATACGTGTGCCGCCGCCGCTCGCTAAATCGCGCGCGATGACGTAAACAAACAGTTGCCAGTTCGTGCGTTTGCTAATTGATGCGTAAGGCATCCACATTTTCTAGTACTTTAGCGGATAAGTTCGGGCATTGGTATTTTTGTTTTTTTGTTCCCAAATAGTAGTAACAAAGAATGCTGGTATTTTTTATTATTGGCAACAATTACGTATGTTGATTTATTGTACTGGTAAAAAAGTAACCCTGTATAGGGTTAGAATCGATTGTAGTTTAGGTACTGAGCCATTATTGGAGTGGTCATATCACGGGCTGCCATTAAAATTAATGAAATCGAGCCTCTGCGGTTATATTTGACAATATGTCGGAAATTAAACAATATGCTTCAGTAAGTAAATAATGTTATTCAGTTAACGGAATGCAAATAATTTGTCATGGGACGGAAAATTTTGCAACCGCCTTTTTCAATTTGTGCTTATTTGTTTGTCATGTGTGCTCATTATAACGTATTGCAATGTCAAATATTATTCCATAAAAAATATACCTAATTCAAAAACGTATAAATCCTTACTTTCAGATCTCGTACCTTGTCACAGTGACAATAGATATGGAAGTCGCTAGGGACCTCATACTATTGTCATTGTAGCAAGGTATGAAATGGTAGGTACTGAAATTAAATGCCATGACCGTATGTATGATTCGGTCAAATTGTGTTTTTTGAAAAACTAATTATAGCCAATGGTATCATACTACATTCATAAAAGGCTGGCTATAATTTGTTTGTCTTCCCCATACATTAGAACACAACTTAACCCAATCAGTAACACCCCTCTGCGCTCTAAAACTAAATTACAACATGTATGTGTTCAATGATAGGAGAGTAAATTGTGGCATATGAACTATGGAGTTAGGTATACAGGGTGATTCAGGAGACGTGAGCAGGACTAATACTGCGCATTTCGTAGATTATAAGCAACACTTTCCTATCAGTATTAGTGAGGTTAACGTTAATTTTCTAGTCGTGTTGAAAAAAAAAGTTATTAATTTATTTACGACATGCGTGGTCACCCTAAAATTAGAATACTAAACTACCGATATTCTGTGTCAAATTGAATGTCACCACTGTCATCGCGGTCTGGTTACTTTTGAAAACTCGTATCTCACTCAAGTTTGACAGTTTATTTTCTTCGTAATCAAAAATTAAAGAGGTTTTATGCTTATTAATTAGGTCTTGTAGGGTGACCAAGATTGTAGAGGATTAAATTTGCCCTCACCAAAAAGTTAAAAAATAGGAAAAAATCTGGCTGTTTCACCTAAATACGACGGTGATCGATCAATTATCAGTTACTGAGTGTGCAGGATTAGTCCTGCTCACGTCTCATGAATCACCCTGTATAATATATAAAGTCTGTAGGCACGTTACGTAGCAAATATATATTAAACAAGTATACTGTATAACAACGAATGTATCTTTAAGGGATCTTTTCCGTATTTTCAAGGGAATAATTATTTCCCGTTGCCGCGTATTTGCCCTCGCCGGAAATAAAGTCGTGAACGTATGCAGCTCCTAAACCTGTAGCGTCGGCACTAACGCCATCGTAACTCGTGTGGGCGCCGTGTTTTTACAGGGCGAAAGCACGACATGGACGCCGACATATACCTACGTGTCTTCGAAAGTGTTAGAAACTTTTATTGACCGAGTGAAGCTTGGGCTAAATTGCTTTCGTATGGATGTTCTCCTCTGCATGTCACATTTCTTAGCCCGTGAAATTTAGTGAGCAGGTTCAATAATTAAATATTATTTTGTCGATTCAGTTTTTGGATTTTTTTCTAAATAGTGGAGCCATGGGGATTTGCGAGGTCTACAGCTCACAGAGCCATCAGTTTTAATATGGTCGTTAGTTAATACGGTTAGTTAATAAAAAATCAGTTAAAACTGGTTTTCACCGAGGCCTTACGGAAAACTAGTTTTAATTAGTGAAATCGGGCTTTCACAAATGGCATCACAGAAAACTAGTTTTAACTAGAGAAAACGTATTTTGACTAAAACCGGTCTAGGTACAGATGGTGGATAATATGGTAGGTATAATAAATAAATAAATAAATAAATAAATAAATAAATAAATAAATAAATAAATAAATAAATAAATAAATAAATAAATAAATAAATAAATAAATAAATAAATAAATAAATAAATAAATAAATAATATAAACCGATAGAAGATAATATGTAGGTATCTGTACCATATTTATCTTTCCCAAGCAAAATGTGAGCGCTTTATGTAGGAATACTCGTATAATAAGAGGAGGTAAATAGAAGCGAATTTAAATAAAGTCGGGTTTGAAGATAACTGCCGATGTCTCTTCAGGGAGACATAATAAACTCGTGCTGCAGAGTCGGGTGCGGCCCGGTGTGGGCTGGCGTATGGCATCTTCAATTAAGTTGTACCGCTACATGTATATATGTACATACATGCATCACCTGACTGTAGGTCTACTATCACTTAGGTACCTAACTTGTTAAAAAGAAAGGAGACTGGTAAATAAAGTCGGGTTTGAAGATAACTGCCCATGTCTCTTCAGGGAGACATAATAAACTGATGCTGTAGAGTCGGGTGCGGCCCGGTGTGGGCGGGCGTATGGCATCTTCAATTAAGTTGTACCGCTACATGTATGTACATAAATGCATCACTTGACTATAGGTCTACTATTACTTAGGTACTTAACTTGTTAAGAAGAAAGGAGACTGGTAAATAAAGTCGGGTTTGAAGATAACTGCCGATGTCTCTTCAGGGAGACATAATAAACTCGTGCTGCAGAGTGTGCAGAGTCGGGTGCGGCCCATTTTGAATTAAGGTGACAGTCCATTTCCAACGACAGCAGCACTACCATTCATTTTACTATGGAAATTGACAATAACTCCGACGCGTTCGTACTAGTAGTGCAGCTGCGGTCAGAAATGGAATGTTACCCTTACGTTGTACCGCTACAATAAGTATGTATGTAATTCGCCCGAAACATATTTATTCCACTGACTATCTGACTAGCCGTAAATGCGTTTTCACATTGTCCGATCTGACATTGGATGTCGGAAGGAAGTCAAATGTAGGTAAGAAATATGTGTTTCTCTGTATTTATATATACATTTATTTAATAAATCAATATTACTAAAAAACGATAGGCAACACAAAAAAGGCGGACTTATTGCCAATAGCACTCTCCTGCAGCTGTTTTTGTCATATAGGCGCCTTTCAACATCCGATATCGAAAAGCGCTTACGATAAATTTTGCCATGTCGGAGCCCCCCGTCAGCTGTCGGACCGATACAGCTGTAGGCATAATGTTTATTGTAGTAGTGTGCGTGACCGCTAAAGACGGCGTTCGGGCGCGCCCCCGTGGCCTGGCTACTGGGATGTAGGATCGTACATCTGATATCGGATCGGACAATGTGAAAACGCTCTAAGTGAGGCCGGCCCCCACGCCACGACGTCGTTACTGGCGACGGTTATTAACGCCCACGCCCAATTATATCTAATTCTAATTGTGTTTACGGCACCGATAACGGGATCCTTATTATTTTTCGACTTATCGGCTGCTTCGAGTACTTAGTGTTGATATGCAATCGAGTCTTAATAGTCTGAATTTAAAAAAAATACTCAGGTTTTTGTTAACTACACTTATTTGTTTTAAAAATGGGGGTTCATTCTTTTCTTAAAGTTTTGAAAGTCGTATCAGTCCGGAAATACCGCGGGAAATATTCATTCCACAATTTAATATATCTTATACCTTTAAACGAGCAATTCTTGTATTAGTATGTATTATATATTTCGGGGATCTCGGAAACGGCTCTAACGATTTCGATGAGATTTGCTATATGGGGGTTTTCGGGGGCGAAAAATCGATCTACTCGTAGCTAGGTCTTATCCCTGGGAAAACGCGCATTTTTGAGTTTTTATGTTTTCCAAGCAAAGCTCGGTCTCCCAGATACCTATTTATTATCTAACACTATTTGTAATACGTCGTGTTAAAATCATCAAGAAAGTAAATTTAAAGAGATGAAGTCTTCAAAATTATACTCGAGTCTAAAAATGAGGTCGAGTCTTGTCTGAACAGTGAAAAGTCTCGAGTTTTACCAGCACCTGTTTTGACTCGAAATCTCACCAAATTGTTTCATTCATGATTTTCTGTGAATTGCTATTCATTATCGTTGGAATAATTCCAGATGATAATTGGATAAAATAACGAACTTATTCAGAACATCAAGAATTCAAGATATTTTAAATGGACCTTAAAATATAATTTAAAAAAAGAGAACTTTAGCATAGGACAATTATGGTCCTATTTTCGTATCTATAAGTTTTCTCTGCTTTATGGACCTTTTTACACGACTGCCCAAAAAAAAGAGTGTATTGTTTTCAGGGTTCATGTTTGTATGTGAGTTTCTTTATTCCACCATAACTTCTGAATGCCTTAACCAATTTAGATGAATGATATATCATTAGAATCCTTCCGTCATCCCGAGTAATATAGGCTATGTGACGTCATAATAAAATCAATACGGCGGACATAATACATAATATTGCGTGATCTTTAGAAAAAAAATCTTGCAAACCTAGCGAGTGGGGCCTCAAAATGAAGAGATTTGAAAGACGATTTAAAATATATATGCAACATACGCGTGTAAGTCTTATTTTGGTAGAATAAGGATTCACAAAATGTGCTAAGAAAAAATCTGGCTTATTGGATTCTTATATTTCTTGTAAATAAAATTATCCTTGCCTACTAGAGTTAAACCAAAAAAAGTCTGCAACGATTTTGATAGCCCACGCAGTGCAACTGTTATTTATACGTCATAATTTCATAGAAGTTTGACGTTTAAACTGCAAAAACCCGCCTGCAAAAAAAAACAGTTTTTGTTTTAACACGCGCGTAGGTAGGTACCTACCAACTTCGATCAATTCTGCTTAACTTTAGTAGGTACTAAACTAATTTTCATAATAGGGGGTATGACTGCAATGTTCTACCGAATACGCAAGAGTGATAGAGAGGTTAGTTAACGAAATTTCGATTTTCTTGTTTCGCGGTAGACCCTCAGATTGTGATGGATTGTAGTAGTGGCGCCCCCTACGCAGAGTTTCGCGTAATATTCCCTATTGTAAGAAGTATCTATGTGACAATGTTTATATTATGTCTGTCCTGTATGTTTAACATGTAGGTATATCTTATTAGGTCGGCTGCGTACAAGTGTGTATTGCCATTCTGTGTCTGAACACCAAATTAAAGGCGAGCCTCTCTCGAATCCTTCGAACCTTCCTTTATTCATTCCTAACCTAACTAGTAGTAGTAGACACTTGTCTAAATTCAAAAGCCGAAATGTGAGCTCCGCGTATAGTGTCTAAGGGCCAGAGCGCGTGCTTTTCCGAACTTTCCCCTAAGTAATATCTTAATTGTGAAGGCCAAAGGCCGAGCTGCAAGGGTGTTGTGTTCAAACACAGCACAATAGAACAAGTATCTAAATGCGCAGGCCAAAGTCCGAGCTGACAGGTGGTACGCGCTTACTGCAATTTCCCCTAGTATTGCTCTGCAAAAAAAGCCGATGGCCCGAATCGTCGAAGAAAAGCGCGTCTTTAGTATTCAAACAACAACAACAACATAACATAACATAGACAATAATACAAGTATCTAATTATTTATTTATTTAAAAACAGAACAATGCAATGTTACAAGTGTCTAAATGCGAATGCATGTCTTAGAAACCTCTAATATTAAGCAGATTAATGTTTTAATTAATATTTAAGGGCTTAGGAAAATGCGAAATGAAACCATCGGATGTAAGACATAGACAAGAAGAGATTTATTTTTAAAAAGAGATGTGACACATACATGTCAAAACTGTGTTGCTATAGTTTGCGTTTAACTATCTATTCTAACATCCTCCCTTTAAGCGCAAACCCATGGCACTGGAACATTTTTGAATTTTCACTTGTGAAGTGGATTTGGTCAGGATATCAGCCACCATGTCCTCAGTTCCAAGATAGATGACTTCTATTTCCTTTTTAGCTACTTTCTCTCGGACAAAGTGGTACCTGATGTCTATATGTTTGCTGCGGGCACAATAGGATTCTGTACCTGCTAATTTAATGGCACTTTGATTATCACAATATATAACAGTCGATGATGTTCCAACATCATGATGTAATTCGGACTCCAAGTGTCGGAGCCACATTGCTTCTTGTATGGCAGCAGCAAGCGACATAAATTCTGCTTCCATGGTTGAAAGCGCAATGGTGTTTTGACGTTTAGAACGCTATGATATTGCTGCACCCTGAAACAAAAAAGTGTAGGCGGAGCAAGATCTTCGGCTGTTAATGTCTGAAGTCCAGTCAGAGTCACAGTAGCCAGTTGTTCTTTTTTCTTCAGTATTTTGGCTATATATTAATTTCATTTCCTTAGTACCTTTAATGTATCGCAGCACTCTTTTCAAAGCTAGCCAGTGCTGCTGTTCGGGCTTGTTATTAAAGCTACTTAATTTGTTTACTATAAAACATATATCCGGCCTGGTCCCTTGGGATAAATACAACAGGCTTCCAATTGCTTCTTGGTAAGGTATGTTTGTAAGTATATTTTTTTCATCTTCTGTGCTGATCAATTTAATGCTAGGGTCACATGTTGAATGCACCGGATTACAATCTGTCATCTTGAATCTTTGCAGAATTTTCTCTATGTAAGCGGTCTGATCAATATAAATTTCACTTCTAGACGAGTTTTGTTCAATTCTCCAACCGACAAAATGATGTATGTAACCAAGTTCCTTCATATCAAATTTGCTTTTTAATTGTTTTTTTATTTCTTGACCCATGTGTTCATTGTTATAAAAAATCAATTCAAAAATTCAAAATTCAAAACATATTTATTTCATAGTTTGGATGTTACATAGGTGAAGTACAGTGATCCCCACACTAGGCTTAGCCTGTGACGTGGGGATCTATGCCAAATACGATTTATTATTAAATCTAGGTACATTAAAATTAATAAAAACTAAGAATTTGTATTAAATGACTGTGAAGTGAAAGTGTTTATGTGAAGGTATGTGTGTATATATGTGAGTATGTATGTATGTACGTATTACCTACGACAAACAGAAGAGAAGAAGAGTAGCCGTGCATGTTATTCATCTTTTGGGATCTGACGCAACATAATGTTGAAGTCTATAACTAACTATAGTCATTTCAAAATGTCCTCTGACTCATCATAACTCCAAGAAAATAGTAGGGGTTTGATTTGCTTTTTTGCTTCAGGTAAATCACAGTGCCTTATATCGCAGATTTTTACTAATTTATTATATAAATGTGGAAAGAGATAAGACGAGAATCTCATAGCAAAAGTTGTTTTAACAAGGGGTATAGGGATTTTATAGACTCTTTTTAGTATCATGTCTTTTTGATTAGGATCATGACAGATCTGATTGTGTACGTAAAGGGAAGCACGCAGTAAAAATAGTTTACGAACACTTAAGACGTGCGCTTTGTTGAAAAGTTCAGACGTAGAATACCGACGGGGGAGTCCCAGGCAGACCTTCAGAACTGCTCTTTGTGCTCGCTCTAGAATGATTAAAGTTGATTTAGCAGAACCACCCCAAGCGAGTACACAATAACCTAAAATAGATTGACACAGTGCCAAATACACAATTCGAAGCAGGTGAGTATCCGCAACCTCCCGTAAAAGTTTCATAGTGTATATAAGTTTGCGAACCCTACCAGACGTAGCCGTAATATGTTTTTTAAAGTTAAGGTTTTCGTCCACAATAACGCCTAAGTATCTGAGTGAGCTGGTTCTATTTATGCCCCAAGTAGCACAGATAGCTCTATAACTACTCACTTTTAGTTCTATCTAACGCTCTGTGCGTATTAAGACACTTATAAGAGCACACTCGTGGTCCTACAGCTGTATAATAGATCTCAGTGATATTTATATAGCTTAGGGCCGATTAAAAGCTGCATTACGGCTCTGAAAACTACCATTAATACGCAAAGAGTGATATAAAGGTATATTTGCTACGACCCTATACAGCTTTAAGGGTTATCAAATGCTTTAACCGTTATAAGGTCTGTTTAGTGGATAAAATTACGCCATGTGCTGTATAAGGAGGTAATTGTGGACTTTTATTACGTTGACTTATTAAGGGAGCACAAGTGAACTATTATGAAGCTAATAGACGTATAATGGAACACATGTGGCACATAATACAGCTTGTCGCTTAACATGTTTACCACTAAGCAGCTTTTATTACACTGACTTTTAAGGGAGCACGAGTGAACTAATATGAAGCCAATAGACGTATAATGGAACACATGTGGCGCATAATACAGCTTATCGCTGAACGTGTTTACCGCTAAGCAGCTTTTATTACGCTGACTTTTTAAGGAAGCACGAATGAACTATTATGAAGCCAATAGACGTATAATGGAACACACGTGGCGCATAATACAGCTTATCGCTGAGCATGTTTACCGCTAAGCAGCTTTTATTACGTTGACTTTTAAGGGAGCACGAGTGAACTAATATGAAGCCAATAGACGTATAAATGGAACACATGGGGCGCATAATACAGCTTATCGCTGAACATGTTTACCGCTAAAGCAGCTTTTATTTCGCTGACTTATTATAAGGGAGAACGAGTAAGCTATTATGAAACCAATAGACGTATAATCGAACACATGTGGCGCATAATACGGCTTAGCGCTGAACATGTTTACCGCTAAGCAGCCTATTATACTACCATTGGGACTGTCTGCATAGCGGCTGTTAAAACGTTCATAAGATGCCTTATAACTGTTTAGAGGTTCACTAGTGTATCGAAATAGCGACTTGGACTTTATAGTGGTTCACTTAAGTATCTTTATCAGATATATAACAGTCGTATGCTGCATATAAGAATTTTAACGGTTCACGTTGCTTTTTTACATTGACCGCCATTTTATTGTATATAACCTACAAAATTGAAATTGCTTTTCCAACTTTTAAGGGTAACAATATGGTTTTGTGCCTGAGTTCTTAACCTAAATCATTAGTTTAGTACTTCCTATAACGTATTATTAACTTTTTATCTCATAATTCTGTCCAAACCACTGAAATAGTTTTTACACATAGCTTATTTATATCATTAAAATAAATAAATACTGATTATTTTCGTGGCGCACTGAAATTTTCTTAGATAATGTATATATATAATGTCAATAAACTTGCATTCCCAAACATCTTTCTCGCATTAATATATAAAAGATCATGTACAAACATTTAACTAAACACTTTAACAAAATGACTTATGGTGTCGTTGCGCTTAATGTTTTTGCTTCAATATAAATATGTTCACCTCTGCGTTCGTCGTCACTATACTAAATATAATAGCTGATTTTTAAGGCAGAGGTGTAAAAGTATGTTATTAATTATCTTTTATTCAGCCCAATGTCAATATTTCCCGGTATTAGGGCGCACATGTGACATATTAGCTGAATAAAGGGTAACTGGTGGTCTCTTACCCAGCCAATATACACCTCTTATAACTCCTGTTACCCCTTATAATTCCGTTAAATTGCTGCTACAACGCTCTTAAGTAGCTATGTGAACTTAAGGCTGCCTAATTTGTGCCCATTTAAGAGTTATAAAAGCTGAAAAGACGCTTATACAGCTCTTATGCAGCTTTTATATTCCAGCTTCAAGCGTATTCGTACTTCATTATGCGGCTGCTATACAACTAATCTGTGCTACTTGGGGCCGTTACAAGGGCACGTACAGATTTGAGAGGTAGGCGGAGTCATGCACGTGTGACTGTGGATTTTAAGACATGAAATGGTAGATGGAGGACGAGAAGCCGCTGTTTTATGAAATGCGATGAATTTTGATTTGTCAGCGTTAAGGGTTAAAAGATTTTGGTTTAGCCAAGTGGATAGTCGTTGTAACCCTGCTATAGCTATATCATATGCATCCTGCCAAGAGTCACCATGGAACACTATGGCTGTGTCATCGGCGTAACATAAAACTTCACTGTTTTTGAGTTCAAGGGACATGATGTCGTTGATATACGTAATGAATAACATCGGACCAAGTATGCTGCCTTGTGGGACGCCGAATGTTACAGGCTTCGCAACACTGGTAATGTTTTCTATTTTAATACACTGGCTTCTACTCGTAAGATAGCTAGAAAACCAATCTAGCGATTTACCACGTATACCAAAAGCCTCCAGTTTTCTGAGCAGGATGGGAATTGACGCAGTGTCAAAGGCTTTCGCCAAATCGAGGAAGACACTAATGCATTCTTTGCCTTCATCAAGATGTGAGACGACAATATCTGTCAATTTTTTTACAGCCTCTTTAGTAGACTTTCCTTGGCGAAAGCCGAATTGACGGTCAGACAGGAGTCGATTTTTTTCCATGTATTTGACAAGTCGCTTGTGTACAAGCCGTTCAAGTAGTTTGGAATAAGCTCCAAGGAGTGAGATCGGTCGGTAGTTGTTTGGTGTATTAGTGGGTCCACCTTTGTGTATTGGAACTACGGCAGCGGTCTTCCAGTCCTGGGGAAATGAGCCCGAAGAGAAACTAAGGTTAAAAATAACTGAAAGTGGGAGAGATATAATATCACTAACAGATCTTAAAAGTCTATTACTTATACCATCTTGACCAGAGGCACTGTTAAGGTCTAGTCTGTTTATAAGACTTTTAACTTCGTCCGGATCTGTAGGCTCGATACAAAAGGATCCTGAAGAGTTGTTTATTTTCGCAGTGATTACTTTCGAGGCTAAATATTCTTGATTGGTGTTTAATTTCCGTAGTATAACCTCAGCAAGTTTCGAGCCGACTGTTGAAAAATAGGTGTTACATGCGTCTAGGGACTCTGAGACTGTTGGTTTAATTTTAAGTAGTTCGTCAGATGACTTAAAAGGAACATTGGTATGTGTGATACGTCTAATCGAGTTCCACAGCTTTTTAGGCGAGTCTTTATTTTGGGTTAATTCTTTGCAGTCGTGTTCGGACTTAAGTTTCCTAAGAAGGGTTCTGTAGAAGTTCCTATAACGAGTGTAAATTATCTTTTTGAACATATTAGTAGGGTCTCTACGCGAATCCATATGAAGCTTATCTCTGAGCTTCGAACACTTAAGCAACCCGGGGGTCATCCAAGGCCGAAGGACATGTTTAGACCGGCTTAATCTTAAAACTTTTGAATTATTAGATACCGCAGTAGAGACTTTTGTGGAAAACAATTCTATGGCTTCCGGGAGGCTGGAACTTTGGAGGATAGGGCTCCAATCGAAGGCTATCAGTTCTGATCTCACTGATTTGAAATCGATAGTAACCCTAGAGCGCGCAAGTTTGGTTTTTTTATGTATTTTAGGAGAGATACCTACCATCGTGATATCGTGATCAGTTAAATCAGCGGTGCAGATAACGGATTCAGTTTGACAGTTCCCGGAAACAAAAATATGATCAAGGCACGATTTATCATGAGTCACCGTATCGATGCAGGAAAGGAGACCGTGTTCTGCCAGCAAACAGAGATAGTCGGATGTTTGAGTATTAATACCGCCCATATCTAGTATATCTATATTTAGGTCGCCGGCAAAAACAAGACAAGGGCTAGAGGAAATGGCTTTAAGAGCAGAGTCCAGGGACGAAATGAAAGGATCGATGTTGTGGAAGCTCGGAGATCTGTACACCCCCAAGACTTGGAAGGTATTGGGTACTTCTACGAGTAGGCAGTTAGCATCATCAACTTCTAATTCCGAGCAGACTGGGGCCCACTTCATGTTGACATAAATGACCACCCCACCAGACCTATTTATAAATTTAGTAGTTTTAAAAGATGAATAACCATGGATTGAAAAAATAGTGGAGTATTCGTTTATCCAACATTCACTTAGTACAATCACATCAAATTCAATGCCCGTTCGTTTTAATAAAACAAGAAAGCTGTTGAAGTTCCTTTGTAAGCTTCTAATATTCACACTAAATATTTTTAATTTAAATTTAGACAATACTTGGCAGCATTCTTCAGGGTATGAAAACTTGTGGCATTTAGTCTTGTATGTGCTATCAATTTCCTGTAGTAGGTTTAAGGTCGCCATGGGTACATTGTTGGGAAGTACGATAGCTTGTAGTACATACGACAAAGAGCCAAACCGGAAGTAAACAAAGAGAGCATTAAAGTATAGATATTAAAAATCTTACCGTTCACACGTAGGCCACGATGAGTGTTTTGTGTAATAACGTAGTGTGTATGTGTATATAGTGTGTAGTGTCGATGAATGTACTTATTGTGAGACCATGATAACAAACTTGATATAAAAATAGTGAGTAAGCAATGTCTAATAGAAAGTAAGGAGAGTAACAATAGAGTGTAGACAATAAACACTATTTCTCTAATAGGTTGATAAATGCAAAAGGTCAGCTGAGTCCCCTGAAGGAGTGTTTCGGTCTGTTGATACTTTTTCGGATAACTTGCCAAGGTGCTCCTCGCTGTGGACACGTATTGCGGGGCTTCCTTCTGATGCATCTCGTTTTCTAAGAAAAATAGATCCGTTACGGATCCAACTATGCTTGTATTTGTGTGTTTGTGCGAATTCCCTGGTGCTACGAAATAAACGACGGTTTTCGCTCGTTAGACGTTCATTTACGTATACTGATCTTTCTGGTCCTTGTCCAACTATATCATTACTGTTTAGTGTTCTACGGGCCTTAGCTTGCTTTAATAGTTCATCCCGTTTGACACGCCGTGTGAACGCGACCACTAGAGGGCGTTGCAGCTGCGTTATGTGTCCATTATTATCACGGCGTTTTGGTCCAGCGCGGGACACATACATTAAGTCGTTATCTTGTAGGGATACGCCGAGTTTTACCGCCGTTGTCAGTGCCAGGTGGTAAGGGTTTTCATCTGGGTATTCCTCGAGACCAATAATTTCTACCTCGTTCCTCAAAAGCACTTGGGCTTGGGTGCTTACCTGGCTTTGCAAGTTTGAAACTGTGGCTTTCAATTCACTATTCTCAATTTTTAAGGCCTCTAGTTCCTTTAAAGTTGCGTCATAGTTAGAATTTTTTTTATTTATGGCGTCCAGGCGAGCCGCGAGAGAGTCCCATGTTTCTCTTGCACTGACTCGAAATTGTGTTATTTCTAAGGAAAGTGAATGCAGTTCATCCGCGGGGCTCATCGGAATGGTAGCGGGGATGCCCAGGGTGTCGGGGTTAGCATTTGCGGTGGCCGCCGCGGCAGGGGCGGCAGCAGTGGAGTCCGTGCTTGGGACTACGGCAGCAGCGGTGCGGCCGGTACCAGCGCCTGACCGTTGTGAGCTCGGTTTGTTTCGTAGTGTAACATTTTCATTAGTAAAACGAATTGGAGTTTGCGAGTTGTCACCGCCTTTTCTGTTCTTCGCGTTGCAGTCCGGGCATACCCAGGTTTTGATCTCGTTTGCAGTGAGTCGCTGAGTCTGTATGCAGGCAGTATGGAAGCATTGTTTGCATGTTTTGGAGCTGCAGTTGATCATTTCTTCGTTCTGACGAATTTTCAAAGGACACCCCGCACACTTCATAATTCTGTACAACTCGTAAGATACCACATATACTCGTAAGATTACCACACACTGTTCACAATACAGGTAATTTAAACGAAAATGAGCCAAAGAATCTAAAATATAATTAAAATTAATGATTGAGAAAAAATTTGACAAGCTCTTGACTTGACTTGACACATCAATATGTCATCAACATAAATGAGTACAATTAAAATATTTCCTTCAATTGTTTTGTAAAATATACAAGGGTCCACTGATGAACTTTTCAGTCCCAATTCCTTTAACACAGATGTAAGCTTCAAGTTCCATTGTCGACTCGCCTGCTTCAGGCCATAAATTGATTTATTCAACTTGCATACTTCTTCTCCATGTTCATAAGATGGTGGTTGGTACATGTATATTTCTGTATCTATATCCCCTTGTAAGAAGGTCGTAACTGCATCCATTTGTTCAATGAATAAATTGTACTTGACTGCCAATGCTAATAAATATCTGATTGAAGTATGACGAACAACCGGAGCAAATATTTCATTATATTCCATTCCTTTTCTCTGAATGAAACCTTTAATGAGCAGTCTTGCTTTGTATCGTACAATCTCACCCTTAGCATCAGTCTTTATTTTAAAGACCCATTTACACGGAATGGCTCTTTTGCCTTCTGGTAAGGGTACTAACGTCCATGTATTATTTTGCAGGAGTGACTCATATTCATTACTCATGGCATTTTTCCATTCTTTTGCATTTGGACCTGAAAGAGCTTCCTTCAGTGTTTCTGGCTCTTTTGCAAAAAAAGCTACTGCTTGGTTTGAACCACTCGTGCTTTCTCGACATAAGTAGGTAACAGGCTTATTATTTCTTGGCCTTAGCATCATTTTACGAGATAATTCATCACTTAGTGTTTCATCTGGTATGTACTCCTCATCGGCATTATCAGTAAAGTAAGTATCCTCATCTTCAGATAATTCTTTTTTAAGGCTCCCATTTAGAGTTGTATCGGCTGAATTTTGAGGCTCAGATGTGTCAAAAGGTTCACTAGAAGTATCAGCTGTTTGAGACAAGTCTTCGGTCTCCTCTTCCTGCAGTTCTGATAATGGTACAATAACGCTATTATTTTGAACTGTGTGCTCAAGAAAAACAGCATCCCTGCTTTTGTATATTCTTCTCTGCTTTAAATCATAAAATCTGTATCCCTTAGTGTATTCACAGTATCCGATGAATAATATTTTGACCGCCTTAGGGTCCCATTTTTGTCTTTTTTCTTTAGGCACATGAACCATGACTTGACAACCAAATATTCTTAAATTATCAATATTAGGCTTCTTACCAGACCACATTTCATATGGTGTCTTGTAGTCCAGAGCTTTGGTTGGTGACCGATTAATTATCTAAGCAGCTGTAGATACTGCCTCGGCCCAAAATGCTTTTTCTAACCTGGAATTCAGAATCAAACATTTAGCTTTTTGCACCAGATTTTGGTGCATCCTTTCGGCCATCCCATTCTGTTCACTGCAGTAAGGATTAGTTGTTTGATCTTGTATGCCGAATTTATTCAAAAATAATTTAAATTCCTTATTAATGTATTCTGTTCCATTGTCAGAACGGATCATTTTTATTTTCTTTCCAGTCTCATTTTCCACTAGATTCTTAAAATCCTTAAAGCTCTGTAAAGTTTCAGACTTGTTTTTCATAAAATAAACATAAACTTTCCTACTATAATCGTCAATAAAATTGACATAATATTTGGAACCCCCTATAGAGCTAGTTTCCATCGGTCCACAAACATCTGTGTGAATTAGTTGCAAAGGTTCAGTAGCCCTGGTTCCAATATTTTTAAATGGTTGTCGTTTCATTTTACCTGCCATACAGGTTGTACAGACTTGGCTGCCTTTTTTTGATAATTTAACACCATCTGTACAATTAACTATTTTTTGTAAATCTGTGAAGTTCAGATGAGCCATTCGAAGATGCCATATATTTATATCTTGTTCTTCAACGGTTGATAAAAATGCCGGTGCTACAGAAATTTCTTTTAAAAGATACATGTTATTGCACTTATAAGCTGTCATGATCAGTCTTTTATTTTGATAAACTATACAGGCATTTTTTTCAAAATGAAGCACACAGCCATTATTTGTCATCTCACTTACAGAAAGTAAGTTAGTAGCCAGAGTAGGTACATATAACACATTTCTAACCTGAATTGTCTGAGGTTTGCCTTCGGAGTCTTTTATTTGTAAGTTCACGTTGCCACATCCTTCCACTTTTAAAGTCTCCTTATCTGCCACCTTAATGCTACTTACTGTTGACGAAGTAACATTGTACATCCAGTTTCTGTCCCTACACATGTGGTAAGAACAGCCAGAATCGATATACCAGCGGTTCTCATCCAAATTGTCTGCAACAGAAAAAGCGGCAAAATAACCATTATTTTGGGTATTTGTTTTATTTTTCTTCTGGAGGTGACAGTTACTGCTAAAATGGCCATATTTATTGCAATTATAGCATCTTGGCCCCTTCTTTTGTTGATTTCCATGTGAACTTTTCTGAGACTTAGGTATATTTTTAGTTTTATTATGGTTTACATATAACGCTGCAGAATCTGAAGTTTTCACCTCCTGGAGCAGCTTTGTTTTTACAAAATCAGCTGTAATGGACACACCTGAGCTCTCAATAGCCATGATCATCGGTTTGTAGACATCAGGAAGACCAGCGAGCAGCAAAGTACCAAGCCACTCATCTTCGACTACAAATTTAATATTTCTAAGCTTATGAGCTGTTATCATTACTTTATTTACGTACTCTTCAATACCAGAGCTGTCCTCCAACTTGGCTGAAATCAGATCTCGTAAAAAACCTACTTTTCTACTGAGCCCGGAGTCGTCAAACACTTGTCCTAATTTTGTCCATACCTGTTTCGCCGTGGTCGCCTCCTGTACATGGACGTAGTTAATAGGATCAATCAGAAGTATTATCTTCGACTTTGCTTTTGTATCCTTCTTGACGTTTGCCACATAACCGGCACTTGGTTCGATAGTCTCCCACAAGTCCTCATGTTCCAAGTAATTTTGGACCGCAAATTTCCATGTCGGGTAATTTTCTCTGCCAATTAACTTCTCAATTGTGCCCATTGATATTTGCGCAGACATGATTCAATGATAATTTAGGCTGAAATTGCTGAAAAGATAAAAACTTGCCACACAGCGCATGGGCACTTTGAGGTTAAGTTAACCTTTTTTGACAACTGAGCCGCGAAACTTATCGGTAAAACACTAATTTTAATTATTTGAGGTAAAAATAGCCCATAACCTCTTAGAAACCTCTAATATTAAGCAGATTAATGTTTTAATTAATATTTAAGGGCTTAGGAAAATGCGAAATGAAACCATCGGATGTAAGACATAGACAAGAAGAGATTTATTTTTAAAAAGAGATGTGACACATACATGTCAAAACTGTGTTGCTATAGTTTGCGTTTAACTATCTATTCTAACAAGCCCGTACACCGAACTCCGCGTAAAGCCGAAGGCCCGGAGCGTCCGACAGGTACGCGCTTTCTACAATTTCCCCTAGTATCTTAATTGGGAAGGCGCGATTCCACGCGAGGTCGAAGACCGAGCTGCGGGAGGTTAGTACCCGTGGAACTCGGTCAGACATTTGAAGAAATTGCAGGAATTGCTGGACCCCCGCGCCCCGGCCCTTCGGCCTTACGCGGAGCTCGGTCTTCTGCCTACGTATTTTGACACATGTACAATGTTTCACCACTAACGTCCCGCAGCATGGCCTTCAGCCTCGCGTAGAAGTGCGCTTCTCTTGAACGTTTTGGGCGTTCGGCCCTACGCAGAGCTCGGCTCTCAGCCATCTAGTCTGTCGGGCCACCTACCTTAATTCGCCAGTTCATCATTTGTAAGTAGGTAGTAAGTACTACCACTTTAAGATGTTACCGTCGCGTAGACTGGATAATGAAATACAATCTGACCCATATGATTGTTGTTTGATTTGTTGCTAGCAACGTGCTATGTTGCCGAAGGCCATGTGCGTCGTGCTAAGTCGCATCGAAGGTAATCGGGTAATAACTTTTTTAGTGAGAATTAAAAGTATGAGTCTTTATTGTGGACCTTCACCCTCATGGACATGTTAAAAACTTCTACTTCTTTTTAAGAAGTTTTAAGAATCTATATGTAAAAATGTCAAATGTCCCATAATAGTGAACACATCTACATATTATACACAGAAAAGTCGCCCGTATTCCGGAACGGTGAGCTTAATTAAAAGGTCCCAGTCCCAGGAGCTAATGTCCCCATAAAGAGAACTTAGTGGACAAACTAAATACCCGGGTAATCTTTATAAATCATAGTTTTAGTTCGTTTTGTCACTAAAACGTGTTAAATAAAATAAATAAATTAAAAAATTAAAAACACTACTGCTGAAATTTAAAGCGAACTGAAAAGCTAAAAATAATGTTGATATGTTAGTTACATAACTTTATGAATCTAAATTGGAATGTACTCTCACGGTCATTCACAGTAAATACAAGGGTTATGCACATTTATGACCGTGACTGTAGGTACGTGTGCATTTAGTTTCGATTGCAGTCGGGGGACCTTTTGAATGAGAGAATGCAGTAGGTACCTACATCAAGGCCCCCCGACTGTAATTGAAATTAAACGCACACGTACCTATAGTCACGGTCATAAATGTGCATAACCCTTGTATTTACTGTGAATGACCGTGAGAGTACATTTACATTCCAATTTAGATTCATAAAGTTATGTAACTAACATATCAACATTATTTTTAGCTTTTCAGTTCGCTTTAAATTTCAGCAGTCGTGTTTTAATTTTTTAATTAATTTATTAGCTTTTCAGTTCGCTTTAAATTTCAGCAGTCGTGTTTTTAAGTTTTTAATTAATTAATTTTATTTGTATTATAAACTTAAGTATATTTATTTCCACTTGAGTGATGGAATGACCGTCATAATCGAGGCAGAAACTTTCAGAAAATGTCCACACATAACATGTTGACATATTATTATCTAATCCATATCGTATCTAAACGTAATATTTGACTTAGGTATCTTAAAGTTTGAATCGGGCCGTTAAGCATTTTATAAAGGATCACTGCCCGATTCGAACTTTGAGTTACGTCAATTAATAGATCTAGAAACGATATGGATTAGATATGTCAGTGTCAAAAGTGACGTTTTTGTTTAAAGACATATCTAATCGATACCGTTTCTAGATCTATTAACTGACGTATCTTAAAGTTCGAATCGGGCCGTCAGACAGATATAGCGGCGGCAATAACGACGCCCCAACACTAATGCGGCTGCAGTTGTCATCCGAATGTCACCTTTACAAGTTTCATGCTTCCATGATACGAGAAGAATTTACAACATCATTTCTTGAACACGGTTGATAAATGCAAGAATTAACACAATCAGCTGAAATTGATTTCAACCCCTATCTACCCGAAACCCTGCGAGCCCCTCGGGATATCTCGAGGAAGGAAAAATTGAAATTATTAATTCACCGCCGGGTGCCGAAATATTTGACTTTAATGAATGACTTTAAAAGGATAATTAAATGATTCTTTCCTTTGATTTGAGGAGGTGAAAAATTATTTAATAAATAATGTGGTGTTCTTGTGAAGTTACATGAAAAACTTTCTTGTAACTGTTCTTGTATTCATGTTATAAATGCGAATATAACTCTCTCTCTCTCTTCAAGAAAAAGCTCGCTGAACCGGTTAAGATGATATTTGGTATGAATACATATAGTTTGTGACCCGAGGAGGGAAAGGATAGTTTTTATCAATCATCATCATTCCACGCAGACGAAATCGCGGGCACAAGCTAATTGTAAATGATTAAGTAACGAAGAATGATTTGCGGCAGACTCTTTTTACCCATACCAAACCAGTTTTAACATTGACATATTGGCTCGACTAGACTACGTAAATTACTTTCTATACATCTCGTTTGCCCTTATATGCGAGTACGAGCGAGATGCATAGAATGTACATGTACATCACAGTATATACATGTTTGAAAACTTACATCTTGTTTTTATTGCATGCTATTTTTATGTGTTTTTTTTTCAACTTTCTTATAACAGGACGCAAACATTAAATTTCTATTTTCCCCCAGAGAAAAAAGATTGTTTGCAACAATAATTACATATTTTAGGATCCCCAAAATGGATGACCACATACACAAACAAAAAACCAAACTAACACCTTTAAAACAACAAGGTCCTATCTGCCTCCACCTCTATTCGAAACTGTCTTTAATATCTAAACAGATCAATGGACAAAATATCTATACACGACCTTGATGTCTATGCTATAAGACCGTGTATACATATGTTTGACGTGTGGTCCGTGTCGTTGTTTTAGAGCATGTATGTACCTG
Organism: Cydia splendana; assembly: GCF_910591565.1. Lineage (NCBI taxonomy): Eukaryota > Metazoa > Arthropoda > Insecta > Lepidoptera > Tortricidae > Cydia > Cydia splendana. The sequence continues at coordinate 811,527 of NC_085975.1, forward strand.
TCTCGGTAAAACAACGTGATTGATGTATTGGTCAGACTCCGTAAAATAGGGGAGGAGATGGATTGGGCTCTAAGTGGTTATTGTTTGTAAACCATATTGCGTTGTCTACTTAAAAAGTTAGGTTGTGTTAAGATATGAGATTTGAGAACACCATCTTTCTGTTTTTACAACTGAAGACTCAAACAACCTACCACTAACCTACTTATAACCCGTATAGACGAGGTGGTGAAAAATAACTTTAATTAGTAACTTTTTTTATATTCACATAAAAGATCCTACTTATAATAGCATTACTCAAAAGAATTTCGTACTTGAATATAAAATAATTAAATTCAGTAACCTGCAATAAATTCAAACAAGACAAAACATATCAACTTTAAACAACGCTTAAATTCTCTTTAAAAGAAAATTTATTCATCGTCGATTCGTTAATTTTTCACAAACTTTGGCAATTAAACAAACTCAGGACAAAGAAGTCGTTGAAAAAAGAAAATAATTACTTTCTTAATGACCATCGCGCCCAAAGGTACGCACGGGAAGTTTGCAAAGAAAAACTTGAAGTATGAAAGGGAGTGAGGGTGCGTCTAGTTAACTTTTTAGTTAAAATTTTTGAAATATTTAAGCGGTTAGCGATGTTTTTGGCCCCCATGGTTTAAAGATTAACACCGGAATCTTGGATACAACAGAAAATATGGTGTTTTCGTCGAGAGTGTAAAAGGAGAGCGTGATTGCGAGGGTGCGGTCTAGTTAACTTTTTAGTTAAAAATATTGAAATATTTAAGCGGTTAGCGATGTCTTGGGTGCCAAGGCGTAAGGATTTTTGATGATCGCTTCTTACCGCTTCTTTTTCGTCTTTTTAAATATTTCGAACTGTGTTGTTTTGACAACACTTCACAAACTAACCGGGAAAAAACCCTACTAAATCATTACTGACCCATTCCTCAGCTTCACACTCAACGCGCAATGATCCCCCGTATTTTTATTTACGGCCTGCAATTAATCAACCACTAATGGTTGTTTTCTCGGACTAATGACGTGGACGCAGATTTCTAATTGATGCGTAGGCTCCACTATGAATTATCTTATTCCTGAATTAATGGTCCCAATAGACCATTGGCTACGGGTCGGTGACCTTGCTGGCTCTTGCCTCATTTATTTTATGTATTATAATAAGGTAGTAAAATCCTACGCTACTTATAGTCCGTCAAGCCATTTCCGTCAGTAGAAAAAAAGCGAAATATTTAAAAAATATACTTAGGCTTGAAGGGTTATAGTTCCATAGAAAATTAGAATTTCGCTTAGTAGTAGGTAAGGGATAAATATTAAATAGTCCGATTGATCGAACAAGCCGATCGGACCACGTGGCGTAAGGGTTTAAAACAATATTTTCACCGATAGAATGTAATCAATCAATCAATCAATCAAATTATTGTTGGTCATGAGTTACATAGGATGTTATTCTAATTTACAACGGTCTTCATGTCCTGCCTCAGAGAGGCGTACAATATGGAAACTTAAATCTAATTGAGACCAGAGATCACTAATATGTAAATTAACTTATTCTACACAAAACCAAATTAGTTAACATTTTCATTTTTATTCCGATAAAAAATCAGAAATACTGTAAATACATTTCTCCACTAGCCAATTAAAAAGCTGTTTTTTAAATTCCATAGGCATCAATTTTTTTAGGTGAATTGGTAATTTATTATATATTTTTGGACACATAACCATAACACTCTTTGAAAAAAATGCCGAATTTGACCCAGGATATCCAATATCATAACCATATTTAGACTGAAGGCGTGGTCTTGGATTTCTACCTTCAAACATGTTCTGGTTTTTTTTAACAAAAATACTGATTTCAAATATGTACAGGGCTGGAAAAGTTAGTATTTTGTTCTCGAGAAACAGCGTACGACACGATTCAGTTTGATTAAGACCATATATAGCACGTAGGCATCTTTTCTGTAATCTAAATATTTGGTCTTTATTCCCAACATTACCCCATAAAATTATTCCATACCGTAGATTTGACATGACATAGGCGTGGAAGGCAAGAAGTGCTGTATTTTCTGTTGATACTTCCCGAAGTCTTTTTAAAGCATAGGCAAATCTACTTAATTTTGATATTATAAGTTCTGAGTGGTTAAGCCAATTGGAGTTAGAGTCTATCATTATACCTAAAAATCTTGTGGAGTTAACATATTCTATTTCTGTGTCCTTGTACTTTATACTGATTTGATCTGATTTTCCCTGGGTAGCGTAAAATTCCATGCATTTGGTTTTATTTAGGTTAACTTGAAGTTTGTTTATTTCTAGCCATTTGTTGACATCTCTGAATACTTTATTTAGTTCTTCTTTATACTGTGTAGTATTACCATTTCTTACTATTATTGAGCAGTCATCAGCAAACAGAAGAATTTTGTGTTTATCAGTAACTTTTGGCAAATCGTTGATGTAAAGGAGAAATAGTAATGGTCCAAGTAAACTGCCCTGTGGGACACCCGTTTTTACTATCCTGTATGAGGATCTGTAGGTTTCAAAAGTTTTTGTGTGCTCGGAATAGGCCATTACTTCAGTTCTTTGCTGTCTATTTTTAAGATACGTTTTAAACCAATTTAAACAGTTACCTCTAATGCCGTTGTGGTATAGTTTATCCAAAAGTCTTTTGTGACATACCCTGTCAAAGGCTTTTGTCATGTCCATAAAAATGCCAGTAATTGGAATTTTATCGTTCCTACTTTGTGACACTATTTTAATAAGTTCATAAACAGCCAAGGTCGTTGATCTTTTCGCTCTAAATCCGAACTGTTCATTCGATAATACATTGTGTTTATTAAAGAAATCTATTAACCGCTGGTACATAATTTTTTCAAAAATTTTTGAAAATGTCGGTATGAGCGCAATGGGCCTATAATTACTCATATCTGAAGTGCTACCTTTTTTGAAGATTGGTTTTACAATTGTGTATTTAAGTTTGTCTGGAAAGTAACCATTTGCTAAAGATAGATTTATGATGTGATTCAGGGGATAAACAAATAGATCGGCATTTTCTTTTATTATTGATGTTGGTATTTTGTCATGCCCCACTGCTTTTGTATTGCGCAAGTTACTAATTACTTTCATAATTTCAATTGGACAAGTTGGTTTTATATAAATAGTATTTTGTAAAGGCATGTCTAATGAAATATTTTCTGATATATTGTTATTGGTTTCACTGCATGCTTCATCTATGAACTTGTTATTAAAAGAGTCACAAATTTCTTGTGCAGATGTTATTCTTTTTTTATCTATAATAACTGTATCAATACATTGCGGAACCTTTCTATTTGTGGTATTCTCTTTGATTACCTCCCATGTTGCCTTTACTAAATTACAGCTCTTCTTAACATAAGCAGCATTGGATATTTTTTGTGACTTAAGAATACATTTCCTCAGTAAGTTTGCATATGTTTTATAAGTTTGTTTATATTTCAGGCTGGGATTATGTATAAACGAACGATACATGATTCTTTTACTTTTTGATGAGATTTTAATGCCTTGTGTCAGCCAGGTGATTCTATTTGTATTTACAATTCTAATTTTTTTAAGTGGAAAACATAACTCAAAGAACATAGTAACAAGATCATGGAATTCTAAATATGCATCGTTAGCATTATTTGCTAGGAATACTTCACTAAAACTTAGGCTATTAATACATTCTCTAAATTTAATCCGATTATTTTTACACATATCTCGCTTCCAAATATACCAATATTCTAGACTCCTTAAACGCTGAACCTTAAATTGAATAATAATAAAAACTTTGACTTTCCATTTACCCTAAAATGATCAAAGATTATTTAAATAATAAGTAATTCATATGCATACAGTGATAATAAAATACGCACAGTTACCTACACGTCAAACTAAGCCCACTATAGCTAAACCAGACGGACAGTTAGCGGCGAACAAATACCCATGTTTGCACTATTCATTCATTCATTGCTATGTGCGGTGGATGATTACATTTTCCAGGCATTTAGTCCTTACAGCGACGAAGAATATTCCAAATCTCTCTAAACAAACGTAAAAAAAAACATACTACCGAATTGAGAACTCCTTTTTGAATTTGAACTCGGGTAAAAACTGGAGCAATTATTGTCAAAATAAACAGCAATTCAAGTTCAATTAATATTGAATTGTTAAAACAATGCCGGACCCTGCTCACTCTACTCAGCAATTTGATATCCATTGAGACGTTAAAAAGGAACGCCTGACACCCAGGCTCTGGGGCGTATTCGGGTTGCTTTAATGAGATGTTGCGACATGATTAAATTGGACAAAGATACCATTTAGACTCAGTCTAAGGGTTTCCCCAAATATGTCGACGCGGAATCGGCAAAACCCGATAGGAAAAAGCTTTATGTCTACGCAAGAAGAGCGAAAAAGTCGTTGTTCGGCTCGGCTCGCATCGGCCGGCACCTGCGGACGTGTCGACGGCTTTTTCGCGCTTATTGCGCGGACATAAAGCTTTTTCCTATCGGATTTTGCCGAATGCGCGTCGATATATCTGGGGAGACCCTAACTACACCAGCATTACTGCAACGGTATATAAAAATAATAATCTCCCAATAAAATGTCATGAAATGTCCTATCTTGTTTTTTTCTTCCTCGCGTTATCCCGGCATTTTGCCATGGCTCATGGGAACCTGGGGTTTCCTTGGCAACTAATCCCATTGGCGTAGGCACTAGTTTTTACGAAAGCGATTGCCATTTGACCTTCCAACCTAGAGGGTGAACTAGACCTTATTGGGATTAGTCTGGTTTCCTCACGCCGTTTTCCTTCACCGAGCGACTGGTAAATATCAAATGATATTTCGTACATAAGTTCCGAAAGCTCATTGGTTCGAGCCGGGGTTTGAACCCGCAACCTCCAGATTGCAAGTCGCACGCTCTTACCGCTAGGTCACCAGCGCAAATATTTCCTATCTTGTAAGGTACATTGCCAAGATGCCAGATTCAGATTAACAATTTCTTATGATTTTGACACGTCCTTGACTATTGTCTTGGTGAAAGGCGCGCATCTCACGCACGACTTTCACTTCATTTCGCATGCACCAATCAGAGTGAGCGAGCAAGGCTCGGAACCGGTTTTTTCTTCATACAAAAATACCGGTATTATTAAGTTATTTTTCGTTCTTTCGTTTATTATTTCATTTTTGATGGGTCAATCTAATAATATGAAGTCGTTACCTAATTGATTCAGTCCTACGGAAAGAGCATACAATATTGGGCTATTTTGGAATTTAAAAAAACCGGTTCCGAGCCCTGTGAGCTAGCTTTGAGGTCGTATCAAAACCAGTTCAAAGCTATAACAGATTATAAAATCTGAATCAGGCTCAAGGAACAGAATGGAGTCGTCCTTTAATTGGACATTTTGACAGTTTGACAATTCGGTTATGAATTCGGTGGGCGCACTCCATCATTTAGAGAGAGACTTGGTTCGAGATTTCTGTTTGCACAAATGGGAATAGTTCTGTTCTGTACTTTAAATCCTTTTTTGTAGAACAGGATGATAATACAGGAAGGTATTCTGGTTGTAATATATAACAGGTTGTTATGAATTTGATGTGGATTTGTTATAAAATATGATCTGCCAGTGTCAATGTCGCTAACAAATTCAGATCAAATTAATAACATTTAATATGCCTCAAGTTCTTAATCCGCATTGGGCTCGTGTGGACACCACAGACCCAACCCTCTTATGTAATAAGACAAATAGTGCCAGCGATATTATAATGAATTGCAAAAAATTACATGTACTTACCTAAAAAAAAAACAATTAGTGTTTTTCAATTGTTACCAAAATTTATAAAAAAAATAATTGATTTTGGTAACTCAATGGAATCTGTTAAAATATTATATTTTTATTTAATTTACGAAGTTAAAATTTTTTTGGTAAAAAAAACACGTTTTGCATACCTACATATATTTTGATATATTTTTAGTATGTCAAAAAGATACAAACAAAGAACTAAAACAATCAAAACCCGTCTTTGTGGGAATTATTTTGACTCTCACTACAAATTTTCATACAACTCCTCTACTACAAGTATAATGGAATAATATTAACATCAATAAATTGCTCTGATAATTAGATTAAGATTAATTACGATTCATAAGAGCTTGTTGCTAGGCCTACATGAATAAAGTAAATTTTGTTTGTTTGTTTGTTTATATAATATATGACGAATCAAGTCTCAAGTAAAACCTTAGATTCGTAAAATATATGTTTTTAAATTGTTTATGAACTTATGAATTGAATTATAATGAGTACAATAAAACATGAGTTGCAATTAGAGTGGTCCCTTACTTGGCTTTGCATTAAATAAAACTTTTATTATAACTTTACTTTTGTTTTGTTTTATGTTTTCTTAATTATGCTTTTGTAAAGAGCTCTTTTTCTTAGAGGAAACCTGTATACCGTAGAAAATATTATTTGACATTTTCTTTCATTTAAATTACATCGTCGAATTAAAAAAACTTTCTTTTGCACATGTTTAAATTCACATGTTTACTTTTCTTTACTTTCGAAATAAAAAGTAGAGTGTTCAAGTGAAAAATGACCTTCGGCGCGATTCGGGAAATGAATTAGAGATTAACTAGATACGATAGAGTAAAGATATATTAACTTTACTATTTCATATCTAGTGAATCTCTAATTCATTTCCCGAATCGAGCCGCTTATTTTTGAGTAGGTTTAAGATTTTTAAGTCACTTTCTGTAGGTATTTTGTAGAACATGCTAATTGAATTAATTTTGAATTAGGCACTTCCATTTTTTAGGGTTCCGTATCCAAAGGGTAAAAACGGGACCCTATTATTAAGACTCCACTGTCCGTCTGTCTGTCTGTCACTAGGCTGTATCTTATAAACCGTGATAGCTAAACGGTTGAAATTTTCAAAGATAATGTATTTCTGTTGCCGCTAATATAACAACAAATACTAAAAGGTAGGGAACCCTCGGTGGGCGAGTCCGACTCGCACTTGTCCGGTTTTTTTTTGCTTACTGTTGCTACAGTGGAAAAAAGCTTGTAGTTTTTAGTACATTTATGCAATTTTGTAAATTGCTCCGCATTCGTATTAACCCCAATGCACCTTACTAAGGTACCGTTAATCGGCACATTGGCAAGTGACAGGTATTTATGTGCGGGTTGGGGACCCAGCTTCCGTTCTCAGCGTATCGGGTGTTTGCGGCTGCGCACGCGCTTAAAGGGTTCCCTACAAGTTTAATAATTTGCAAATTTGCAAACCTGAAGACACAAAGGTTTTTTGAGTCCTTAAAGACACTTTAAGACATAGATAAAACACTTATAACATACCTACTTTAAGAGAATTTTTGTAGATAATTTTATGGAAAATATTTCTTACCACACTAAACCGTAAAGGATATTTTTATCCTTCAAAAAGTAATAAGAAAATTGCATTTTATCTACAAGATTGGCGAAGTACCTCACTACCATACCATACCACCACCATACCCCTCACCATACCATACCATACCATATACCATACCTCACTACCATACCATATACCATACCATATACCTCACTAGTTTCACTTGCAATTGTTTATCCAGCTCTTTATCTTTGTGATATTTTTTTTTATGAATTGTGGGCCAAGATAACTACCGAGTGGACACCAAACACAATGCGGCATCACGGCAGACCTCGAAATATATGGCAGCACGACCTTGACGTCTTTCGAAAAGATTGGCCTAATATTCCTAAAGACCGATATGCGCGGCCTATGGCCAGCAGTGGACGAGAGTAGCCTGATGATGATGATGATATGCGTGGAATGAAGAGAGTGAGGCCTTTGCCAAGCAGTGGAACACAATAGGCTGACAAATAATTATTATTTTCTTTAAATGTTCTTGAAGTGAAAACTTCTTTAGCGGCGCTGTGCACTTTTTGTGATGGGGAAAAATGTTAAACTCGTAACAGGTGTCACGTGACCGTAAGACGTAAGACTGTCATTGAGTTTTCACTTCTGCCGGCACTCCCGGAGTGCAACCCGTTGTTTTTTTTCTTTTAGGTGGGAGGATAATATCAAACACTAGCAGAGCTCCACAATATTACTAAGGAAGTGCGTTGCTTAAAGGCTCGTTCACACGGGCCCCTAACCGCGGCCGGATTTCACGGCTCGATCGTCTTTACGCCTCTTATTTATACCTTCCGCCGTGCGATTTCCGTGCTAACACTATTGTACGGAGATACCTTTAATTTTTATGACACTAGTCGTAAATAGTGTCTTGTCATTGCGTTTGTTGTGTTGTGTGTAGAGGGCAGGATGGACACACAGATGTATACACCAAGAAATGTAATCGGTGATCAGGAACCGATTTTTCTATGAGAGAGTTAATGTTTTTTTTGGCGATTTCGCGGTTGGTTTCATAGTTAAATGTGATCGCCATCGCTGACTGAATTAGAAAAATTGGTTCCTGATCACCGATTAAAAATCATCGTGCATAATGACGCTTAGGGAAGTCATCAACACAGATGTAATAATGACGCTTACGCTTAAGATATTAAAGTTTGCAAAAAGGAAGTCATCACGTATAATATAATTATAGACAGTATCTTTAGGTATTTAAATAAAAGTAAACTAAATCCTCCCCCAAATGGCCAGTTGAGGGCAGGATGAAAACATTACATGGTCAAATAAAGTAGGTTAACGTCAGTGTCAGATCCAGGCGGGGTTGTATTTGGTTGGTTAACCAGTAAATGTTAAAACTATAACCCGAAAATGTACAAATTATTTGTTTACTTTTATTTAAATACCTAAAGATACAGAGTAAGAGTATATAGGTATATAAGAAATTAATTAAAAAACATGACCACTCTTGAGGCTTCATAGCAGCCGCTAACGGCCGCTTGAATGTGCTAAACGTAAGATTAGTGGATTGGAAAATAAAATAAGTATCTCCAATTCTCCATAACTATAGTAGTTAGTTAAATTTTTTATTGAAATAAACTTGCACATTTTTACTCCAGTTACGGAGTTACACACGGAGCCCGGGTTACACAAAACCTTAACAAATTATACACCTAAACCTTCCTAAAGAATCACTCTATTGATAGGTGAAAACCGCATGAAAATCCGTTTAGTAGTTTTCGAGTTTATTGCAAACATACAGACACAGAAACAGACAGACGCGGCGGAAGACTTTGTTTTATCCTCGTAAGACCCAAGCCAATTTTTGCGCTTTTGAATTTGGAACTTTCTTTTATTTCTATAAGAGTTCAAAACTCGTATTTAATTTGTACTTGTATAAGTACGCGGGGACTTACGAGGTTATAAGGGGTACTTTAATAGTGATTTAAAAAGCGTAACATTTAACAAATAACATTGATTAACAGCATGAACTTTCTTAATTTAATGTCGCAATAAACAAAACAACAGTTTGCTGTAAACGGAACTCGAACCCAATGTACCGGAATAACGCACAATAACCAACTTCAATACAACTTGTTAGCTTAGGGTGGCCATACGTCCCGGTAAGTAGGTATGTCTCGATTTGAAGCATCGTATTGATACATTCTACAGTCTACGTGGCATAGTCAAGATAACAATCGTTGATAGAATACTCCAATCGAAACTTATAATGTACCTAATATGTATGGTAATTGTCACTTGACTTTTGGTTGCATCTGTCATACCGATACTTGTTTCTTTTCGTTTGGCTTTTGTCGATGTAAGATTGTCAAACAGGCCCCCGTAAACAATGCCCGTAGATTGTTTAAAAAAATAAACATGATTTTTAGTGCCCCGTACAAAACTATGTTTACTGAATACTTATAGACGGCGAACTAACCCCAGAATATGCTCAAAGATATCAAAAGAATATAAACTAGACCGTTAGTTTGCTTTTCTAGTCATATTACTGGATCCAGGCGTCTGGCAGCTGCTCATTGGTTGATAAAATGAGTGACGTTCAGCGCCGCATTACTGATGCAAATGCTGCAATTATGGCGTTCATTCCGTCACATATTTTATCAAGGAAATTGACAAACACAGCGGCGGTACAGTAATGCAGCTACAGTTGACATTCGTACGTCACATTTAGAGCTTTCCTTTTTGCTCAACTGTCCCTGTAAAAATGCCAAATTGTCCCGGTCGATGTCCCATACTTGTGGAAACCCTAAAACCATGTAAAAAGTCGTGAACTTTCCAATTTACGTACTGAACCATGTCAACAAAACGAAATTACACGCGAATATAGTCTTTACATGTATCAAATTAAGGTGGATTAATGCCTATGTGTGTAACAAGTATAGGCACAAAATAACAATAAAGGGAGTAATAAAGTAAAAACCTTGTTTAGTGCCGAACATAAAGTAATGCTCGGTAAAAGAAAACATCGTAAACGGTTAAGTCAAGTAGGTAATACTTAGTGAGGTACAAGTGATGGAAGGAAAGATAAGATAATTAACTTATATTAATTAAGGTAAGTACATGAATACAACTGAAAATAGACATGTTTTCGTTGAGTTTGCCCTTTGCAAATATTACAGTCTAGCTTCCGCGTGAATTTTTTTCATGAAATTTGCCCTTAATTGAAACTTGTAAAATTCAATTTTGAGTCGGCCCCTGTTAATATAATATGCATTTCATTCGTTCATGCCACACAAATAATTCAGAATCAGAATCATTTATTTTGCTAGATCATTACACAGATGGTACAATATGTCATGTCAGTCGATGAGTTACATGCATGCATGTTCTGCCACACTTATGGCATGCAAAACTTACAAATACATTTAGGCTAAGTTTACGATAACATTACATTTTTATAGCTAATAATTCGATAATTCGGCAGCTAAGAAAATTATTATTATACAAATTTAAATAAAATTACAATTAGGTATATACCTACACATTATAAATCATAAAATTTCGCGAAATATTTAATTGCCGTAATGAAATCCGGGACACCATTTCAAACCGCTGTATCGTATATTGGGGCACACCCCCATACCAATCACGGTTGTCACTTATTGAATTTTGTTGTGCGCGGAAAGTTCCGATAATTCCCCAGATTCGCAACTTTGTCAATTTCCGTAACTGGGTACATATCTCGATGGAAAATTGGAGGGATCGACAAAGGTTGACGAAATAAGTTTCGCACAGGTAGCGTTTTCCAAGTTCCCGAATTGGACTAGGAGGCCAATTCGAGCATAGCATTCCGATATTCGAATGGTGTAATTTTTTTATCATTTGCCCGTGCGTCTGGCTCGCTCCAATACATACACACAGATGATTTAAAATATTGCTTTGTCGTTTGAGGGGATACATTACATCTTATAAAATAAAGTCCGCCGCCGCGTCTGTCTGTATGTATGTTCGCGATAAACTCAAAAACTGCTGAACGGATTTTCATTCGGATTTCACTTATCAATAAAGTGATTATTGAGGAAGGTTTAAGTGTATCATTTGTTAAGGATAACCCGTGAGAAGCCGGGGCAGGACGCTAATGTCTTTATATGTATATAGAATATATAAAACAATAGGATTGCATTTTTGTACTGAATATGTGTGTGCCGCTCACTGGTGGAATCCCGCCTTAACAAATGCTTTGGAACGCGAATTGTAGAGATATATCTCTATTTGGAATCTATTTGGTATTTTAGGGTGGCAAATTCTTTTGATAAGTTGTGTCATACTAACTGATAGTGTCTATACGAACAAGTACGAGCGAATAGCACACGCGAATCTTAACAAAATGATATGATTTTATATCGGAATGTTAGTTCGCATTGACCTCCATCAGAAGTTTTTTAAACAGCTTGTTTACTTTCACCAATCAGATTATATTTTTATGTTTGATTTTGATATTAGATTCCTTGCTTCCAAAACGGAGGTCGTGGGTTCGACACGTAGCAATGAGTTGAATTTATGTACAAAATATCGTTTGATTTTTATCAGTTGCTTTGAAGTTAAGGAAAATATTGCGAGGAAACCTGCATACATATTCGAGGGTCCCAACTGTCCCAAGTGACCCTGAAGAATATGCAAAAAAATTACCAATTTTCTTAAATAATTGCAAATGTTTATAGGTAACTTAAAATTATAAAAAATGTATTTAAGTATATGAAGTCCTCGCAATAAGACCTCCCATTTTAATGTGTCACTACATCCCTATTTCCGATGAGAAAGCAATAATTTAATATGCTAAAATGGAGCTGAACCACTTGTGTAAATTTCATCTCAACAAAAACATAAATGTGAAATGAGAGCCAAGTTCAATATTAAGAATATGTGTCGTTGCTGACTCGCCGACAAAAGAATTGAGATATATATAGAATCCTGAAATTATAAAGGATTTGTCTTGGCTAACGCGCGATTAATTGTCAAAAAGTTCCAGTTCAGATTTTTCCCTCTATATACACTTAATAGTCTACCTTGATGCCAAATATCAAGTTTCTATGTGATCTAGAAGTGAGTTAGGTTTTTGGTCTATAAGTATTAATTGATTTTTTTACATCGAAATATCAATAATTTCCAGTTTTCAGATTTTTCCCTCTATATACCCTTAATAGTCTACCTTGATGCCAAATATCAAGTTTCTATGTGATCTAGAAGTGGGTTAGGTTTAAAGGTCTATAAGTATTAATTGATTTTTTTCCATCAAAATCTCAATAATTTCCAGTTTTCAGATTTTTCCCTCTATTTACACCTAATAGTCTACCTTGATGCCAAATATCAAGTTTCTAAGTCATCTAGAAGTGGGTTAGGTTTAAAGGTCTATAAGTATTAATTGATTTTTTTCCATCAAAATATCAATAATTTCCAGTTTTCAGATTTTTCCCTCTATTTACACCTAATAGTCTACCTTGATGCCAAATTTCAAGTTTCTAGGTCATCTAGAAGTGGGTTGGGTTTATGATCTATATGTCAGTCAGTCACAAAAATGCCGGTTTTTAAACGTTAATTTATCAGTAACTGTTTAAGCTACGTTTATGAAATTTTGTATTTTGGACAAGCTAAGGGACTTGAATAAATGTGCCAAATTTCATGTGTGTAGATTAAGTAGGTTTCAAGTTGTGAAGGGGTCAAAAGTAGCTCGAAATGGTTCGTGTAATATTACACACGGTTGCTGCGTCGCCAGTTCCTTTTTCTTTGAACTTGGCTGGACACGCTACCGCGTGTCTAGATTCGATATAGCGAGACGGACGTACGCGTTAAGTCTAAATTTGTATGGGATTTTGAGTTTTCTAAACGTCCCGCTTGGCACGCTGTTCAACTGATCTGAAGATCCAGTCAGAAGGTAAAGAAACTTTTCGATGGAAATACATGTTAGAGAACGAGAAAGACTTGATACTCTTGATAGACATGCAAATGAGAAAAAGTACAGACGGCAATACAATTGTGTAGGTAGGTAGGCACCTACCTACCTCCACAATTAACCTATGAGGCCTATGTTCAGCAGTGGACGTCTTATGGCTGAGATGATGAGGTAGGTACCTATCAAAAAACATTTTTGACGGTACCTAACTTGTTTCTTTTTAAGGTACGGGTCCCTAAAAAACAAACAATCCTTCCACATCGTGGTATTTTCTAAGTCCAATTAGCAAACAGTTGCGCCCAAATGTAATAAAGCAGGAGCTGTACGGGTCTGAAAGAAGTCGTTAGCAAATCGCCGCGTCGGCGGCCCGCCCGCCTTACAACACACGATCACAAGATAATATACTAGAAAATTAATTATTAAGAAGGCCAATGTGAAGAAGACTGTCCGTAAGGAACATCATCATCATCATCATCAACATCATCAACGATATCGATAGAGCAAAAAGAGTGAAGCTCTACCCTGTCTGGCAGTCGAAGCGACGTAGGTACGTATAAAAATACAAGAGTTTCTTGCCCTATGACGACCTTCCCAGCAGGCCTAGCACATGATTGGCGCGACAGTATCTCGCGGCAAGATAGACTAACCGTCTTTTTCTAACTGTTTTAATTAAAAGAGGGACGGGTAGCCTATCTCGCCGTGAGATACTGTCGCGCCAATTATGTGCTAGCCAAGCAGGTAGGATGACCGCGCGTGACTGCTTCTCTGATATTAAAATGATTGAAAATATTTGTAGCACCCTTTGATGTATTTAGCTATGACCCTTCCTATATTACTTTGCTATTATGTACATGTTTTATCATTCTTAAACAAATGGATGGATGATCACAATTAAAATAAAGTAAAAATATATTGGCAGTCGAAAGGTATAAAAGTCCTTCCACACGGTCCGGAAAAATCGCTGCGTCAACTCGAACCGTCAGTCGCCGCCAACACTTATTGCTATTAAATTGAACGTTTCTTTCGCGACTTTACAGCGTTTCCAGAATAGTTTGCGGTAAAGAGCTTGTAGAGATTTTGTAGGGCGGCTGCTTTATACAATAATGATGGAGAAACTACTTGAAGCTACCTATACATTTTTATGGTTATATAATCTTAACAGCAATTACATCGTGAACAATGTTATACAAGGCATTCATGTGTGTAGATAAGCAGTATATCTAACTATACATAATTACAATTAGTTATTAAAATACTTGTGTGATCTTATTATGAAACTCACTTCGTTCATTTTATAAACTCACACTCATAATATATTTTGATGCCCTTCATTATGTAACGGACACATAAACTAATTTAAGAGTGTTCTTGTGAAGTATTTGGCCGCTGTTTTAATGTTGCACAAACATACTTATACCACCAAATGATACCATACATTAAACAGTACCTCACCTCACTATCTCATCAACTACAACCATATCTATAGGCTTTACAACCGGCCTTGCCCCCAAGGGCCTCAGTTCGATTCCCGGCCACCTGCCTCGTAATTTGCTCAGTAATCCGACTTAGATTTGTTGTTTCGCCACGTTTTTGCCGCGGTTGATTTTGTTTGTTCAGTTTTGTTTGACATGGGTTTCTGGAAACGGGAAATAGTGTTAATAAATGAAACTTTAGAACATAGAACTATAATGTAAAGGTGACAATTTAACAACAGAATGGCCTAAAAATACGTTGACAAAGAATTTTTAGGAATATTTTAATTTTTCTATTTAACTATACATCGCTGTACTTTTGCTAAATCTTTAACAAAAGCAAATCACCTGCCATTCCACATGATAATCCCCATTTTCTTAACGGCCTATTCAAATCTGTTTCGGGCAAGTTCGAACCTACATTATCTCTCCACTCCGGCGGTTTGATTCCGAATTATCGTCGTTTACGAGTTACGGGGCTTCTGCATGACCAACTTTCAACTGCTACGTAAGATTTATATCACCAAGTTAATTATACACACCTTAAAACCAAAATTTTGATTTAGAACCTTCTAACAACGGCATAAGAGCTACAGTTTTTGTTTTGGAAATTTTTGAGTGAAAATGTATTGTGGTATTGCGACCCCTAAAGGTAGATTTTATTTCCTTACTGTGCGTTAGCTTTAATATAAAATGATTATTTAACTTTTTTTTACTTATTACTGGGATTTCTTTTTAACGGATATGGTTGTTTCCGGAGTGTTGAGTAAGTAGATTTTTTTTATGATGTAGGAGTCAAAAGCAGAGAAATCTATGTCTATGAAGTTTTCAGGAACCGCATGTTACGACCGCCATTTAGGCATTGGCATACTGTTTCATTTCAAATAAATTAAGGTCAAATCAATTTCCTTTGTTTTTCAGTGATGTTCAAATGTAATAATATAATTGAATTTCATGTTATAACTAGACGGGCCCGCAGCTCCGCTCGCGTAAATGAAATAAAGAGTTTGTCTTATGTTTAGTTAAATACCGACATTATTATGTATCCCTGCCAGGGTTTATAACTGTGATAAGGATTTCTTATTTGTCAAGTAGGTAGCCGTTATTTGGATAACTTAATTCGAAAATTTCTTATAACGTACGTAGGTATTTATTTAAAACTTGTTTTAACATAAAATTATTACTTATTGTTGTAAGCCTAGTTGCAAAAACGTTCATTAGATTACTTATTTTCCGCTTTAAGCCACGAATATGGACGACCACCACCCATAAATCGCCTTTTCATACAAACGTAGGTAGTCCCCATTTCCCTTTCTGGATCTTAACATTACTACGGCTAAGGTGACGCAACGATCCAAAGGACTCACCTGGCCTCCGATACCAGATCACGTCATGTTTCTTGCGATCTTGCGATAGCTCTCGCCATCGGGCGTCTCCCATTTTGTTGTCCCAAGTACGCTCGTCTCCCATTCTATAACTTTGTATTTTTGGATCATCTCGGCAGCCCTTTCCCTGGACGAATGACAATGTTTGCCGAGTCATGAAAATCAATCTGAATAATAATAACTCATAAAGAAATTTAAAACAATAAATACAAATTATTAACACGATAATCATTATAATCATACGATAACATTAATTTGATTGATATGTCATAAATGGCACAATTCACTCGTATGGGCTATGGACTAAGGTTGAGGTTGGCAGCACTTTTTATTTTACTTCGTGTAAAAAAACTCAGAAATACCTGTATACCAACATGACAAACATAATTTAGTTTACTTTAACTTACGGATTATTTGGTCTAATCTGTAGCACCGCCAAACGAAAGCAACCGAGAGTTCCCGAGAAATGGTCGAAGTCGTAAAATGAAGATTGTTATGAAAATATCTTTTCCTTATTGTAAATTAAATACGCATCGAAAGCGATAGTTTTTATGTTCTAGTTTTATTCTCATATGTAGATAATAGATTTAAACAGTTTTTTCTTATCATACGTGCGTTGTATTCGAGAAACGTGTCAAAAACTTTTTTAGAAATTTGTAAGGCGCCATCTCGCTTCTTCCCTCGTTTTTTATCCCGTTCTGGTTTTTCAATTTTATATATATGATGATTACGCAACATTTTCACCGATAACTTTGTTTTATAACAAAACAGTATACTTACATATATCACTTATATGTATGCTATTCGTAATTTGCGGTTTTTGAAAGCATCGTAAGGAGTTTATGTAATGTGTGTAGATAAAATATTTTAACGTACAAATTTTAAAGGTTAAGTGTTTCATTTAAGGCTCCTATTTCCATGGCCAAACGGAGGCCTAAGATCATTAAGGAGTCTCAATTTATAAATCGACGTAACAGACTTAATTTTCTACACGTTTACGCCATTTTGTATTTAAATGCATTTTCCTGAAAACTGTTATTAGTATTGCTGCCTGAGCATTTGCTCTGTGAAACCAGAAAAATCATGCGTAACTTAGAACCTGGATAGGTTGTCGCAAAAACAAACACGGTGAAACAGATGTAAACTTTTAACAATTTTGGGTTGCCGTAATGTGAGTATGGTCACGCTCCGTGATTGCGGAGCCATTTAGGGTTCTAGCTAAATTGGTTGTTCAATACTTACGCTAAGAAATGTCCAATTTAGTTAGAATCATAAATGGCTCAAAATGGAGCGTGACTCTACAAAAGGTACCGTTCTACAACTTAAATTCAGACTACCTACACCAACATTACTGCCAACGGTAATATTTTTGCCGCAAATGTGAAAATCGATGTTGCTGCCCAGTTATTTGACATTTGTCACGCTGCATTACTTCAGCCATGGAGTATAGAGTAAGTTTTTTGATGGACACTTTTTGATACATGGAGATGGTTTTCCTTACCTTTACCTTCCGTAACTTCAGCAGTATAATGCGGATGCAGTCTGAATTCGAACGTCACTATGAGCCCGTTTAGGACGTCTGTCACTCTTAACTGTACATTGATGGATCTTACGCCTTTAGTAATAAGGTTCACCGATGGACAGTTAACAGTGTGGGCTACGTGTGGGCAGCGTGGGTGGGGTATGGTACTATTTTTCGCTAACCCGCTCACCCGCTCTGAGCAACCATGCCAGCTTGCGGACGCCCTTTAAGGTGACAGTCCATTTCCAACGACAGCTGCACTCATTTTATTTTTAACATGCAGAAACGTCTGCGAACGATGCTATTAAGCTTAGAATAAATTTAAAAGTGATCCAGGGGTCGTGAGTTCAAGTGTCACCCAAGACAGTAATTTTTCCACTTTTAAATTTATTCTAAGCTTGACAGCTGCGCTACCATTCATTTTACTATGGAAATTGATAATAACACCGACGCGGTTCGTACCAGTAGTCTAGTGCAGCTGCGGTCAGAAATGGAATGTTACCATTACATTGCTTATTTCGAGGCAGAAGCTAGCTTCGCTACGACAACAGCTCAACACCGCTACAGGAGAAGGCTTTCGGAGAGCGAATAAATTACTCATTAGCCATTCGCGTTGAGGTTTTAATTACGAATAAGTCTTAATTTGGGGGGCCTTGGCTTTTAATCGACACTTGACAGAGTATAACCGACGTTGTGCAGGGAAAAGTGGGGGTTAGAGAAAACGTTAAGACGAAACGGGAGCTGAGCTAAAAGTCAATTTTGAGATTTCAAGCTGAATATACCCGTCGCTCTGACGGGGCGTGAGAGACTGTATTTGTGTGTGTAATGCACGCACACAGATGCGTACGCTTGCACCCGCGCGCGCCTCATTGCCGACAATTTGCAATGTTATTTTTCGTGCGTTACTGCCACGAGGCGTTCACTTATTACTTACTGTGTTGCGATTGAATTTTTTGACCCGGCTTACGTTTACGGAACTCGATAATCTTTCTACTACTGTGACTTGGCTTTGTTTACTTGACTTTGCTGATCAGCTTATTGTTTTGGACTCCGTGAGTTGTGGTTAGGTACCTATTGGACCGCACGCAATTCATCTACCTTTATTCAAGTAATTAAGCGTAATTAGCCGAAACCTTTATAAGAGTGTAATTCATTAGAAGTACATAAGATATAATTTATGTACTGGTTTGCTGTTAGCTTTTAATTGTATCACTTTACATATATGTTACTCAAATAACTAACACGGTTACACTGTTGTAAGAACATTATTTTTCAGGTAGGCCTTATTATACCTACTATAGGCCTTATTACCTCCTAGTACCTTAGTAGTAGTAGTACTACTACGGAAATTGATTCAAAGACTCAAGACTGACTTAAGTGGTAGTAGGGTGTAGGGTTTTTTCTAGGCTTAATGAGTTCGCTGAAGCTTATTTTTTATACTTAGCGCACAGAACCACTAGTTTAACAGTATCAGCTCTAACCACATGTCACCATTTTGTCCTTTACGTAACAAACTCAGGGGCCCAGAATATCCGATGTACCTATCAAATCAAGGTTCTGTACCAAATAAGGCCCGGTTATTATAGTTCGTTATTTTTTAGCATTAGAAAGAAGGTAAACAATCATGACGTGTCTTTTTATTAATAATTATTGAAAAACGCTTTCAAAAATTAGTTTATATTACTTATGAAAGCAAAAGAATATAAAAAAGTATATGATTAATACATACATACATACATACATACAATCACGCCTATTTCCCGGAGGGGTAGGCAGAGACCACGGATTTCCACTTGCTACGATCCTGACATACCACTTTCGCTTCCTTCACATTCATAACATTCCTCATACACGCTCGCCGGTTTAGGGTGCTCTTGCTCATTAATATGATTAATATGATTTATAATTCTAACATATTTGCTATGACTTATTTTTCAATGGTAATTTTTAATTAAGACATGTCAAAATCTGTTACCTTAATGCAAAAAAAACGAACTTTAAGCGTGCTAACTTTCAAAATTTCATTTTTTATAAGATAGTATAAGTAGATGGGCAAAAATTTTGCGTCCATGTCCACCAGTGAGTAAGTGATTGAGATACCTAAACATTTAACTTTATAATGTAACATGATATAATTTACTAACCTACTCGTTTAATTTCAGGTAGGTTGAATAAGGAACCAAGTAACCATGGGGAGGAGCAGTATTTACTAACATTTTCTTGTTTCTAATTTTTTGGGTCTTCAGAGTGTATCGTTTCCTTTTTTTTGCACATATTACACTTAAATATATATTCTCTGTGTAAACCCTTACGTGTTTCAATGACAAAGGCAAGATCAGCAAATGTACAATTTGTATGATCGTGCCTGATATTTGAGATCACAGAAAATAAATATTTTAAATCCACTATTCTGCGACCTTCTAAAATTTTGTTTTATCATGATTCATGATCAAAAAGCTCGGATTCAATAGTCATATCAAACGTCGATTATGCAGTTGATGATGAGCTTGCATTTTCTACCATTGGTGCTGCAAATGCATCAACCGGTGGCGATAAACTTTGCCCTCTTGTAAAACAAATTACTATTGTGATTGTGTCCAGCAAAAGGCCAAAATTCGGTTTACTTTCCTGTTTAAAATATTACTAATTTATTCATATTTCAGATTAGGTACATAGGTAACTGTCTGAATGTTACAATGCCAGCTGGCAAATTCTATCACATTTGTTTGTTTGGTAGTCATGGTAACTCACTTACATTGATATCCTTATTAAGATCTGTATCTTATTATCCAGACCTTAAAATATCGCCACCGTTGCCCTTTAAAAAAATACTGTTTAAATAATTGGCTACTCAAACAATGCTTCTATAGTATAAATAATGACTACACAAAAATGGGTAGTATTGTATATAATGCACGAAATAAGGCCCGATTCTTAAGCGGGTTTAAATTTTGACGCCATGTCCGCTAATACTATAGACAAAATATCAAGTTTAATAAACACAAAAAAAAAACATTGATGGGCCTTATTTTATAATTTAGGCCTTACTTTGTAATTTAAAGTAGAGTTAGGCCAAGAAAAATCTATAGCGATTTTGATAGAACACGCAGTGCAAGTATTATTTCAAACGTCGCTTCTATGAAATTATGACATATAAATAACACTTGCACTGCGTGTGCTATCAAAATTGCTGTAGACTTTTCTTGGTCTGACTCTAAAATATTCTTTATTACACCACAAACATAAAAACAAATTAAAAAAAAACCGGCGAAGTGCAAGTCGGACTCGCACACGAAGGGTTCCGTACCATTATTTATAAAAACGGTCACCCATCCAAGTACTGACCCCGCCCGACGTTGCTTAACTTCGGTCAAAAATCACGTTTGTTGTATGGGAGGCCCCACTAAAATTTTTATTTTATCCTGTTTTTAGTATTTGTTGTTATAGCGGCAACAGAAATAAATCATCTGTGAAAATTTCAACTGTCTAGCTATCACGGTTCGTGAGATACAGAGATACAGACGGACGGACGGACAGCGGAATCTTAGTAATAGGGTCCCGTGTTTTACCCTTTGGGTACGGAACCCTAAAACCGATTTACAATGTAGATAAAGGTAGCAACAGACGGTCTTATCGCTGTTAGTTCTTATTCTTCGTTTGTTTAGCATTAGAGTGAAGGTGACGTGTCTTTTTTAAGCATGCAATCGTATAATTATTTAGCTTTTTTGTAATAGTTATGTACTTAGTGGTTAATATTAGTATTTACTATTTTTTTTTTCAATAATGCTTAAAAACGAAGTATAGACATGACAACCAAATATTAACGCCATTGTAGGGCAGGATATACAGAACATGAATCATTTGTACTGTCACGCTCCGTGATTGTTGAGCCATTTAGGGTTCTAGCTAAATTGGACATTCCATAGAGCACGAGTAAGTATGGAACAACCAATTCAGCTAGGACCCTAAATTGCTCGACAATTACGAAGCGTGCCTGTAGGTACCTAAAAATTTTGTTAACCCATTTTAACCATGCAATAAAATATTTTTGATTTTGATTTCTAATTTGAAATATTAGGTCATTACCTATGAAATTGGCGTTTTGTTCGGAGAATTTCAACGAAACACGAATTTCCATACAATTAATTTTGCGGATATTTTTTTGATGGCTAATTCAAACCAAACAAAATTTTTCCAGTAATTTTTGACACCTTTAAGGTATGTTTTCAATATCTCCATTTCTTGAAAATTGGTACCATTAGAAAAATATAAGTAATTTTAATACTCGAACCGACAGCACATGAAAAGACCTATTTTCAAGGCTTAATTCTGAACACTTAACAATAAAAAATAACAATTAATTGCTGTCAAGCAGTTTGGCGAAATCATATTGTAGTTTTATTGTAATTGTGTATGTACTTTTGTAAAAAAAAAAAAACTAGGATCAGACTTATATCTATGAACAAAAACGCCAATTTCATAGGTAAGGACCTAATATTAGAATCAAAAAGTTCATAATAGATTGTATATCATAACTACAAAAATGTGTTCCCTACTCTCAACCCAAAACCCCTTGTATCTTAGGATCTAGATATTTTCACACAAGACGGTTTATCGATAACTTCTTACATCACTAGATTATCGACATTAAATGTCGACTATTGCCCATCACTTTTCTGGCTGTGTACGTATTTAGAAACTTGACTCCGCCCCTAAAATTAGTGCGATAGGGACAACTGCAGCTGAGGCGAAAAATCCTGCGTAAAAATGACAAAAATCGAGGTTTTGTAGTCCTCTTTTTCCTCCCCCAAAACTTAACCAATCGTAACCAAATTTGGAAATCTAAATGATTATGAAATTATCTGTGTCGGACCGTTTTGCTTTTTTGGCTAATTGATATCAGTTTTGAATACCACGCCTCTCATTGCGGCATAGTCTATTAGGCCATTTTGGCCGTTTTTGAAGGGCTCTAGCGCCTTAAAAAACAAAAATATCAAAAAAAGCAAAACGGTCCGACACAGATATTGACAATATTATAGTTAAAATTTTTTGAACTGATCTTGTTCACTTACCTGTACTAACAATGGCATTGTTCTATTACAATCCTATTATCTGCTTTTGTTCTTGTAGGCGCCAACCAATTTACTTACAAAATAAGTTAGAAGTACAATGCATGTATATTGAATTCTAAACCTTATTTCTTGTTGAATGGGGTTAAAATGGTCTAAAAAGATAATATCATATTCAATCTTTTGGAAAGTCACATGCACCTTAGCCACGACAGGGACGTATTCGGTGTTAAATAAAATACGTAGAAAGATAAAAATGTTTATTTATTATACATATTAGTTAACAAAAATAATCACATTTAATCAAAATCAACAAGTTCTTATACAAATATATATCAATCTTCAATCTGCAAAATATTTTACATACTACTAGAGCCAAAAAAAGATACATAAGTGTATATATAAAAAAATAATCCCATGTATCCAAAACCAACAGATTCTTATATAAAAACATGCCTATAATCTTAAAACTATAAAATATTTTACATACGTGATATACATATTAAATAAAATATGCAGAAAGATAAAAAAAAGTATAATTATTATACATATTAGTTAACAAAAATAATCAAATATAAGCAAAATCAACAAATTCTTATACAAATATATGTAAATCTACAATCTGCAAAATGTTTTACATACTACTATAGCCAAAAAAAGTTACATAAGTGTATATATAAAAAATAATCTCATGTATCCAAAATCAACAGATTCTTATACAAAAATATGCCTATAATCTTAATAAGTACTACAAAATATTTAACATGCGACTAGAACCACAAAATAGTATAAATAATGAGATGTTATGTGTATGTGTACCTATAAAAAAATCACATGCAAAATCTACATATTCTTATAAAAATAATATATAATCTCTAATAATATATAATTTTTTTTAATTATTTTTTAATTATTTTTTTATAATCTGTGTTGAAAAAATCATTGCTCTAGCTTCAAAAACCACGGAGGAAAACGAGGACTACGTTTGTATGGAGGAATGACCACTCCTGTTGGCTCTTAACAGAAGGTACATTTACAACATTAAGGTAAGAACATTGTCAGGAATGTTATAACAGGAATATTCCAAAATATGTGAAAAATAGGTAAAGTTCAATGTAGACCTACACATTAGTATGGCGCATTTTGAATACTTACTGATTTGGCAGTCCCATGCATCCAACCATTTTAAATATCACCCCCTTTTTTGAAAATTCTATACTACCTCTTACAGCTTGGCCGTTTCAGCTACGTACTAGCTCTAACTCATGATTAACATGCCTATTCGGATTTCGAGATAATCACAAGATCTTGAGACGATTTAGAGATCAACTAGATCTACATTAAATATCGACTAGATGTGACTTGGATATCTAAGTCATAACTTGTCGAAATCGTTCAAGAGGACCTCCAGAATTGCGGAAACGTCATATTTGACATATCCGTATCGTAACTTGTTGAAGTCTAGTAGAAATCTAATTCATTTTCCGAATCGAGCCGTAACCCAAGTAGCATGGAAGTGTCGGCAACATCAATATAGCAGCCAATTAAGAACTTAGAGTGATTTAAGGGACGTATAAGAGTGCCAGAAAAGATTTAAGCTGTATAAAAGGTACTTTACAGACATTATACAGCTCAAGCTGTATAAAATCATTATAAAGGATTCTGCGGAAGCATGGGGTGCTTTATCAGAATATAAAAAATCTACTATAAAACTAAAAGTGTTGTGAGAGACTACAAGCTAATTCTATCGTAAAAGCTGTATACAGGCTGTATTGTAGTAACACTTGGCACTTTTAGCTGTACTAAAGTATCTGTCAACTCCGTTTTAAAACATTAAGTGTTGTGAAACACTACAAGCTAATTTTATCGTAAAAGCTGTATACAGGCTGTATTGTAGTATCACTTGGCACTTGTAGCTGTACAAATGTATCTGTCAACCCCGTTTTAAAGCTATTTCTTATGGCGTAATCTTACTCTCCTATAAGAATAGTAGTTGTATAACTTCTGTCTGTAAGGGTATTATAAAACCAAATGAATAAATGGCAGCTATAGTACAGCTTTTTTCTGTATTACTGATAGAGTCGCTTATAACAATCTTTTGGCGTAATTTTACACTCGTATAAGTATAGTAGTTTAATGATTTCTTAAAATAAGTGTATTATAAAACTAAAGGAATATATGACAGTTACAGTTTTTTATT
Organism: Cydia splendana; assembly: GCF_910591565.1. Taxonomy (NCBI): domain Eukaryota; kingdom Metazoa; phylum Arthropoda; class Insecta; order Lepidoptera; family Tortricidae; genus Cydia; species Cydia splendana. The sequence continues at coordinate 836,507 of NC_085975.1, forward strand.
TGTTATACGGATCTCTAAAGAGAATTATAACTTATGTACGGAGAACCGAAATACAGCCAAACGAATACAAATATTCTATTATAAAGCTGTTTTAATTACAAAAGCTGTAAAAGACACTCCATTTATTACACAGCACAGCTACTAAGATTATAATGCTCTCCAACTATCCTGTATGCTGTTTAAAAATTGTCGCCATTTTACAATAAAAAAAAAAAACGTATTTGTACATATAATTAAAGAAATACTTGCAAATATTTAGCAGACTAACGCCGTGTTATGATTACCAGCTAAAATAAATTGTTTAGCCTTAGAATTAATATTTATAAATATTTTTGATACTCTAACCTTAAAACAAACAGTAACTTTACCAATTTTTGATATTTTCCTTATGGTTTCTCTTTGTTATTTTGCAGGCGCGTAAATATTTTGCCGGAAAAGATACACAGGTTCACAATAAATAATAATCCGCACTTACCAATAATGTAATATTCCATTCAAGTCCTGTATAATATTTACTTTTACTTTTACCATCCACTATAACACTTTATTGTCGCCATTACTATATTCCGAATATTTACGAATGAACAAGATTAAGAAATTTTAGTTTCTTAAATGATTATTATTCTCTTGTAATTCTTTCTTATAACTCATTTAAAACTTATATTCTTATATCGTACTTATAAGAGATTATTTGTAGTGTTAAGGTTTCCTGTTACACCGAAATATAGCTGTAATGCAGCTATTATGCAGCTTATGTATTGCTTATACAGCTACTCTACAGCTCTAATAACGCCAAAGGCTGTATAATTCGGGCCCTTTTTTTACTTATAAGGGCTGTATAAGCGCTTATACAGCCTTTGTACAGCCTAACTGTACAGCTTATAGTATACAAATAAACTTTAATACAGCTTATATACAGCTTGCAATGCTACTTGGGAAGCCACTAGTTTTTATAATAGGGAATTTTTGTGTTTTTTTACATGATAAACTGATATTTGTGATTTTGGCTAACTTTGACAAGCCACCAATGAGATAATATTAGCTTATTACGTACTCCTAATTGTATACAAATATTTATGCAAAGACTAAACTTGTTATGTATAATATAAATGTATGTTTGGTCGCCTAGCTGTCTGGCGCGGTAACCTGGCCTGTCTCATCGCTATCTACCGTGATGTATGGCTATACTGCTTACGTATGGTCGCCTCGCCGTCTCATTGCCCAGCCGGTGATGTATGGATGTATGATGTATGAGTATGTATGGTCGCCTCGCCGTCTGGTAACCTGGCCCGGCTTACACGCGCCGCCGCACTGTCATGGGTTCGGATCCGGTGTCGGCACACTACCCTCCGCGAAACAGTATGGCATGGTTTATTCATATTCATTTATTCATAACATTCAAAATTTCACGTGTCAAAATGAAAATTAAATGTAATAACTAAGATTTTAATTAAAATACAATACAATAAACAGATACATTACAATACAATAATAGGTATTTGCCCCAACACTAGTTACCGTTAGATTCTGGTTTGTGGTTTTCATGCATTAGAAGCATGTGTAACTGACCATCTAGCATGACTTGCGTTCTCGCGCGCGTGACTTCAAGTAGGTATGGAGTCGCGCGTAGGAACGCGAGTTATGCCATAGAATCTGGTATTAAAAGTGTTAGTCCTTAGCTACAGCGTCGCTGTAATCATAGTGACGACCTGTCTGGCCTAGTGGGTAGTGACCCTGTCTATGAAACCGAAGATCCCGGGTTCAAATCCTGGCACGGACATTTATTCGTGTGATGAGCATGGATTTGTTCCTCAGTGTTTTCTATGTATTTAAGTGTTTATAAATATTTCTTATATGTATCGTTGTCTAAAGCAGGCCACTGACGAGCCTTCCAAATGGATGCCGTTACAAAGGATTCATCCAAATGGACGGCATCCTAATATTAAACATTGTACGTTTTTGATATTCACGGACCGATTTTGGATTGCAGCCACGCTATTTGGACTGTTGGAAGGCTCGTCAGTGGCCACCCAAAGTACCCACAACACAAGCCTTATTGAGCTTACTGCGGGACTTAGTGAGTTTGTGTCATTTACCTAATATTAAAAATAAAATGTACCAGAGCTACATCCATTGAGACTATTTGGGTCTCTTCGTTGCGTTCTAGTCAAGTTTACTGTTCTACACGAGGTACTGCGGAGCCCGGTCGCTAACTGGCATTAACAGTAGTCTTTAAGCTACGGCTTCGCTGTAATCGATTCCGGACATCTTGTGAAGTCCAGGAATGTCCAGGGTTTCAAGGTGAACGGTTTTTACATGTGCCAAATACATATAAAATAAAGGTAATATATTTTTTACCTAAACCGAAAACCGATAGGACGCCGCCCGGTCGGTCGACCTAGGTATCGATGGGCGGATGTGGTGGACGCTGATCTGCGCTAGCTCCGGGTTGAAGACTGGCGAGAAACAGCACAGGACCGGGATCAGTGGCGAGCAGTCGTGCTGGAGGCCAAGACACACAATTTGACTAATATTTTAAGCAAATAGTTTCGTTAACAAATAATTATATCTGGTACTCTATTATCCCAATTTCTACACCCTGTTCATTTGTTTAGGTACCTTCTTACACTTAAAGAAACAATGCCCAAAAGAATTCACTCAGAAACTCAGTAAACAAACGATCCATCAAAAGCACAGTAAAACGCTAAATGATAATTCGCGAGATGGCCGCGCCGTTTCCGTTTCCTACTTCCGGTGACGCGCATTAGCCATTAGCATGGCTGTGACGTCACTTCCGGCTCGAATTGTTTCGATAGAGCTCCAACGAGGGTAGCGGGGCCACAGATGTATATTGAAGTGGACCCCACTAACGCACTGATATTTACCGTCGCCTATTGATTTGGCAAGAGTCTAGTAAATAAAGAAGACTGACAGCCCCCATACAACGCCGCGAGAATTGTCAATGTTGTAGTTAGATGACATCTTATTTTTAAATTTTAGTTATTTGAGTATGAAAGCTGCCACGCATTTGCTATTTATAATTTAAAAACTTAAATTTGGACTTGACTGACCGCAGTTAGAGTCACACAAGTAAATTTAAATAATTTTAAGTACTTAAAAAGGTTCACACTCTTGCATATAATGCCTGTAGCTTTTGCGTGAGCAATCGCGACGAAAACAACATTAGTTTGAGGTAGATGTAAAATATTACTTACTTAAACATTGGATTTAATACGAGTCTTTTCAATAATAAATGAGTTATTGTGAATATTTGATGATTTTGATTAAATAATTGAGTCGAAAGCGACTGTCATCTGACCTTTCAACCTAGAGGGGAAACTAGGCCTTGTTGGGACGGTTTCCTCACGATGTTTTCCTTCATCGAAAAGCGACTGGTAAATATCCGAGACGGGTAAGTTCCGAAAAACTCATTGGTACGAGCCGGGGTTTGAACCCACGACCTCCAGATTGAAAGTCACACGCTCTTACCGCTAGGGCACCAGCGCAGCAGGTGTAACAAAAGCATGACCTAATTATTTATTTTATTTCTATATGGCGTACCTACGTATTGTATATGTAGGTACTACGGCAAGAAACTGTCTGTTTCGGCCCTTAGTATTTTTTATGCCTGTTTGCATCATGACATTGCTAGCGACTATGTGATGCAAGCGACGTCTATTCAGATGATATGTCTGTGGGCTCGGCCGTAAATCTATTTTATCAAGAACACAATGTTTCAATACTTCTGGGGTGGCTACTTATCTACCCCTTTGTATCGTATAAATTAAATCATGATCTGTTCTTTAAGTTTCATGTTAGCGTTATCGTGAATTATGGATTTCTATGTATGTCACTGTGAACCCCCGATTTTGGTACAAACGCGTTTTTCCCTAGTTGAAGTTGGAATCAGTTTTACAGCATCATAGAAAATGCGTTTTCACGTGTTTAAACTATAGTTTCCGAAAAGCCTCGGAGGAAACTAGTTTTAACTGGGATCAAATACTTAGCAAAAACAAGTTTTGACTGTAAAATCCCAATTACCTAGAACTAGTTTTCACAGTGGCGTTACGCGAAACTAGTTTAAAGTAGTGAAAATGCGTTTCCACCAAGGCATTTCAGAAATCTAGCTGTCTGCGCCTTTTGGGCTATTTAAATAATAATAAGAAATGGATTCAAAAATATACCACTATTTTAATGGTGAAATGTAGTTGTACAAAGGTTCGTTCATAAGTCTAGGACACGCGCGTTCAGATCGGTCGCGGTTCGGATCGCAAGAGAGAGATGAGAGTGGTCCGCTGCCTGGGGATGAGTCTTATAGGCGAAACATTGGCGCTAGCATCGCACTTTCTGATTGGCCGCTGATCTCGCCGTACATGTTGGCATCCTGGGCTGCATCATTGGTTGGTTCGAAGCTGGCTGGGTTGCCAGAGCGCTAACACTAGCGAAACAGGTTTTTACGGTAACATATATACGTAAATATGGCCATTTCATGTACCTACTCCGCGTAAGCGTCGAAATTACTGGGACGATTTTGTTGGATGAGGTGCCATTCGTATCACGTGTACATTCTAAATATAAATGTAAGAAATATAATTATGTGTACATACATATTTTTCTTCATACCACGTCGGTGGCAAACAAGCATACGGCCCGCGTGATGTTGAACAGTCACCATAATCTAACCTGCAACTCCAGGGGGGTTACATGCGCGTTGTTGATCCTTTAAAAACCTGTGCACTCCTTCACACACACGTACATTACACACATTTCATTCCATTTCTACACGTATTTTGTAGCAGCTCGTCCTCTAACAGAATAACCAACACGTAATCCCTTATATTTCCCCCTTCAACATAAAACGTAAAGATACCACTTTCCGCCCTAGCGCACTAATCCCCCGTCCACATACCTACCACGAACATCGACACTCGAAACTACGTTCTCACCTCTCTATCACTCTTGTCTCAAGCGATAGAGAGGCGAATAGACGAACAGATAAAGGAGATCACAGTAGTCCCTCGGGATTATTCTAAACACTTGTAAATAAATTAGTGGCTCTTATTGGACTCGATGCATTGCTCAATAATGCATCTAGAGTCGGAAAAGATTCTCCTATATGTTCAAAGGGGATTAGAAGGGAAATTACATTAGAAAACTAAGAACTGTAAAGATTTTGAGTTAATGTGACGTCTATAAAGGTCGGAAAATAGGGGATTGCCGGACATAAAAGAACTAGTCAAGCTAGGCCATTTTTAATGATATAAGGCTGGCAATATTCTAATTCCGGCCGAGGTACACACATACACGTATTAGACATAGTAATTTTCACAAAAAATCTTAGAAATACAACCTAATAATCAATAACTAGTGGCTTTGTGAGCTGTAGACCTCGCAAGCTTAACTTACAACTGAAACATTGTATGGTTCCGCCATTTTGAAAAAAATCCAATAGCTGAATACAATATTACTTAATATTTTTTGGCCAAGATGAATCGGAGACCTTCGCTAACGCTCGGTCAATTATTTAAAATTTACTACCTATGTAGTGAGTATCACGTGACGTGCAGACTGCTCAAGGTTACTTTACCGACCTAGGCGGACAATGTTGTACAAAAATCTATTGCCGGCGCGTGTTGCTATATACCATGATGCTTTAACCTATGTTTACGATGTTTCGACTTTTTATCAATCACATGCAAGTGGTAAGTACATGTAATAAACAGTTGAAATATATAGTTATATACATAATTTATACTGCAATAAAACGATACATTCCAAAGAACCTTTCAACATTCAAAAACCTTCGCGTATTTCAAAAATATTCTCCTAAAAGTAATTATTTTCCAATATCTCTCCATTTTCGCACTAACCTTATAAAACAAGAAACGAGGGAGTAAATAATTCCTCACTTTTTTGCAAGAGACGTTTAAGAGAAAAATAGGTAATTGAAATTCTCAATAATTTATTATTAAATAATACCATGTCTGTTACTTTGGACGGGGAGTGTACACTAATGGACATTAAAATGGGTCAATATGTTTAAATTGAATAAATAATGGTAGATGAAAGCTGAGGTACACCCAGTTGCAAAAGTGCATGGCCACTTTATCAATGAATTCTATTCATAGTGTGTCCTCGAAATTTTGCAGCTCGCTGTATATTTCATAAAGCTACAAGTCACTATTAATAAAAAATCGGGCAAGTGCGAGTCGGACTCGCGCACGAAGGGTTCCGTACCATATTAACAAAAAAACAAAAAAAAAAGCAAAAAAAAAACGGTCACCCATCCAAGTACTGACCACTCCCGACGTTGCTTAACTTTGATCAAAAATCACGTTTGTTGTATGGGAGCCCCATTTAAATCTTTATTTTATTCTGTTTTTAGTATTTGTTGTTATAGCGGCAACAGAAATACATCATCTGTGAAAATTTCAACTGTCTAGCTATCACGGTTCGTGAGATACAGCCTGGTGACAGACGGACGGACGGACGGACGGACGGACGGACAGCGAAGTCTTAGTAATAGGGTCCCGTTTTACCTTTTGGGTACGGAACCCTAAAAACGGCTACAGTGACCAAAACGCCTTTCATCATTGGTTGAGCGCTTGTCAAAAACTATTTTACGTCTGTAATCTTGTATTTTGTAGCTTTATAATAAGGAGGCTTAATTAAAATTGTAATTACAGGTTATGAATTTTGTCTAGTTTGTTATGGACATTATTCGATTGATCTAAAACTTCACATACTATGTGGGTGAAAATGTAATATTATGGTATCAACCAGCTGATCTGATGATGGACACAGCAGTTGCTCATAGGAATTCTGTGATAAAACAACGCAACCTAATTATGTTTGGGGTTTGTTAGTTGCCCGTTGAAAGAAAAATACCTATAGTCAGCGACAAAATTGAATCATAAATGAAATTTTTGTCAAAAAACTTTTTATACCTACCTAAAGTGCGTTGCTTAACTTGCTCGGCAGTGTACCAGCAGCCCCAATCTTGTTGTCGTTGAAGCGACTTACCGATTTCATCATTTATTAATAATTTATATCTAAAGTGCCCCGTTTAACTTGCACGGCAGTGTACCAACAGCGCCAGTAATCCAATCCGCGTGAGGCCCGAATCTTGCTGTCGATGAAACGACTTATCGATTTAATTTTGACAGACGGTTATGCGTTTACGGATACCGATACGTCTGTCAACATTACGGAGGTGTGAAAGTGTAATGTCACTTTTATACTGGGTGGTTTTGGGCTCGTAGTCCTGAATATCAAAAATGTAATGTGATGTGTGTAATGTGATGTGTATGTATGCAAGTAAGTATAACGGGTTAGCACTGATTGACTAGCACGTTATCTTTTCGCGGATTAGCAAAGTAATATTTTGGTTTTAATTAGTATGGATTTCCGCAAAGTAACGCCTGATTCTATTCACTATCAAAAATGTGTCAAATTTTCCCACTCGACTTTCCCACAAAGTAGCGAAAAAAAAAACGTATCACGACCCCACAACATCTTGTAGGTTTTAACGGCCTCCTAAGAGCCTAGTCGGTAGTGAACCTGCCTACGAAGCAGGAGGTCCCGGGTTCGAATCCTGGTAAGGGCATTTATTTGTGTGTTCATCACAAATATTTGTTCCTGAGTTATGGATGTTTTCTATGTATATATGTGTATATTATATATATATCCTGCCGTATTCGAACTTCAAGATATTCATAAGAGACGACACGCATTAGATCCATTCTAGATACGTTATAGTTTAGATATCAACTAGTTCTCTTTTGCAGCGCAATTCGGGCAACCAATGTCACTTTTACGTTAGATAGAGTAAGATATCTGTTAGATGTGAATTGGATCTCTAAGTCATATCCTGTGGAAATCGTTCAAGTGTATCTCCAGAATCGCGCAAATGTCAAATTTGACAGGTTAGGTCTTAAACATATCGTTATCGTATCTTGGTGATGTCTAAAAGATATCTAATAGATGTCTATTTCAAAATCCGAATCGGGCCCATCATCGTCTAGTACCCACAACACAAGCCTTATTGAGCTTACTGTGGGACTAGGTCGATCTAGTACCCACAACACAAGCCTTATTGAGCTTACTGTGGGACTAGGTCGATCTAGTACCCACAACACAAGCCTTATTGAGCTTACTGTGGGACTAGGTCGATCTAGTACGAACAACACAAGCCTTATTGAGCTTACTGTGGGACTAGGTCGATCTAGTACCCACAACACAAGCCTTATTGAGCTTACTGTGGGACTAGGTCGATCTAGTACCCACAACACAAGCCTTATTGAGCTTACTGTGGGACTAGGTCGATCTAGTATCCACAACACAAGCGTTATTGAGCTTACTGTGGGACTAGGTCGATCTGTGTAAAAATTGTGGTATAACATTTATTTATGTATTTATTTATAAAAGTATGATTTGTTAAGACTTAGGTACCTACTTAATACCATTATTGAAATAACTGGATGCAGAAAATGTTCGCAATTCCCACCGTGTCTTTCTAAATGTAGTGTGTTTGTTTTCTACAATAGAAATAGCCAAATAAAAAGAGTACAAAGTAGTTTCCTATTTAACTGTTCATCTGTGAGTTATTTTACCTAATATGACATATATTAGATAAAAATAATACGCTGCTTCGTTTTTTTACTCTTGAGAGTGTTTGCGGCATCTAGTTCGATATATGGTCTGTGTTTACACGTGTAAGAAAGCTGGTGATTGCCGAAATTAATTTATGATTGTAGCAGGTATTATTTAGGAAGTTTTATCCTATATAAATTAAATACCTATTTAACAGACTTTGTTAAGTAAAAAGTATTGATTTTATGTTTAGACACGAGCGGACTTTTAGGTACCTACTTTCTAGAATCTAGACAATAATTCCGTAATTACATTTCTTTCCGAAACAAATCTTAGGTACGCGTAACAAATTAACAAATAAATGACTTATTTTTAGGGTTCCGTACCAAAAGGGTAAAAACGGGACCGACCCTATATTACTACGACTCCGCTGTCCGTCCGTCTGTCTGTCAGCAGGTTAGCAGTTGAAATTTTCACAGACGATGTATTTCTGTTGTTGCTTTGACAACAAATAGGTACTAAAAAAAGAATAAAATAAATATTTAAGTGGGGCTCCCAAACAACAAACGTGATTTTTTGCCGTTTTTTGCGTAATGATACGGAAACCTTCGTGCGCGAGTCTGACTCGCACTTGGCCGGTTTTTTCTTTTTCCATAGAAATTACCAAAAAAATTAAGAAACCTGTTGCCGGTTTAACACGTCTCGTAACATTTCAAACACCATAAATGCACAAAAAATACCATAGCGTAGAAAATAAAAATAAAATTTCCAGAATTTCTTGTCCATCACGCCAAGCCAAAACCGGGAAACATTCCATGCTCTAAAGGATATAATGTTCATACGAAAAGTTCCAGATATGGAGGCCGATTCTGTATTAAAAATGGGATGATTTTGGTATTTTGATACGACCTTGAGCCGTGTCATCAGGTATCTTACGATTCTTGCGCGCTAGAATTCCATTCATTTTGTCAGCACCAAACAACGCTAGCGGCAAAATCTATATCAGGATATCAAAGGTTTTTCTCCTGTTTTTGCATTATCTAATATTTTTTGTCATAATAATAATTTGCGTCTGGCCAACTCTATTGTAATACCTGCAAGACTCTTGTCTTTAATACTAAGTTCGGCCTGGCCGGCCACATTCGGGCCCATAACAGGCGTAATCCGTAATTGCTGAGGTCGCCGTCATCGAAATCGATGAGGAGGACTATATTATCTGGTCGTGGTGTGTTGTTCGACGGTGCCGGAAAGCGGCAACTTCATTTAGCGCCGCGGCCCGAAAGTTGATGCTTTCCGGCCGGAGGGCAGAAAAAGGTACTTATTTTAGGGATTGCGAGGGCGACTCTTAGCGGCACACGCTGATTGGTGCAGCGGCGCACACTTTCTCAAGGTCGTATCAAAAGAAGATAAAAATAATATCTAATTCTTAAAACAGAATCAGCTACATAGCGTTTAGAACCAAGATGGCGGATAAAACGGGCCGTAAATCATAAGGCGGAATTCCTAAGTTACCGTTTCCTGGCCGAGAAATATTGTTGGCGCTGACGGTATACTGTGGGTTTTGAAGAAAAGCGGCCAAGAAAGTAAAGGTGTTAGAGTAATTTTTCAGGAACTCTTTTTACGATTTAACATTTAAATCTAATAGTTTTTTGCTGTCCGTCGGTTTGTAGGTCAGCAGCTTAATTAAGTAACCATCATCAAGTGGTTAGAAACTTTAATGACGCTTACAAAAATAATAGGAACATAAAACAAAAAAAAAATCCTATACTTTACTTTTCTACGCGTAAGAGTTGGGTTGATTGTTAATCGCTACATAACAATAAGGTAAACGTACTAGTGCTCGACATGCTAATGTCCAATAGACCTGGCTGTCACCTCTATTGACAATTACTTAAGTTTCAAGATGACATGTACTGGACCGCGTCGAGCACCAGTACGTTTACCTTATGTACCTATATTGTAAAACGTTTTATTCTACCAAAACTTTGAAGGGGTACCTATAAAGTATTTTTTCTACTCCCGTACTTTTATTTGTCATTTAAAGGGTCGTGCACACACATTTAAAACCCTACCTTATAGTTGTCAAGACAAGTCTTTAGTCTATTCCCCAAAAAAGAATTTGTGCATACACGCAGTATCTTTTTGACGATTTTACGATACTTCGTGTAATGCCCACTTAAAAAATATTGAATGAAATACAGTGTTGCCAACCTTATTTTAAATGTCATCTCTGACAAATAAGTGAACCATAGACATTTTTTTTAATTTCATTCATTCATTCATTCTTTTCCCGCCCGTACCCTCCATTTTTGCTACTTCTTGAATTAAAAATATATGTTAAATTTATAATTTTATTTCAAAGTAAGTGCTTGGTCGTAGAAAAAGTATTGTATGCAACGTTGTTTAACTGAGTCAAAAAATACTCGTGGCGTCTGTATTAACAATTTTCGGCTTCGCCTCAAATTGTTACTCACGCCACTCGCCTTTCTTGACCTCTCTTAAACAACGGTTGCATAAAATACTATAACACTAGGGTAGGTACGTGATTTAATCGACTAGATAAATTCGGACAAAGTAACGAGATTGATGAAGTACATTCTCACTCCGTTCACTGTCAGGATTCGAACCCACGACCCTACGGCTAAAAAGTTCCCTAACGACCTTTTCTTCGATGGACGTGGATGGAATAACGCATGCACACATTATACGTAAAAGCAGTAAGCCAAATTTTATACAAACAAGAACACTCTTACACGGAGAAAAAAATATTTTACAATATTACCAAATTGTATAGTAGTTATGATTCTAGTGTAGGAAAACAGATTTCAGCCATGTTTAATAGACTCGTATTTTGGACAATATTAGAATATTCTATTTAAAATATTCTAGTACACTAAAACTCTGATATCGTTTTGGTAACAATCTAATAGTAACAGAGTAAAATATGCATTTAGCATACAACACTTTACAATAATTGCGATGTTTACAATATTTATTAATTCGGTTCACCATCATCTAGTTTAACACACCAATAATAAAAGTGTGTATTACAAAATCTTTGTTTAGGGTCCACCTTATGTAATTCATTTATAGGGACTAGATTTTCTCGTACCTGTTAGCAGATTTTTAATACCTATTACTTACTCGAAATTTCTTGATTACTATGAATATTTTTACACATAACTAGACTCTGTTGTCTAACATACTCTTTTTAATGATACCAATAAAGAGTGGTTCCAGCAACAATAAAAATTGTTGGCATTACAATATTATTGCACACTAAACAAAATATTATTTGCCTGTAACGAAAAACTGTTCAGCCACGATATGAGCTAACTGCGGCCCCCCGCACCCCTGCGCCGCCGCCCGCAGCGCCCAGAACATTCTGTCATTTTCACCGAAGTCCGGACAGAGTTAATTTCAAGTGTCGCCAATAATAAATGAATCAGGTTGCATTCCTGTTTAGATCACCGGTTTTAGCAAATAAAAGTGTCTGTGTGTGTAGTGAACAAAGGCGGACGAAGCGGATAGCGGTTTAATTGAAAATTTATACATATGTTGCTAATAGTGATAAGGTTATATTGGAGTGTTCTGTTTGTGTGTTGTGTTTGCTACCAAAATTATCTCTGTGTTATATTTGCCATACGCTCACTAAAATTGCGGCCGATAATTTATGTTATGTACTACTAAAATTAAAACGAATTGAAAAAAAAAGTTTGTTTTTACTTTACTCATAGTAATTATTTAGGATTGAGATTTTTCTGTTTATGTTTCAGGCCACCACACCTATACCACAAACATCATTATTGCGGACTAAGCCAATGTAGGTACTTACTGCCGAGTTAAACAGAATAATGTTAAACACCTTAGGTAAGTCTTCGTCGCAACAAAAGCATGTTAAAGCGAAGACTCACCTAAGATATTTAACCTAACTCTGTTTCACTCGACAGTATATTACAATTTCAGTCCGCAATAATGATTTACTGAACACAAATATAAAACCCGTTAAACTCTACAATATATATAGTAAACAGAACATACTGTTTATTTCATGCCACAACAATTATATTTAACACAAACATAAATCTGGTATTCTCCAATACTGCATATAGTAAACAGAAATTGTTGATTGTTTTAGTCAGCTAAAATTATACTTAAAACTAATAAAAAATCTGGTGAACACTAATGAAATATCTGATAAACTCTACCCTGTCCTATAATGATGGCTACAGATAGGTTTTGTATACTACACAAAATTTATTTTCGACGATACTAGGCATGTGGGTAATAGGAACTAGAAATGATGTTTTAAAGAACTAGAATTTTCTATTAATGTGTAAAAAAAGTCTAGTTGTCACATATAATACAATAAAATCAAGTTAAATTTACAATATTCTGGTAAAGAACACTAGATTTTTTTCTCCGTGTAACTGTCCATCGGTGGACTTTATGCCTTTTGTAATAAGGTTTTTATCACACTTGCTCGAAAAATGGGTACACTACATAATTCCGATATATTTTATGCCGGATTTTAAAATATCGAATTTTATTATTCCGATTTTAAAATGCTCGATCCATAAAATTCCGATTGTCGTAATTACCGAACGATGAAAATCACGAAGTGTTATATTTCCGAATAGTAAAACCGACGATTTTTTAAATTCCGAACCACATAATTCCGAATATAACAATTCCGAAAGGGAGAAACACCGAATTTAACATTTACGATTTTTGATATCACGAATTCCGAAAGTTTGAATTCCGATTTGACGTGATTCCTACTTTTTAAATTCCGAAAAACGATATTCCGAATTTCTTATTTAATAAATAAAGGTACCTACGTTTCTACGGGGGGTAGCAGTTCTAACGTAACCTAAACCTACTTTTTTTAAAACAGTTATTTACTGTAGGGGTCGCAGTTCTAACCTAACCTATACCTACTTTTCTGTAAGCAGTAAGTTTCTAGGGGAGGGGGGATCGCAGTTCTAACCTAACCTAAACTTACTTTTCTAGTAGCAGTTGGTTTCTGTAAAGGTCGCAGTTCTAACCTAAACTAACCCACTTTTCTAGTAGCAGTTGGTTTCTGTGAAGGTCGCAGTTCTAACCTAACCCACTTTTCTAGTGGCAGTTGGTTTCTGTGAATGTCGCAGTTCTAACCTAACCCACTTTTCTAGTAGCAGTTGGTTTCTGTAAAGGTCGCAGTTCTCACCTAACCTAACCTAACCTAACCTAACCTACTTTTCTAGCAGCAGTTGGCTTCTGTGAAGGTCACAGTTCTAACCTAACCTAACCCACGTTTCTAGTAGCAGTTGGTTTCTGTAAAGGTCGCAGTTCTAACCTAACCTAACCCACTTTTCTGGTAGCAGTTGGTTTCTGTGAAGGTCGCAGTTCTAACCTAACCTAACCCATTTTTCTAGTAGGAGTTGGTTTCTGTGAAGGTCGCACTTCGAACCTAACTTAACCCACTTTTCTAGTAGCAGTTGGTTTCCGTAAAGGTCGCAGTTCTAACGTAAGCCACTTTTCTAGTAGCAGTTGGCTTCTGTGAAGGTTGCAGTTCTATCCTAACCCACTTTACTAGAAAAGTGGGTTAGGATAGGTTAGAACTGCGACCTTTACAGAAACCAACTGCTACTAGAAACGTGGGTTAGGTTAGGTTAGAACTGTGACCTTCACAGAAGCCAACTGCTACTAGAAAAGTAGGTTAGGTTAGGTTAGGTTAGGTTAGGTGAGAACTGCGACCTTTACAGAAACCAACTGCTACTAGAAAAGTGGGTTAGGTTAGAACTGTGAAGGTCGCACTTCGAACCTAACTTAACCCACTTTTCTAGTAGCAGTTGGTTTCCGTAAAGGTCGCAGTTCTAACGTAAGCCACTTTTCTAGTAGCAGTTGGCGTCTGTGAAGGTTGCAGTTCTATCCTAACCCACTTTTCTAGTAGCAGTTGGTTTCTGTAAAGGTAGCAGTTCTAGCATGTCCAAATGATTTAAATGCATTTTTTTTGCAGATCAATTTTAAAAACGGCTGACCATTTAATTACTTCCCTTTTGAAAATCACGAATTTCATTATTCCGAGTTTACAAAAGATCGAATTTCTGAATTCCCAATTATTTTATTTCCGATCGGTCAATGATTTTTAGGAATAGACAAATTCGGAAAAATATTTTTTTGATTTTTAAAAAATCGGTACTTTAAGCTTTCGTTCATAATATATGACAATCGGATTTTAAGTATTCGGAAATAGAGCAGTCGTGATTTTCTTCTTTCGTGGTTTTCAAAGTCGTGATTTCGATATTTCGGACGTATAAAAAATCGTGATTATGAAAATCGAGGTTATGAAAGTCGGAAAAACATATTTCGGAATATTTGGGTGTTCCCTCGAAAAATACCTTATTACATGCAGGTGTACTGAAGGACAAAGGCCTATATTGTTCCCGCGGGAGTTATGGATTGTGAAAAAAAAAAGCTATAACTCCCTAGGGAATTATAGCTTTTTTATTAATATGTCACTAATTCATGCGAACCATGTAGGTTAAAAGTAACATACTTTGTTTAAAATCAAGGTCTAAGGAGTTGCACTTTTAAAATGCTGACGTTTATTATTTAATATTTTTGTTTATGCTTAAAAATATTTAATTTAATTAATTTTGGCTGAATGTCGATGAGTCTGTGCCTACGATGCTTACAAATAATTTCAATATGGCGGACGAATGTTTGAAATGTCACCGTATTTAAGAATGACTTCGCTTAAAATTTAGTTTTTTCATCGCAAGTGTGATGAAAAACATTGTTTGTAACTCCGGGGGTAAGAATATTATTACTCGAGTCTCGTGCAATATTCCAATTAAATACATAGACAGACGGATGGACGAAGAAACGGACATGACGAAATTATAAGGGTTCCGTTTTTGCCACTGTGGCTGCGGATCCCGGACGTGATTAATTGTAAATTGAATTTTCTTTCAAAATATCTTTACTGGCTGATATTTATACTAGCGCGGCCAATCTCCTCGGGCTGTCAGTGTGACGTAGGTAAATTGTGTCGCTGCACTGTATCGCCAATAGCCAATACGGTAGGCTTTCAGCCGAGGGGCCTTTAGGGCACGCCCGGCCAGACATGTTGCGAATGCACGTTTCTAGTTTTACTCGCCACTTTCTTTGAGTTGTACTTTAATTCCATTCATATCCATGCACTTTTGCTGCAAAATGTTTGTACGTAAAGCTTGAATTGATCGTGTGCACTATAAATACATGCGCTAAACTGTGGAATGAACTGTCGCTCGCGGCATTTCCGAACCGTTAATAATATGACCTTTACAAAGGTCTGCAACCCTCAGCCCCACCCCCCCTCTCTGGTGTTGCAGGTATCCATGGGCGACGGTAATTGCCTGCCATCAGGTGATCTGCCGGTTTTCCTCCTACGTATACATATAACATTAAAAAGAAAAACATTAAATAAGCTTAGTCTCGCAAAAAGCAGGTCTGAAAGGTCTCCTCGGCCAGAAGTAACTGCTACAACACGTAAAAAAATTATATCTTAATGTCATGGGGATAAGATTCAAAATGGAATATCTGCCTGAATTAACCTTGTAAGTTTTAATGGTTTTTCTTCCTTTCAAAAGATAGGGTAACAAGACTGGAAAGTGTTGTCAACATTCTGTATGGGAGGGTATTAAAAGTTTATATTTTTGACGGATAGAAGGAAAAATTATTGCATAGGTATAGGTACGTAATCGAATTTGTTTTTCAAATGATCAGCGAGTTCTTACTAGGTACGTCTTGTTTTCCATGTTTTTGGGGTACACATAAAGAGGGGGCTGACGTCTAATTTTAGTTTTTGTATTGAATTTTACATGTTTTAATCAAGAGCATATGCCATGGACAGATTCATGCGAAAAGTAGGCTATATATGTAAAGACTTCAACTCGACCAAAACGTTTTTTTAAACAGAAGTATAATATTCATAGTAATTGAGATATGTATAAGTTAAAGCGAGATAATTTGAAAAATCCTTATAAGATTTTCAGTGAATTTGTCTTTGCAAATATACCTAATCTAGTTTCTGTGTGAATTTTTATAGCATTTCCCCTTAATTGGGTGTAATAAAACCAATATAAACGGTACAATTTTGCGTTAGCCTCCTATTAGTACTATTATTATAGTGTTGTTATTAGTACTACGAGTACATGTATAAATTGTAAATACAGAGATGTCAATCACAATGAAAAAATCAACGATGACCAACTCTAGCCAACGTGGGACTCGAACCCACATATCCTACAATACAATTTATAGATTCACACAATTACAACAATCCAAACAATTTATAGATTGTAATAATGTGGTACGTCCCACAATAAAAAAGGAAAAATAAATGTGTTAACTAATGTATACATAAATATATGTATTAACTATTTACGTTACAAGTATACACTTCGAATTTGGTTGTAATTGCATATTTTTTATTTTTATTTATTTAATTAATATTCAGAGTCACTTAACCAAATACATACATCCTTCGATGTTGTATCTTACAAGCAATCTCTTTAGGTTCAAAGTTAAATGTAACCAGGTATACAAAGTAAAAGGTCTCTCGATATCATATTTTATGATTTGATTACGCTAGGGAAGCAAACGACTTCGGAAAGTAAATATAAAGCTATTTTGCGTCGTATCTACCATTAATATGTTGAAAAAAGTGATGTTTGTTTGTTAGTTTGAAACATTTTTCGAACACAAGACTATTCTAGGCTACAATTAAATTATAATTAATTAAATTATTTGATAACAATAGGTAGGTAAGTTTTACGAAACAGAATAAATAACGTCAAACAGTCTTCTTACCAACTAAGCGCCACTTGCACCATCCCACTAACCCGGGGTTAACCGGTTAAACCATTAACCCAGTGTCAAATTGGACTGGTAACCATGGTAACTCCAGTTTTAACCGGTTAACCCTGGGTTAGTGAATGGTGCAAGTGGCCCTAAACAGAATAACTATTACCCACCAAGTAGTCTGTCTAGACCAGCCATATTCTAAGTGTGTTCCGCGGAACCCTAGGGTTCCGCGACACCCCTGCAGGGGTTCCGCAAGAATTTAGAACACTATGCTTTAGTCGCCTCGAAAAATTTTACTATGCCGCCACCGCCGATACCTACTTGTGAGTGCGCAGTCCCGCAGTGTAGGGTTCCATCAAGTATTTTACTTTCCAAAAGGGTTCCGTCAAAAAAAAGGTCTAGACAGTCTAACTAGAGCTCAAAAATAACGTACTTAGTAATAATGTGGCACCGGATTCTCAAAGTTACAGTCACCAGTAACCATGTGCTAACCTATACTAAACCATCTTCGGACGACCGGTCTGGTCTAGTAGGTAGTGGCCCTGCCTATGAAGCCGATGGTCCCGGGTTTGAATCCCGGTCCCGGTAAAGGCATTTATTTGTGTGATGAACACAGATATTTGTTCCTGAGTCATGGGTGTTTTCTATGTATATACGTATTTATGTCGTCGCCTAGTACCCATAATACCCATAGTTAGCTTCGCTTAGTTTGGAGCTAGGTCTATAGTCTGTGTAATTGTCCCCAAATATTTATTTATTATTATTTATTATCCTTTCATCAAGCAGATACGTCTGCAAGCGATACTATTAATGTTCAAATTAAGGGTAAAATGAAAAAAAAAACTACGGGTTGCACTCCGGGAGTGCCGGCAGAAGTGAAAACTCAACGACATTCTAACTCAAAATATTAATAACATATAGTGCAAAATGTCTGCACCACTATGTGTAATTGATGTTAACGCCATCTAGCGTTGTATCGTCGCATTACTTGAAACCCCCTAAGCACATCACTGTAAGTACTACTGGTACTACAGTTAGGTATATTAATACCAGTTTGAGGAAATCTCACTAGATGGCATTTAAATAAAAAAACAATGACATTGTCCGTCACACATCACGCAAGCGCACTGCGCCGCTTAAATGAAACAGCAAGCTCAGGCATACATTTTCGCCGCGCGGTAGAAAGAGAGGAGAGACGCCTTACGCGTTACGCCTTACGCTGTCTCGAGTTTATCATTTTTTCCCCACCTCAAAAAGTGCACAGCGCTGCTAAAGAAGTTTTCACTTCAAAAAACCACAGCTTCAGGCTAGATACAAACTTGAGACCTTTAAAATAAAATGTCAGGATTTTTAGGGCGACATCTGGATTTTTGTCAAGATATTATATTTTTTCCTATGTCAACCCTAACCTCAGTAGAAACGTAGTAAGAATATATTTCGAGATAGACAGAGCCGTGGGGCGCGTGTAGCGAGGTTGTTATCGTTCGTTAGTCTTACATTATTGGGACGCAGCCTGTAATTGGTACACAGAAATACACCCGAGCAGACAACTTTACACATCACGACTTTTTACACACTTTTATTTGGCTTCACTGCGTATATGTATATGTGTATATTAATTCAAATCTTGTTTACAATGCCTATCGCACACCTCAATACAGAAAATAATACAAAAAATCAAGAAAAGGTAAACAACAGGTTTAACTTTTCGAACTACTTCCTGATACCTACCTGATACAGTTGACATTTAAACTGATTCCTTGATTACGATGACAATTCCATAATATACTTCTTCTTCTTCCTCGTTCCCTCAATGCTGAGGATCGCGACCACATGCTGTCACGTCTCCATTGATTGCGGTCATAAGCCAAGTGGACCGCACGGTGCAGGCTGCCGCCACTCGTCTTCTTCATGGCGTCAGACCATCTCTTACGAGCCCCACCTTGAGCGCGTTTGCCATTCATTCGCCCCAAGATGATACACTTCTCCATATCATGCATTGGTGATCTCATAATGTGTTCGAAAATATACTTACATTGAACTGATCTGATGATGCAGATGGAAGGTAGCAAACAGAACTTCTCGATGAAAACACAAACACATCGTGTTTAGTAAACACACGTCTATATCGCCTTGTCCGCTGCCATGATTTTTTAGAAGGCTTTTTAACTGACAAGCACATCGCTAAATAGATATTTTCCTTTCTTACTTTCTCTAATATGTCCGAGTCATATCGTCCCCGTGTTATTGTGTCGTCAACGTCATCTATAAACCGTCTATTCCAATTTACTCTTCCACAGGACTAATTACTAAGTCTCCTGCATGCCTGAGTTTTGTCGCCCCCGTGTCGTGGCCGTGTCGTCACCTCTAAAAGTCCTCAACTCCGTGAACCCTCTTCCACAGGGCTCGTTAACTGACATTCACGTCGGATATTTTCGTCCGCCGCTATCATTTACTATGTGTATGCCAAATTGCTGTTATTTCTCTATGATTGGCTGATGGTGATACGGTTTTGTATAAATTAGCGTTTTGTGTTCTTGTTCGGTTATTGGGTTTGGCTTTTATTGGGTTGTAAAAATATATGTGTGATATAGAAACACGTTCATGTATTCAGTGAATAGTCGAAAATCATAAACCGTAATACCACCCAAGTATCCAAAAGCTCCCAACTATGGTCCAAAATGAACTCCCAACCCAACTAGTTATGGTTCGTTCAGGTATAACTACTATTTGAATGTAGTACCTAGTTCTGAAAATAATGATTCTGTCTGTTTGAATATCCCAACCAACTACGATATACCACATATTCTAAGGTTAGTCAGTATATGCCCAAAAAAAAAAATATTTTATAAAAAAATCTTACGATTTTTATTTTTCCCTATAAAATAATTGAGCACACAATGTGTCATTTTACATTATAAACATCGCACTATTGACACGACGTCACAACTGTCATAAGTGACGACTATGTAGAGTCTATGCGGAAAGAGAAGAGTCAGACAGGCCTATTCGGATTTCCAGATAATCACAAGATCTTGAGACGATTTAGAGATCAACTAGATCTACATTAGATATCGACTAGATGTGACTTGGATATCTAAGTCATAACTTGTCGAAATCGTTCAAGAGGACCTCCAGAATCGCGGAAACGTCAAATTTGACATATCTATCTTACAAATATCTTTAAATTATCCGTATCGTAACTTGTTGAAGTCTAGTAGAAATCTAATTCATTTTCCGAATCGAGCCGGTAGAATGTATGGGTCCCATACACGACTCTTCTCTTTCCGCACAGACTCTACGCAATAATTTGCCGCTCAAAAAAATCTTCGAAATTAATTGCACTCTGTTTGTTGCCAAAAATAAATTCCTCTTAAAATCGTTTTATTGACTGAAACCTACGCCTCGATTCAATTTGCGGCTGTATTAAAAATATAAACGCTGTATTAAGACTCCATATTCTCAACTCCACAAAAAACAATAACCACACATTCGTATTTGGAATGTGTAAAATTCTGCAGGTGTTTTATCGCCGACACGCTCTAGCCTTCCTTTCCTGCTACACTTCCGTTCGGTTCACCAATTTACCCAGCACGTGAGATCAAGGGAACGTAGCGAGATGCGACGTGACATGCTTCCTTAAAACTACCAGCACTACTAGACCCATACTCCCCCCTGAATTTCCTATAGAAATAGAGGAAAACGGGGATGGAAGTAACAGTGGTATGGATCTAGTGAAAGTGGTGGGTGACAAAAAATAAGTTTAAAACTCCTATGGGTGTTAGGTAAACGGTGGAATTGGTCGAAAATTGGTGGAATGTCTTTGCGAATTAGGAAGTAACACTATTTTGGTGCGTTTTTCTGTTTTAATGAAAGTCACAAGAGTTCTGTTTAATTCTAAATTCTTTTTTCTTTTTTTAGGGTTCCATGCCTCAAAAGGAAAAAACGGAATCCTTATAGGATCACTCGTGCGTCTGTCTGTCCGTCTGTCACAGCCCATTTTCTCCAAAAGTACTGGACCAATTAAGTTGAAATTTGGTACACATATTTATGTAAATTCGTGACCGAAAGACGGACATCTTACGTACACAAATGAATTTTAAACATGGAGGCCACTTTTGGGGGGTAAATGAGAAAATTAAAAAATAATGTTTTATAAACTATATCGTGTTACATATCAAATGAAAGAGCGCATTTTGAAAATCTCAAATATATATTTTTTTGTAAATTTAAAATAAATAGATTAGAAGTTATTTAAGAAAATAGCCAAAAAATTACCATCCCCCCCCCCCTTTATCTCCGAAACTACTGGATCTGAAATTTGGAAAAAAATATACCAAATAGTTCTTTACCTTTACATATAGATAGAGGAAAACCTATTAGAAATATACAGTCAAGCGTGAGTCGGACTAATTACTTAGTTTTTGATCCGACCCCTACGGATTTTAAAGGCAATTCACTCGAGTTTCACATATAAAAAATGGGTACACTACATAATTCCGAAATATTTTATGCCGAATTTTAGAATATCGAATTTTATTATTCCGGTTTTTAAATGCTCGACCCATCAAAATTCCGATTGTCGTAATTACGAACGATGAAAATCACGAAAGTATATATTTCCGACTAGCAAAAAAGACGATTTTTTTAAATTCCGAACCACATAATTCCGAATATAAAAATTCCGATAGTGATAAACACCGAATTTAACATTTACGATTTTTGAAATCACGAATTCCGAAATGCCATTATTCCGAAAATTTGAATTTTGATTCCACGTGACTCCTATTTTTAAATATCCCGATTTTTTTAATTCCGAATTTATCGATTCGTGCTCCGGCGCTACGGGCAAAGCAGCCCATTCGCCCTTGCGTATCAAAGCGCAGGCACAATAAATGCTCGCCCCCACAGCTTCGGCTTGCTGGTCGCCTTCGGCGACCAACAGTTTGTTTTCGTGGGGTCGCAGTTCTAACCTAACCTAACCCACTTTTCTGGCAACAGTTCGTTTTCTTGGGGGTCGCAGTTCTAACCTAACCTAACCCACCTTTCAGGCAACAGTTTGTTTTCGTGGGGTCGCAGTTCTAACCTAACCTAACCCACTTTTCTGGCAACAGTTCGTTTTCTTGGGGGTTGCAGTTCTAACCTAACCTAACCCACTTTTCAGACACCAGTTCGTTTTCTTGGGGGACGCAGTTTTAACCTAACCTAACCCACTTTTCTGGCAACAGTTTGTTTTCGTGAGGTCGCAGTTCTAACCTAACCTAACCCACTTTTCTGGAAACAGTTTGTTTTCGTAGGGTTGCAGTTCTAACCTAACCTAAGCCACTTTTCTGGCAACAGTTTTTTTGTTGGGCTCCGCATCTGCTCCGGCGCTACGGGCTTATAACAGCCTCTTCGCCCTACGACGGGCGAGGGCTGCTTCCCCTCCGCGCTTCCGGCTTTTTACATACACTCTAGGGGTAGGACAGACAAGACCACGTGGGTAGTGGGGTGCTCCGATTCGGATTTTGGTTAGTTAGACTTGTTAGTTGACAAAGTGCGTTTAAGTCTTATTTTGAAAATCACGAATTTCATTATTCCGAGTTTACAAAAGATCGAATTTCTGAATACCGAATTACTTTATTTCCGATCGGTCAATGATTTTTCGGAATAGACAAATTCGGAAGAAAAAAATTCGGATTTTTTCTAAATCGGAACTTTAAGCTTTCGTCCATATGAAAATCGGATTTTAAGTATTCGGAAATAACACAGTCGTGATTTTCTTCTTTCGTGGTTTTCAAAGTCGTAATATCGATATTTCAGACATATAAAAAATCGGGATTATGAAAATCGAGGTTATGAAAGTCGGAAAAACATATTTCGGAATATATGGGTGTTCCCATAAAAAATACATTGTTAAAAATTGGGTAATGTACGGAACCCTTGGAACGCGAGTCCGACTCGCACTTCGCCGGTTTTATTTAATACTGGAAAGCTTTTTAAAAGCAATACCTATGGATAATTTTTCGCAAACTTCTGGAAAACAGATTTAGATGATCTAACCAATAAAACCTAGCACGGCTCATTTATTTCTCAAAAAAAAAAGCTGTTTTCTTCTTAACTATCACTGAGATCTAAAAATCTTTCAAAAGATTATTCTTGTTTTTAGAGGATGAAAAATCTAGACGACAACTTTAGAACGTATCTGCCCTACAGCGAAACGCTTTGTGTCTCTCTATCACTCTTCCATATTAGTGCGACAGTGATAGATGCGTTTCATTTGCTACGGAGCGTAAACGATTGGCATGTCGCACACTGGTTCGACTTTGTATTAATAGATCAGATAATCTAATAAACATGCACTTAAGACGTACAGATAGTAATGAAATGATGCCTTAATATATCATTGACATGCGTAGCGTTAAATTGACCGGATCGAGCATCGAACCGGCGACCCCTCGTGAGCACGTCGTTTGTGACTAATTCAATAGGGAATATTAGGCAAAGCTCTGCGTAGGTGGCACCTTTGTGGCACATACAGTAAACAAACCACATTGACACATCACACGTCACGTCAATCACATGGCCTACCGCGAAACAAGAAAATCGAAATTTCGTTATCTAATCTCTCTATCACTCTTACATATTTGAGCGATAAAGAGGCAGATAACTAAATTTCGATTTTCGCGTTTACCGGTAGGCCCTTGTTAACAAACCGCCTTGGTGCATCAATGTCATATTTTATTGTCTGTGAAAACTTGTCAAAAAACAGTTTAAGGCACAGTATGTATAAGTTAGTCTATGAATTTACTGAGTCGGTAGTGCTGCACTCTGGCGGCAGAACATTGCAGTAATATCCCTTATTTCTCCAGATACCGATTACAATTTGATAGCAAATGATGTTAGGATTATGAGTTTCCAAAACGTTCCGCTTGGCGCGCTGTTCAAAATCCCATACAAAATGAGACTACGCAAACGCGTACGTCATTTCACGCTCTCGGATGAAATTTACACTATAATACAATCGGATTAGGACTAATCTCGAAATCTCTAGGACAGTCCTGAAATTTGGTAAGCTTTTTGGCTGATTTAGACGGCGCGCGAACTCGCATACGATTTTAGTTACATTGCGGACTGTTGGTTACGTTCAATTCAACCGACCAATCAAAACCCGCAATGGTATGAAACTCGCATGCGAGTTCTCGTATCGTCTAAATCAGCCCTAAATGTTGCCTTACACCATATTTTCATAGAGAACGTAGATTTAGAGTAAAACGCAAATTTCTCCAAGTTGGTACACATTTTCCAAGATGGCTGCGATTCCTCAAAGTCCCCAAATGTCAAATAGTGTCATGAAAAACCATGTGAAAAACAGACCTTTAACATAAATACCAAATTTCAGGACTGTTCTAGAGATTTCGAGGTTAGAGCTAATCTGATCGTATTACTAGGGGCAAAGACATATATAACTTCGTATAAGATGAATAAAGTCTAAGGAAAAAACGTGCCTCGGAAATCGAGTAGAAGTCATTCTCGGATAGATGACGCACACACCTTTGGCCTATTCTCGGCTAGATGGCGTGACGACACCGTTTCATATTTAACAATAACACATAGATATCAGTGAACGAACATGGGTCAAAATGATATAAAAATAATAAAATCATTTATCCATATATATATACATTTTTTTGATAATTTTATACGTGTTTATTTTGAGTTTTAGTCGTGTGTCGATAGATGGCAGTGAATTAACAGTGACTACAAAATTTACTATGACAGGACCCCTCTATACTATCTATTCTTTTTGCTAGGGGTAAAATGATACTCATAACCCGTCTCTATTTAGTCAGATAAAAAGCCAGTATATCCACGTTTTTGCGTTCTTTATAGTTAAAGGGAGATAAATAGGCGTCGTTGAGCTGAAACGCGATAAATGCGATATATCGCAGGCTGAAAATGCGATTTTTCATAGCACGAGCCGTCCTGCGCGTTATTCTCTTTATATCTGGGGATACGTTTTAATCCACAGCAAAAGCGGTTCGATTAAAAATGAATAAAGGAATAAATGAATGCGTTGCCTATTGGGTCTTAATTCGAATAAAATTCCTAGAATTTATTTAAATTGGTGCTTATATAAAAATCCTGTCTCAATTAAAATAAATTCTTTCTAAATTGAAGTAAAAGTTAAGTTAAGTATATGGTACAGTCGCCTGCAATAATATGTTACTCTTCGAAGGCCGCAAAAATATGTGACACGCTCTTATGGCTCTACAAATAAGATCGTGTCAGATATTTTTGCGGCCTTCGTTGTGTAACATATTATTGCAGGTGACTGTACTAACACAGTATACACCTTACTGTTTTATTTAAGATCACAATAACACGGTTTAAAAGTTAGAGGGTGACACCTTTTTTTCTTTCGGTGCGATTATTTCCAAAAATATTTACCTACTTTAGAAACGTTATTAGGTTTGAAATGTAGGTACCTAGGTATCCAACGCCCCAAACTATAGGGTTAAAAGAAACAATTTCTTCCCCACTTTTACGTGTAGGCTGCCTCAAATTTTCTTTCTAAGGTTTATTTCACCGCTTTGTCGGCATGATTGGTTTATATATACATAATTAATTGCAATTTTCTAGCACTAATGATCACGGAGAAAAGCCGCACGGGTGCACGGACAGACGGACAGACAGACAGATGGACATGGCGAAACAAAAGGCTTCCTAGTTGGCTGCCGCTGCCGTTGTGCTAACAACGTGAATATCTATCTCAGATAAACTCCCTATATATCCCACCAAGCTTACAATATATCCCAAGTCCAAAGTGCACGCTTTAACAAGCATCCATTATTTAGTACTTCGGTAAAACTACTGAAATATGGTCGAACGGACTTTTCACTGGAAAATGCCAAAAAATGAGCCGGTTTATCTGGGTTCAGGCCCTAAGTTATGGTCGACTGTAAGCCTGGAGCATTCAGATTTTAAAAATATGTTATCGATTTGATAAGGGGCTATTCATAAATTACGTCATTTCAAATTAGGGGGGGGGGGGGGGTCTGGACATCGGATGACGGTAGCATGAAGTAGGAGGAAATGGGGTCATTTGAAGCATGATTTTTGGATGATTATAGGGGGGGGGGGGGGGTCAAACATCGTCAAAAATCGATGACAGCCCCTAACTCGGCCTTCTATGGACAGCCCCTAACTCGGCCTTCTAGCCTAGTTGGTTGGGCTTCGAATCCTGGTAAGAGCATATATTTATAAATATAAATATAAATAAATATAGATTTGTGTGTTCATCACGAATATTTGTTTCTGAGTTATGGATGTATATGTATGTTTGTCTTGGGCATTTAAGTAATATATCTATGTCATGTAATAGGGTATACAAAACTTCTACTTGCTGTAACTTCTTTGTATAACAATTTGCGACGAAAACTAGTACCAAATATAGATATATGTTAATGTAAATATGTATTCATGCCAAGTTTCATGTAAAAGCATGTCGTTTTAAAATGAGACCATTACTACGATTG
The DNA here is from genome assembly GCF_910591565.1 of Cydia splendana. NCBI lineage: Eukaryota > Metazoa > Arthropoda > Insecta > Lepidoptera > Tortricidae > Cydia > Cydia splendana. The sequence goes on from NC_085975.1 coordinate 863,449, forward strand.
TATGGGAGAGGTATTTCAGCGGTATGTTCGTGAGACTCTTAACCTACAGGGTAAATAAGGTACAAGTACTAGTGCTCGACGCTGCACTAGTATTCGACATGGGCACTTTATGTCAAAATAATATAGGTTAAACTTGAACGGCGAAGATGTTTCTGCTTTGACATAAAGTGCCCAAGTCGAATACTAGTGCAGCGTCGAGCACTAGTACTTCTACCTTAGCGATTATTATTAGATACCTATGGCTGTGGTCTTCTATAGTTTATCGTATCAAACATTTGTATATTTTAAAAATCCGAATGCCACTGCTGGGTTTAAACATAGAGCGGCCATTTCACTTCATTTCAGTTTTGCTGACGAAGTTTGAAATTAAAAAATAACATTGGCATGGTTGGGTGCGGATATGTAGCAAGTTTGGCAAGTTATTTTATTAGTATGGTGCGATGTTTAAAGCGAATAAGCGTACATATTGTTACTTATACATATTAAATTCTGAATTAAATATGTGAACTAAACAAGGTTATCCCTGGTACATAAGCAAAAAAGTAATCGCTAGATTATTAGTATTATGGTGAACCTAATTAATAATTAGTAATATATTAAAATAGTTTTATTTGCGCTACAAAGTTTTTGTGCGCTAACTTTTTGACGAAATAGAACAATCATCTTAACCTTTTGGACGCCAATGACCGATATATCCGTACCGCAGGTTCAACGCCAAAGACTGATTAATCGGTCACAAACCGCAGAGCAACATAGACCTACGTGCATATGCATAAAGTTCAATTTCAGTTGTGACACTTCGGTGACGTGGCGTCCGCGTGACAGCTTTTGTGTTTGATATATGGCGTCGAAAATGTTAAAGGCCGGCATCGCACTTGCTCACTAAATGATTAGGGAAGGCCATTTTTGCGTAGCGACACGGGATCTAAAAGCCGTCCTCAGCGCCCCATTTAAAATTCCACCCTGTATATTGTATAGTCAGCAAAACTATTAGCTTAGCTCCCCTGCATACTAACGGTCCGATTCGAACTTTAAGATACGTCAGGTAATAGATCTAGAAACGATATGGATTAGATATGTGACATTCCTTCAAACAAAAACGTCACTTTGACACTGACACATCTAATCCATTTCGTTTCTAGATCTATTAATTGACGTATCTTCATGGATCCTCCCATCACTGGAATTATTCTTAAACACATACAAGAAAATAATATAAAACTTTAACGGCTTTACTTGCTCTACTCTTTCTATAATACTTGTCATCTTATATCTATTGTCCATCTCTTATTTTTCTCCTTATGTTGGCGTGCTGCCTAACTGTCAAAACTATCGCCTTTCCCGCTCTTTTTCTAATAAACTGTACATATGTCATGTGTTGTCTGTGATGTCCATAACAATAAATGTTTTTGTTTTAGGTTCCCAGCACAATTCCTATCACCAAATCAAAATTATTCACCGAACATTCTTATCGTGCGTAGTACGTCTTAAAACGTCGTCATTGGCAAAATCCCTCCTGCCAATACACACAAGAGGGGAAAGCCATAAAAAAAAAAAAAAAAAAATTGACGTATCTTAAAGTTCGAATCGGGCAGTAATTCGGACGTACTAAGCTAATAACTTTTTCATCACACTCGCTCAGTAAATGTGGAATTGCACGCAGGTTTAGCGGGAGTTATAGAAAAAGCGTTCTCCCTAGGGAGTTATGAAGTTTCTAGTGCCATAATTAACAGTTTTTTGTCTCTATACTTAATTTTTGTATCGCAAGTGTGATGAAATACATTGTGTGTAACTCGGGGCGTAATAATATTGCAAACGAGAGTAAGTTAAATCGCGACGGCTTGCCGAAGCGATTTATAGACTCGAATTTGCAATATTATTACGCCCCGAGTTACACACAATGTTTTTCATCACACTTGCGATACAAAAATTCAGCTTACGCCCCATGTTGCACAATGTACTATGCTGTAGTACATCAGTTTACGCCCGGATTACCGCTTATATATTACATTAAATAATAGACTCGATGTTTCAATAAATAACACAGTGCATCACATTGAATATTGAAGTATATGGTTCAATAATTTTCATCCAGTGCCGCTTTCAATAAGGCTTTGCCGCGGGCATTCCATTTCGACATTAGCTTAAGCCTACGAATTCACTGTAACATGCACAGCGTATTGATGCCTGCAGCGGGGCCGCTTGAACAAAAAACGCCTGTTTGGACCTTCACTGTAACATGCACAGAGTATTGATACATACAGAGAAGTTACTTAAAAATGCTGAGATTATTATGACATTTGTTGAAGAGTTCAACAAGAAACAAGAAACGCCTGCTTGGAAATCCATTTCATTTCAACATTGGCGTAAGCCTACGTATTCACTGTAATATGCACAGCGTATCCTACAGCGAAGCCATTTGAACAAAAAACGTTGATTGAGACACATTCTTTTATGACAATTGCTTAAAGATCACTTCACTTTGACTTAAAAATCAAAATTTAAAATAAAGTCAAAGTCAAAGTCAAATATATTTTTTTCATGTAGGCCTAGCAACAAGCACTTATGAACATTTTACATAATAATATATTATCTTAAGCAAATTATCAGAGCAATTTATTGATTGATATTATAAGATATGATATTATGATAGGCAACCATCGTAGCAAGCGGGTCTACCGCGATATAATTTCATTGTTTTTACCTTTAATTCCGACGTTTCAGCTGAGTTGCACCAGCTGTGGTCACGGAAAGACTGACGTCCCAACAAATGTCAACAGAGATATTAATAAAACAACACTAAACTACCCGAAATAAGTTTATAAAAATATATATATATCTTCGGACCAGTGTACGGATACTGTGAGTGTTGCGTGTCGTGGACAATAAACATTAAACTTTAACGGGTAGCTGCAATTTCTTTGTCTACCCCAAACATTTTTATAAACTAATTTCGGGTAGTTTAGTGGTGTTTTATTAATATCTCTGTTGACATTTGTTGAGACATCAGTCTTTCCGTGACCACAGCTGGTGCAACTCAGCTGAAACGTCGGAATTAAAGGTAAAAACAATGAAATTATATCGCGGTAGACCCGTTTGTGCAATTAAATATGTGTACAAAACGCGAGAGTTTAAAGTGTTACATCGTAGCAAGGTAAAATTGTCCAAGGTAAGTATTAGCAGCGGTATCCAGTAAGCGAAAGCGGTCGAAACATATCGATAACATTAGGTATAACAAATCACGTTGATATTATAGAAACTAAATACCACATTAGGTACTGTAGCAAATCATAGAATTGAGTAGCTAATATTATGACCTCGGGGTAAAGAGGTAATATTATTTACAGCGGTTTTTCTCCCACCGCATCCGCTGTTCTACTCTGTGCAAACGCTGTTAACCTCTAAAGTAATCCGCGTAATGTATTGTATTGTATTTTTTTTTCACAATGGCCGCCGCAGACAGCTGAAGGTTACACTGTTCACTAATATGCTAATTTCATGGATTATACATGATAAATGATGTCTGTGATTTAGTTGTCCTCTGTATGACACGTTATAAAACTTGAAATAAATACCGTAAAATGGGGTGAGTAGGGACAAAACTGACAATCAAACCTCGATAAAAATTTATTTTTACATGTGGCAAACTGATTTTTATACATAATAAATGTTCCAGTCATTTGAACTGTTTTTTTTATGATTTTGTGTAGTTCCATTTCATAACTTTAAAGATGAATACGAAATAGTAGGAGATCCTAGCTCACCCCGTAGTAGGGGTGAGGAGGGATTTCCTACTAAGGTGAGTTTTGAATATTGTTGGATCGACACTTTGGGAACATAATAATAGCTTGATTTGTTATTAGAATAAATAATTTACGTAGTCTGTAAAAACCAACTCACCCCTCTATCATCCCTCCTCACCCCATTCATAACCCAACTGCCTTCGTATTCCCTACTCACCCCGTTTTACGGTACGTCATGTAACTGAACGTAGACCAATTACTCAAACCCGTTAATGTTTAGGTCCCATTGAGCAACTGTTGCTATGGGGCCAACAACACCGTAATCGTGAAATTTGACTCGCCCATAGGAAATTTCAACATCGGACCAGCAAAATGTATGAAACGGACAATTTTTTTTCTAGTTTTAGCCTAATTTTTATATCAAAGTGTAAGTTTAAATTGACCTCCAGTGTGGCTACCACCAGTTTCGCACTGACATTAAACGCTATCGAGAACGTAACTAACTTTCTATGCATCTCGCTCGTACTCACTTATTAGTGCGAGCGAGATGAATAGAAAGTAAATTACGTAGACGTTAGCGTATATTATGTTAATTTCGACACTCTGCCCGATTAGAACTTTAAGATACGTCAATTAATAGATCTAGAAACGATATGGAAGTGTCAAAAGTGACGTTTTTGTTTGATGAAACGTCACATTTGACACTGAAATATCTAATCCATATCGTTTCTAGATCTATTAATTGACGTATATTAAAGTTCGAATCGGGCCGACTGTCAGTGTCTTCATGGTATGGGTTATACGGGTAGGTATATAGACCTCTCTTCCACAGTTCGCTTCAGGCGATGTGCTACGGACTACGCCGTAGATGCCCCACGCGCGTAGCGGCGTAGGCACATGCTACGATTGTATATGTATAAATTTTAGAACCTCCAAATACCGGGTGTGGCCTGTAACACGAGCAAAGAATTAAAACATAGATTGTACTCCTCAAACGGTGACACTTTTGTTCAACAACTTTTAAAAATTATGAACTATTTAGACTCCCTATTTTTCATACAAAATAAATATTATCTTCAATGGACGCCATCGCCACGCCATATCATTGTGATTGACGTTGCTTGTCACGCCTTAAACATAACAAAATTCGCAATACATTGCGTCTTAGAATAAACTTTAAAGTGTATTAAAAATCAAACCACAAGTTATTTTTAAAAGTCGCTGAACAAATGTTGGTCAGTATGAGGAGTACAGCCTACAGTATAATTTTTTGCTCATGTTACAGGCCACACCCGGTATAAAACCTGCCAAAGAGCAGAAGACATCTATTTTAAAAAATTAACAGTAACACCTACTTTTTATTTACCAATATTTTAAAATCACACACTACCAAATCTTTCAAATAAAACCAAACACATATACAGGGTGTATCACAAAGCCCGTTTATGGGGCAAAACTGACGATTCCCGCATATGGCGTAGTTGGGTGGCATCGATTCTCTCCTCTATTATTAAACGTCATGCATAAAAATATCCCCCTCGCGAAACGGGGGTGGTAGGGTTGTGTGTTAGTTTAAGATATGCTATAGAAAACATATCGTGCTGCCAGATTGTATCTAAATATTTAGATTTTGTAAATGTATTAGGGTTATTTGTAAGTTTATATCAAGTGCCTCAACGTAATTTAAAGTCTAACAAATTGGTTACAATAAACTACTATCTGAATACACCTCTATGTTAATTGCGAACTTACAAATAGACGCCAATGAGTGACGTAAATGAGTGAATTGCAAAAAAATTGTACATAGTTAAGCACCTGTAATTAGTCTAAAGTTAATTGATTCCATTGTGTTACCACAGTTAAGCCATTTCTATTTAAGTTAGATGCATGAAAGTGTGTTAGCGTATGCCATAGACTTATATGTGTACGAATTAAGTAAAGTACAATACAATACAAATTACATAGTTAATTTTCGTAACACAAATGAATCAATTAAGTTAAGACTAAACACAGCTTCTTAACTGCGCTTAATTACGTACATTTATTTTGCAATTCACTCAAATGTTAAATGAAACAGTCGTCAACAGTTAAGAAAATCGAGTAGGTAGGTAATAATCCCTAATCTGAACGGGAATTTTATAAGTGGAATAGCATGAGAATTTTCTCATGGCAGTTTCCAGGATTTTTTGGATTTTCAAGAATTTGGGTTAAAGATAAGATAAAATAGTTTATTCAAGTAGGCATATTACAATGCGCTTATGAGCGTCAAATAAAGCTATACCGACTCCAACCCTACACCTCTGCCTCGAGAAGATTTAAATCCCCCCTCAATTGGAGGAGGGTATCCCAATACGGGACCGGCAACAAACTCGGCGGGACACATCTTTTCAAAACATTATTACATCTTATAATTAACATGCATTACGAGTAAGTAAGAAAAAGTTAGATACCAGTTAGTTGGATACCAAAGGATTTGGGCTATATTTAGTCCACATACCCATCGAGACCTGAGAACTTGACATAGGTAGTTGAATTTATTATTTGAGAAGATTTATGTATGCAGCATTACCTACACATGATGTGTTTACCTTTATCAAAAACCAACTGGTAAATATCACATCATACTTCGTACATATGTATCGAGATACTTTTTTGCGGACAAATACTCAGTTAAATTTACCAAATCATTCAGTGTGCGACGGACTTAACAATAATTTGAGTTTCTTCCAGGTCGGTGCGAGCGTAATAGTAATTGGAAGGGTGTGGCCAGGAAAACACAGTTTATGTGCCGTGCGTAGAGTAAGGATCAGACTGCGTAAGTTTTTGAATTTGGGCGATTTAGGAGTGAACTATAAAGCATTGTTGTGATTTAGTTACTATTCTATAATTTTAATTGTAATCTATTTAGAGTGGACGTAATCAACCTAAACGAACTTCGATTGTATGGCTGTGTGGCAGCGGGTTCTTGTCAATTTACCGAGCGAAACAATGGTCTCCGTTTCAGCTTGGGCAAAAATAATTTATATATCCGGATATTCTCGTCTACAGGTCGTATTCTTCAACCGATTTTGGTGAAATTTGTTGGTATATTTGTCGATTCAGTTTTTGGAAATTTTTCGTAATGGAGGATACACGGGTGTTTGCGAGGTCTACGTGCAGTTCACAGAGCCACTAGAAAGCTAGAAAGTTGATTGTGAAATGACAACTGGCGCCATTTTAATGTTATAATACTCGTATCCTCTCTATTCTGTTTCTGTTTCAATATTTTCTCTTGCTACATGTCCCATCCTGTATAATCTACACTCCCGTTCCACACTCTACAATTATGTCTAATTCGACGTAGCTGTCAATCTGTCAGCGCCATGTTTAATCTAAATTACGGCCGCGCCCAGTGGGCGGTTAGATGGACAAAATAAATTAAACTAGAAAAGTAATTTGTTCGTACATAATATGAGCCCTGATGCGAAGTTCGTCTAATAACACACGTCATAACTATGACATTTATTCTAATTTATAAATTAGATTACTTTCATAATTTAATTTCAATCTGGAGGTCGCGGGTTCAAACCCCGGCTCGTACTAATGAGTTTTTCGGAACTTATGTACACACAGCAACACTCCTGACTATACATCAGTGGACCTTATTACAAAATGCATAAGGTCCACCGATGTACAGTTAACAGTGTGGGCGACTGTCCGAAATATCGTTTGATATTTACCAGTCGCTTTTCGGTGAAGGACAACATCGTGAGGAAACCGGACTAATCCCAATAAAGCCTAGTTTACTATCTGGGTTGGAAAGTCAGATGACAGCCGCTTTCGTAAAAACTAGTGCCTACGCGAATTCATGGGATTAGTTGTCAAGCGGACCTCAGGCTCCCATGAGCCGTGGCAATATGCCGGGACAACGCGAGGAAGATGATGATGATAAAATAATTTAATTTGATTCCTAAAAACAAAATAGTAAATAGTAGATTTCTCAAAAATAACGCAACTTTTCTACTAGTGGTATTTGATAATTAGCAGTACGCAGTGTACGCACGCTCCACTGCTGTGCGATGAGGCGATCAGCAGCCGGCGACTGATTTACGCAGCAATGGAACACGCATTAGGCGATGTTGACGGACAGATGGCGTCGGCGAATGGTGACCAAAACGCTATACCTAACGAGAGGCGTCATCTTCGCGCTCGAATCTAGAAAAACCTATACCTACTTCGTTTTTATAGCATTACAAAGAACTCCACAGAAGTAAGCATGCAGTTTTTATCAGGTTCTTTAATTGTTAATAATAATGGAATTATTTAATATAGCATGGTCAGAACTTATAATTTACTGCAAGAATTTACCTCAAAAAGTGCCCGATTTTGAACCCGAAGCTTACTTCTGCGAAGTTCTTTCTAGGTTCCAGGTCGAACTGTGTAAAATTACACACTACAATTTTACAAAAATAAATATTATTTAGTATGAAACAATTAAATTTTTGTTCGTGTACAGGGCCCATCTTTTATAACTCAAAGCACTTAACTACCTAATTACCTAGGTATAAGTAACGGTGGATGTATGAAGACTACGGTTCTCAAAGTTCTAGCGACGCGGGTGCGGACGCGGACTGTTTGGGAACTCAGTGCGAACACCCATTACTTGTGTGTGTAATGGCGGACACTAAAAATATATCTAAGCAGAATAAGTTATATTATTCCACGTTTTAAATGAATATATTTATATTCGTAAAGCATTATGTTAGAGCAGTACAGTTTTTTGCGGGTACGGTTTTCTGCAGGATCCCGTTTTCTGTAGTATGCGTGCAGTATCCCGCAAACAGAATGCTCGTGTGAACGTTACTATGTATATTAGCTCGTATACTACTAAAACGGGATCCTGCAGAAAACCGTATTAGCAAAAAACTGGACGTCAGTGGGAAAGAGCTCTTACAAAATAAATATCAGATTTTTCCAAACCATAGATTGCATTTCTTATCTTTGGAATTTTTTTATTATTTCTACACAAAATAACTAGCTCTTTGGATAGGTATTCATAGAAAAAAATATGCCTATAATACCTAAGATAACAACCTAATGACAAAATAAAAACATAGGGCACTTTATTTATCTTTTGAGGATCAATTAATAGAACTCATGATTCTGAATATTAATAATATAAAATTTCTTTAATATACAAATTTGGCATGTAATTTTCTCAATAAAATGACCCTGGAGTCGAACATTGCAAATAAATGCTAATTTTATCAAAGTTTTACAACACCTTTACTTCTAATTCGTAATTTTAAATTGGTACAGCCGCCATCAGATATATCGGAGCGGCCAAAGTGCTCAAAAATATCTGTACACGCACCGCTCCTTGTACTCATTTCCCCACGCGCTTGGCCGCTCCGACATATCTGATGGCGCCTGTACGAGTGACCCCTGCTAGTATTATTGTTCAATATTCGATATATTAGGTATATCCCATTTAAATGTCCCGATGTGTATCCCTGCTTTAGTGCGATGATCATCTCAGAAGTTCTCTAATTGCGCTAAAGGGTTGTCTTTTGACATGTCTGTTGCCCCCAGTAAGGAAGAGGTGAGCTTTTGTCCCCTTCATGTTCAATGTTTCTCTATCTTTAGGGCTAAGATGGTCGGCTCTTTATCATTTGTTGCCATGCCTGTCACGTTCTAACAAATATGTAAGTGTGAAAGTGACGCATGGCATGACACGTGATAAAAACGCGACCCTGATACCGCTTCTGGGCGAAAAAGTACGCATTAGATAAATGGAAACAGTCATTGTTGTTAGTAGCCGAGATAGTACATATGTCCGGCGCTATATGCCGTCCGTGGTTATGGGACTTCCCCCTATAAGATTAGGCCGTGTTTTGGACTTTTAACAAAAGGCTCGAAACGTCGAGATAAATATTAAATAAATAATATCATGTACAAATTAACACAAATCGACCTAGCCCTGTGCACAGTACTCGTAAGCTCAATAAAGCCTGTGTTGTGGGTACTAGTCTACTAGACGACGAAATCTTGAGAAATGCATACTGTGGATCAGAACAGCCTGACTTACGAAAGAATTTTTCCTCAAACTGAAAAGGAGACCTCCGCGTTCGCTCGGTCAATTATTTAAGTTTCAGTTAATATTTTCAATAAACGATTGTCGCTTAGCTAGCACCCCCAGGAGCGCTGGCAAACGCCAGCATGTTTAAAATCATTATACGCGGTATAATCCGTTTATTTTGTTTTATTTCATATACGAGTAGGTCTCTTCTTCCTCGCGTTATCCCGGCGTTTTGCCACGGCTCATGGGAGCCTGGGGTCCGCTTGACAACTAATCCCAAGAACTGACGTAGGCACTAGTTTTTACGGAAGCGACTGCCATATGACCTTCCAACCCGGAGGACTTCATAATCATACACGAGTAGGTAGGTACCTTATTTTGAAACCTACAAGCACATTTGAGCTAGGTGCTAGTGATTGCGCGCGCACAACTCGCGCAATAAGCGAAACTACCGCGCTTATTACACGTGTTACACACTGGCGTCGGAAAACGCGACTATTATTTAGCCAAATTCAAAACTGTAATAATGACAAGAGGGACTTAGGAGGTTAGAAAGGTTGTCCAAAAGTTAACTTGTAAATAAAGTAGGTATAAGTATAGGTATGTAATTTTTTTCAAATTTGTTATTGTGTGGTAGGTTATTTATTTATTTATTTAAACATTTGTTATTGCACAATTCATGAAAGTATGTATAAATGGCAGACTTAATGCCAGAAGGAAGGTTTACTTGTTACTCAGGAAAAATTTAAACATTATAATCCTTTTTTGCTGCTTTTTCCAATTTTTTATATTCAAAAGTTATGATACCCTCGTAAGGCCCACGGTCCTACCCGTAGTAATTTCCTCAATGAATTTTAGAGTTGTATTTCATGTGTTTCGTTTGATTTTAAAACGAAGGAAATTCAACCATAATTCATTAACTATTGATTTCAAATTCAACCACTTTTTTATGTGGCCTTAGGAAGATACATATTAGACACTCAGTACGTACCGCTAACAGGTGTGGTATAGGTTTTTGTCACCGATTTTCCTCTTAACTCTACTTTTTACCACAACTGGAGAGAAAAATCACTCTTACTAATTTTTAATCCTTTTCCAGGCCGCACCAATCTACAAGGTTTTCCCGAAAAATCCAAATATATTCCAATTAATCCAGCTTTGATCATTCATTTGAAGATAAGTCAAATTTCCCGAAAGTGCAATCTAATTTGAATCTTAAATCGGAATGCTAAAGTTGAAATTCTAGTGGCGCGTATGTGGTCGATAAATCGTACTATGCCTGGAAAAGGGTTAAATCAGTATAGTAAAGCTGCAGTTTTTAACGCAAGTGTGGAGCAAAGCGCCTCCAGAAGCACAAATGTACTCGAAGCGAATTACAACTTTCCACGGCGGTGTAGCACTCCTGGACTCGTGTTCTCATTGCTAGCAAGAACATCGCTTCAGTGGACCTCATCAAATACAAATACCTACAAATTATTTATTGTTTGAATGTGAGTGGTTATAAATGGTGGTAGGGTTAGTATTTGGTTACATCACAATCAGCCAGAATTTGGCGTACAATACTACTATCAATATGCATGCCATTAAAACCTTTGAGTATTTAGTAACTGGAAACGCCTTGGCTATTATTTTGTGTATAAAACAGACTGCCGATTTTTGCGGGGGAGGGGCACGTCAAATGTATGGCTATTTATACATGATTTGTACGTAACGTACAAATAGTCATGTCAGATAAACGTCAGTCCATACAAAAGTTTACACAACTGTGCAAGGTTTTCAGCAGAGGCGTAAGCTCTTAAAGTCGACTCCGGTTATTAAATGCTCTAAGATTAAAACCAATTAAAAATAAAAGTATAGTAATAATCATCATCATCATGGTGGCCTTTTTGTGATCCAATCTTGGATGTAGGCCTCTTCCCTCTTCTTCTACTCCTGTCGATCTTGTGCCCGATTCGTCCAGTCCCGACCTCCGTGTCGTCGGATGTCGTCCACCCAGCGCTGCGGTGATCTACTATGTCAAGTAACAGTACTGATAATTCCACTATTCGATGCTAGATGTCGACTACGAAAATAATAGTCGTTTTCGTACCAGAACTGATGTATGAGTGAGCACTCTATTCTTAATATATTTCTCTATGATAGTATGTATTTTTCAACGTCGTATCAAAACCATCACAAATTATTAAATTAGTACCGGACTTCTGAGGGCCTACCGCGAACTACGTTCGACGTGTTGCCTCCCTGTCACACTTACGTACGAATTTACAAGTGTGACAGATAGGCAACACGTCAAACGTGGTTCGCGGTAGGCCCCCTGGATCCTACCAGTCCTCGACTCGTCAAACCTAGGTTAGCGTTTGCAATAATACCCCTGTAAATGGCTGACTACAACAAGATGGGAATAGGTAAGAATGAGCAATCATAAACATCTACACACTTTTCACCTTACATCGCTGCTATAAGCTGAATATTTGTTTACATGTTTTTGACAGTTTGGGCATAGGAATTATGATTGTCTAGCTTGCAGTGGCAACAGATCACTTAGCTGGTAGATGAAGCAATATAAGACGTCGCGTTGTCACTATACATAGGCCTGCCTATAAATAAATAAAAAAAAAAAAAAAAAAAAATCATTTATTTCAGGTCTTAAAAAACCCATAATACATTTACAAAAAATTAAATTAAATTAAGACCGTACGAAGTGGAGGAGAAAAAGTTAGAAAGCGGAGTCTGGGCTCCGATGCAGTATTAGCGACCTACCGACATAAAGTCTAAGATTTTTTTTTATTATAGGACATTTTTACACAAATTAAAATTGAAAGAGATTTCAATTCAATACTGTATGAGAGCGGTATTTAGGGACGGATGCGACCTCTAAGCCATCAAGAAAAGATCGTATTCCCACCTTAAAGGCCGGCACCGCACTTTCAACCCCTCTGGTGTTGCAGGTGTTCATGGGCAAGGGTGATTGCTTACCATCAGGCAACTTTTCTGCTCGTTTGCCTCCTATATCATAAAAAAATGCGGTGTCTAATCAGTCTATGATGGTAATCAATGTGAAAACGTCATCAGATTTTGAAACAGCAATTTTATGATGAAAGTGGGCGTTATTCGAGACTATGTTTTAGAAATTGCCTTCGTTTTCAATTGGCTACGTCATGAAACTCTTGAAATTAGATAGTGTTTTCAATATAAGCTGATTTGGCAACGTTTGATAAAATTGCTCGCGAAAACAAAATAACTCGAGGGCTTTCTGAGAATATGTCTACTGTTAATTTAATTAAATATCTGCTTGAAAATTGTATTAAGTTTTGACACTCATCAAGTCATCATCTTCATCTTCCTCGCGTTGTCTCGGCATTTTGCCACGGTTCATGCGAGCCTGGGGTCCGCTTGGTAACTAATCCCAAGGAATGGTGCAGGCACTAGTTGTTACGAAAGCGACTGCCATCTGACCTTCCAACCCAGAGGGTAAACAAGGCCTTATTGGGATTACTCCGGTTACCATGTTTTCCTTCACCGAAAAGCGACTGGTATATATCAAATGATACTTCGTACATTAAGTTCCGAAAAACTCATTGGTACGAGCCGGGGTTTGAACCCGCGACCTCCAGATTGCAAGTCGCACGCTCTTACCGCTGGGCCACCAGCGCTCTCTCTCAAGTTGACACTGATATGAGTATAATAAATAAGGTTTTTTTTATGATATAAGAGGCAAACGAGCAGACGAATCACCTTATGGTAAGCACTTCCCGTCACCTATGGCACGCCTGCAACACCAAAGGTTGGTTGAGGTTGCGTTGCCGGCCTTTAAGATGGGAGTACGCTCTTTTCTTGAAGGTTTGAAGGTCGTATCGGTACAGAAATACCGCGGGCGACAGTTCGTTCCACAGTTTGGCTGTGCGAGGCAGGGAGTTTATGTAGAAACGCACAGTTGAGGACTGACAACCATCTAAGTGGTGAAGATTGAAATGTTATCGCATAAAGGATGACACACGTTAGATCGGGCCGTGTCCGGGCCGGAGCTTCCGGCGCATCGTTTTCTATGGAAAGCATCACGTGATCACCTGTCATGTCATAGAAAAGCAAGCGCCGGAAGCTCTAGCCCGGACACGGCCCGGTCTAACGTGAGCAGGGGTGCGAAACTCCTGACTTCGGCCAAACTCGGCTCCGTTCGGCTCAGTATTGCTCCGAGCAATTATTAGGGTGCCAACCACTCGACTTCCTTTTGCGTGCACGACCACAGATAAGATAATCACTTGAATTTTGACAACCCTAAATAGCCGAAAGGGATAGTGCCATATATTAGAAAGGGGCAGCATGATTCGACCCTGAACCGCTGTCAAACTTCGGTTTTGTAGGAAGTTTCCTTTCTGTACGTTAGTACTATTATTTATTCTGTGACGTGAGTAATCCTAAGAGCGATGGCGGAAAGAAGCGGTAAGGGATTAAATATTCATGAATGTACTAACATTATCCCAGTTAACAGAAAATAGGTACAATTGGGTATTTTCCTACTAGTCAAATCAGTTACTTTTTTAGAACTGTCAAAACGATTTGCTAATATGGAATTTATATGAAACATTACATCGTGACGTCACGGTCAACTCACCTACTTATTACATTTCTATCCGATTTATTAAATAGAACTTGTGTTTTAAAATAACTCCTATCTGTGTTTTTCTAATAATTATCTGGTGCTTAATTTCATGCATGGTGTAAAATAATTTATTTCAAATACAGTATAATACCCTATTGTTTGCTACAGTTCCCTACAGTTATGTAGAAACGCACGACACGAGCCGTCAACACTGGAAGCCAGTTCATCAATAAACTCTGGTGTCTGCGGTTTTCATAATTACCTACACTGTACCTACCAACCTCCAGCGCAGAATAGGTACCGAGCTATGTCGGGGTTTTCCCGGGGTCTACGGTATGGGGTTCTTCAAAAAAGTTTTTAAAAGGTCGTCAACGCGCATGTAATACCTCTGGAGTTGCAGGTGGCCATAGGGTACGGTGACTGCTTACCATCAGGCGGCCCGTATGCTTGTTTGCCACCGACGTGGTATAAAAAATGCCTATGGTTGTGGGAGTGACTCGTATCATAGCAACCCTCCCCTAGTCCAGATGGTCGCAGTATAAAACCCCAGTTCTCCCCTATAAAACCTTAATTACAACCATCGCAAAACGGAGCCCGACCATAAAGAATTTTCAATTTTTTCACCATTCATTACACACCAACGACAACATCCGGCCGCCATATTGGATCGTTGCCCGCTCGCAATCTCAACCGGATATGACGATTTGATTTCCAAACAGGGAGTTATTAACAGACGCAGCGGAGGGTGGGTGAGTCTAATAGTCACGCCGACCGATGTAAAAGTATTGTTCGGATTCAAACTACACCAGCGTTAGGGCTCATTTAGACGATGCGAGAACTCACATGCGAGTTTCATTACATTGCGGGTTTTGATCGGTCGGTTGAATTGGACGTAACCAACAGTCCGCAATGTAACTAAAATTGCATACCAGTTCGCGCGCCGTCTAAATCAGCCCTTAAGGATGACACACAGGCGAGGCGAGCCGAGGCGTCCGACATGTCATTTTCTATGACAGTTGATCGGTGACCACGTGGTGTTTTCCCTGGATCGCGTACGAAACTTACACATACGAGGCAGTTTCAAAGTAAAACCTATTCCTGACAAACTGGAAGAAACCCGACTCAGATGCTATGGTCACGTCATCCGACGACCACCTGACCACATGACACAGAAAGTGCTGCACATTTACCCACCGCCGTCGACGAGGCGAGGAAGACCCCGACAAACATGGATGGTCACTATAAATAGGGACAAATAAATCAAAAATACCAGCCCAGACGACCCGGGACAGACAGTCCTGGCGAAGAATTACTAGCAGAGCCGACCCCAAATGATGGGACTAACGCTAGGAAGAAGAAGAAGAAGTGGTGTTTTCCATAGAATTTCCGGAAGCTCTGGCCCGGCCCAGGCCCGGTCTGGTGTGAGTTATCCTTTAGAAGCCTGCCGCAGTAAGGCGGCGCGACATACTGGGTTAACGGTTTAACCGGTTTACCCCGGGTTAGTGGGATGGTGCAAGTGGCGCTTAGAGTTACTGGTATTATTTTGGCGTTGGACTCGCCTGCACTCACAAAATAATGCAAATACGCGGTGCACACATTGCCAAGGCGAGTGATATATTACACGAGTTAGCGCTGGAATTAATTACTTTTGCTAAAAAATTGCGATTGTGGCGAGTTTTGAACAGACAGGCGACACTTCATGGCCATGGCCTAACAGTTGAGGTATTTTAAGACTAAAAATAATTAACTGTAACGCGTGTCACCTTAAAAAGTTATCAATAAGTTTTTTGCAGTCGGCAGCATTACTGCAACAGCAATGCGGTACATTGCTGCTGCAAATGTAAAAAAAACCGGGTAGCAACATCGATTTCGACATTCGCGGCAGTAGATAATGCTGGTGTACCAAGTCTGAATCCATGAATGGTACCTTAAGACGTAAAGCCTGACAACAGTTTATTTAACCCTGAGATAGTGTCGCTGCAAACAGCTTACGTATGGCAATAATGTGCGTACGTCATGTATAGTCGGGGTAGTGGGCATTGGCTTCATGTTGATACGTGGTTGATACTCGTATAATGTCAAAACATTGCTTACAGAGAATTCGGTTCATTCAATTTACCTATTCGTCAAAATCTGATTCTAAATATTCAATATTATTATATTCTTCGTTTTCTTACTCTGACGAAGTCTGATTTTCATCAGATGTTGTGTCGCTTTCAGGACCACCAACCTCGATTATAAAACGTTCAGTCTCCAATTCGATTATAGGATTTTTATCGTCGATCTACATAAACCTTAAATGAAATATTAAAGTTTAAACCTAATAACTAACCAGTTCAATAAAACCGCACTATAAAATGTCAATACCGGTCATGTCAACAACCAACTTTAAAACATTGTTTATTGGAATGCTATGTAATCCTTCGTCTTTTTTAAGCTGTAAGTATTTGATTGCATTCACTACAATTTTTTTCGCATCTTTGGTAAATTTTTTTGGCATTTTTTAATGAAACCGTTTATATTTGAATATATTCGTAGATATTTTCCGTTTGTTTACATCGGTGACATTCGATGACATCCAACGTTCGTTGTCAAAGAGTACTTGTTGCCAGTAAAAGAAATTAGTACCATTGAAAATCCGCAAAATGGCGAGGGTCAAATAAACTGTTGTCAGGCTTTACGTATTGCCCAAAGCGCCACAAACGCTTATAAAGTGTTATGGGTACGGAACACGCATTTAAAAAAATATGGTAATTAATACTTTATCAGTATCTAAGTAAGCAAGGGAACTTGTTTATACGTTTAGATATATACAGGGTGATTCATGAGACGTGAGCAGGACTAATCCTGCACACTCAGTAACTGATAATTGATCGATCACCGTCGTATTTAGGTGAAACAGCCAGATTTTTTCCTATTTTTTAACTTTTTGGTGAGGGCAAATTTAACCCTCTACAATCATGGTCACCCTACAAGACCTAATTAATAAGCATAAAACCTCTTTAATTTTTGATTACGAAGAAAATAAACTGTCAAACTTGAGTGAGTTACGAGTTTTCAAAAGTAACCAGACCGCGATGACAGTGGTGACATTCAATTTGACACAGAATATCGGTAGTTTAGTATTCTAATTTTAGGGTGACCACACATGTCGTAAATAAATTAATAACTTTTTTTTTCAACACGACTAGAAAATTAACGTTAACCTCACTAATACTGATACGAAAGTGTTGCTTATAATCTACGAAATGTGCAGTATTAGTCCTGCTCACGTCTCCTGAATCACCCTGTATATTCAAGTTGATTTGAGATCACGCCTTAAAGACCAAAGAAAATTGCTGCTATTCCGTCAAATTATCAGGTTACATCCGAAAAAGTTACCGAGCAATAGCTAAAAGTCGTTTTCAACGCAACCCTTTAAAGTTTAAGCAATAAAAGTACCACTCAGAATAATAATATTCATTAATACCCAAATTAAAATGCTCGGAACACTACAACCTTCAACCTTATCCGTTCGTATTAAGAACTGTTTTCTAATACATTAATCCGTCCATAAATTGCAAGAAAGGCCATGTTTAATAAAGTTTCTAAAACCTCAATAGCCTTGTCTTGTCCGAATTTATTTGGGGTAAATGAATTTCATCCGTCCGCTGGGAGGCATTTGCCATGAAATTAACTAAGAGGCCTTAAACCTGCACTGTGTACTGAGAAAACAATTCAGCCATTATGAAAACTCGAAGCGGGTATGCGACATACGGTGAGCAAATACGTATGGCACCGTTGGTGGTATAATTCTGAAACTTATACCTACGTTCAAGAGCACTATTTTGATTTTAGGTACAATTTGTCAATGTTTTGACATTGTTATGATACGTCCTTAAGTGTAAAAGAAATTCTTCGACGAGAGATTCTACGACGAACTGCATGGACAAAATGTACTCTACGGCGGCATCATCAGATTCATCGGTAAACTGGTGCTAATTAATATCATCTTTCGGAACCGCGGCTTACGGCCTGAATATGAGTAGGTACAATGGATATGCATAATTGCATATTCCGACTTTACGGGCTCCTCAACGATAGCCTAATGAGTACCTAATGCGTATTGGGCACTTCATACACACCGAACTTCATCGTAGATAAATATTTTGTACCACAAGTAGGTACCTAACGATATAAACTCTTTGATATCAGCCAGTATTGATAATTGAGATGAGAGCGGAGCGGCAACGCTAAAATATCGCTAGATATGCTCCCTCTCGGCCAAGAGCGGGACAATCCAAAATAATTCCCCATATGTCTCCTACCCAGCCAACCCGGTGCTAATTAATATCATCGTTCGGATCCGCGGCCCAGGGCTGAATATATACAAGCCCGCAAGTTCCGACTTTGAGGATTGCTTAAACGATAGCCTAACACGTATTGGGGACTTTACTCAGAGTTTAAACTTCATCGATGAGTTAATGGTAAATGTCAAATGATATTTTGTACACAAGCTCTTGACGCAAGACAGGATAGATACAATAGGCGGAAACGTCCCAAATATTGCCCCGTATGTCGCCCCCAGCCAACCCGGTGCTAATTAATATCATCGTTCGGATCCGCGGCCCAGGGCTGAATATTAATACAATGGGATCTGCACGTTCCGACTTTGCGCGCACTGTGTGCCGTGTTATTTTGGTTCACCCTCGTTTCTAGAACCAGTCAGGTAGATAATTTCTTGGATCTGGTAAAATCAGTGTTTTAGGATCAAAATAAATGAAGAGCGATGATTTCTCCGAAACGAATAATTTTCGCTGAAAATATATTAATTCGGTAGCTCTAAAGGTCCTGATGGGACGTTTGTTCCCTTCATATAAAACATATTTAACCTAATAAACAAAAAAACGGACAAGTCGGCGAGTCGGACTCACCCACCAAGGGTTCCGTACTTTTTAGTATTTGTTTTTATAGCGGCAACAGAAATACATCATCTGTGAAAATTTCAACTGTCTAGCTATCACGGTTCATGAGATACAGCATGGTGACAGACAGACGGACAGACAGACAGACGGACAGTGGAGTCTTAGTAATAGGGTCCCGTATTTACCCTTTGGGTACGGAACCCTACTTATTCCACAAATGCTGCATAGGGTTGGGGATTCCATACAACTTGGAATCTCATAGCAGCTATGAACCCTTCGACCCACGACACCCGAATTTAAAGTCGGGCGACTAAACCAATTGGTTACAACTGCTAACCATGAGCACTAGGAACTGACTGTACCATTTACTATCAGACCTATTCGAACGTACACTGACACGTAAACTGCTCATTATGCAGCTCTTTGCGAGAACATAACAGTGGTCGAAAACACTTATCATTAATTTATGTAGTTTCAGCTGTCTTTTTCACCTTTTCATTAGTTTCAAAGTATAACAATATAATGACATCATCAGATCTATTCTTAACATCAAACAGCCGCGTAACTAAGGAACATAATAAATTGCTTCAACATAAAGACATCACACATCTCCGGATCTCCGCCTTTCGAAAATAGCTTAACTTTCCAGAAATTTCATTTAAAATCCACCGTTTTCATTTAAAAACACGTTAAATTGACCTTATACAACCAAACAAGATCATTTAGTTAATTCTTTGTGTATCATTAATCAGAGTTTAAATGCCTTATTGAGGTCACTCTGACATCTTATTTTGATTCCAAACATATTATTATCGCCTTTGTAGTCTTAAAAATCTTGTCACCTGCGATATCTCAAAAGCGGTTTAGTCCAACTGAAAACTGACCTTAAAACAAGGCGATAAGCTTTAAAATTGCTTGGGAATACCAGTATAAATCACACTCTAACTTTATTTATTGACTGATCAAAGAAAATCTTCTGCTAAATTATTATGCCGCCGCACACTGCGATTGCCAATCGATTATTAGCTCAATCTCTTTTCAATAAAGTCTAAATGCTTTAATGAAAACCGCAAAATGAACTTGGTTTTTCAGTAGTGACAAGTGTGCATATGTTTGAGTGTGAGTGAGTCATAAGTGGGTCAACCTTTGTTTGTATGAGTCATTTTCACGGTGCAGTTTTAACAAGATTAACTAAATCGATAGTTTAGTAATGCTGCTAGAAATGTATTGAAAGCGGTTATGAAACTGTTTCTAGTTCTTTAAGAATGAAAAAGTACAGTTAGCAGATAAACCTGCGGTATTTCCGGACCGATATGAACTTCAAACTTTCAAGAAAAGAGCGTAATATGCACTACTCCCATATTAAACGACAGCAACGCACTTACAACCTTTCTGATAGTGTCCATGAACAACGGTAATCGTTTACCATCAGGCGGTTCGTCTGCTTGTTTGCCTACTTACTTGTTTGAAACTATAGTCCGGTAGGTACCTACTACTATAATATGGTCCACATGTTTAACACGTAAGAAAGTATAAGTAATATATCTTCTTCTTTTTTCTTTTTGACAAATATATTCTGCCCGATTCGAACTTTAAGATACGTCAATTAATAGATCTAGAAACGATATGGATTAGATGCGTCAGTGTCAAATGTGACTTTTTTGTTTGAAGAAAAGTCACATTTGACACTGACATCTAATCCATATCGTTTCTAGATATATTAATTGACGTATTTTAAAGTTCGAATCGGCCGATTGCTTCAAAACTGCAACATTGAAATAATTATTCACACCTGATAACTAAGATATTCGAGCTACTTTTGGACCATTTAAACTAAAGTTTTACGCTATAAAAAAAAATTCGTCCGTCGGGTAATGCAAATAAATGTCGGGTAATTTCAATAATGGACCCAGAAACGACGGGTTTATGGGAAATTTACTGCAATACCCGCCCTTTTAAAGTAATTCAGAAGTACCTGAATACACTTTAGGTACATGTTATTAAATGGTAGGCAATGCGCTTGTGACACCATTTCAATCACCACCATGTTCTTTTATAAATACATATTTCATTGTAGCATAGTTAGTCCATCTGTATCCAATTTATAAAACTGTGTGAACCAATTTAAAAACAACAATTTTCATCATTCAAACTCAATCCGGCAAACTGTATTGACAAACTCCATTAGGAAAAAAACGCAATTTCAAAGCGCAAATTCCTTTGATGCATTCAGAGATTGATTAAACAGAAAATAACCTAAAAGGGATCTAGCTAAAGAATAATAAAAACACCGGCCAAGTGCGAGTCGGACTCGCGCACGAAGGGTTTCGTACTACCTACCAGGGATGTAACGGATGTGGTTTTATCGGAACCGAAAACGGAAACAGATGTTTTCAATTTAGTTTAACGGAACCGAAAACGGAAACGGAACCGTAAACGGAAACGGAACCGAAAACGGAACCGGAACTAGAATCGGAGCCTGACTTTTTAACGATGTAGTCGTTTTCCCCTTTCTAGAATAAACCTTCAGACAAAGTTTACACTTAGCCGTGTCCCAACTTACTTCATCAAAATAGTTCCAAATCGAACTTGATTTCGGCTTCATTGTGCGTTTTTTTACACACTAACATTCACCACACACACTACATACAGTCAGTAGTCAGTACACAACAGAACACATACGATTTTAATTTGAATAACACGAATAAAACAAAGTATACAAACAAACAACAAATTAGTGTAGCACGTGGCAAGCGGGGCGATGAGCGAATGACTGGTATGAACCTGTTTGTTTTTGATGTACGCCGCCGCCGCACGAAGCATTGACATCCGTTATAACTTCCGTTTCAAACATAACGGAACCGGAACAGAAACGGATGTGTAATACCAAACGGAAGTTCCGCCTTAACGGAAACGGAACCGGAGCTCCGTAACATCCCTGCTACCTACGCAAAAAACGGCAAAAAAATCACGTTTGTTGTATGGGAGCCTCACTTAAATATTTATTATACTCTGTTTTTGTATTTGTTGTTATAGCGGCAACAGAAATACATCGTCTGTGAAAATTTCAACTGCCTAGCTATCACGGTTCATGAGATAGCCTGGTGACAGACAGACGGACAGACGGACAGCGGAGTCTTAGTAAAAGGGTCCCGTTTTTAGCCTTTGGGTACGGAATCCTAAAAAATGGCGGAGAGTGTATCGGGCTATGATCAGTGCAGGATTCCGTAGCAGATTAAAAATAATCTTTTGAGCAAAATGTTTTAAGTTTAAAAAATGGATTAAGACTATACTGCTGCAGCCGACTGCATTACTGCAGAAAATGTCAAAAAGGTCTTTGAATATTAAATTTGACGTTTCCTGCGCAACATTGACTGCATTAATAGTTACTGCCGCAAATGTCAAAATTGATGTTGATACTCGGATTTTTGACGTTTGCGGCAGTAATGTCGAACTTATTACAAAATTGCCTATACCTAATACGTTTCAAATATTTTCTGCGCATAGACATAAATTAAAATTTAAAATTATAATTAAATATCATTTATTATCAGGCAACTAAGGCCCATAGATACAATACCTTACAAACTAACATACATATAAAAGTAAAAATCTTCCAAAGCTAAAAATTATTTCGGCGACACGGCGATTTTCAGGTGTGTCGCATGTTCCGGTGTAGGATTTGGCAGATTCCCACAGACATAGACATGAAGGGCCATTTCACATATCAATAAAAGGGTTCCATGTTGACTACGGAGCCCTAAACATGGCCGTCGTTCGCAATGGCGTTTATTTTTCGGTCATTTCGGGTAGTGTGATACCGTAAGCGAGTTTTAACTGGTAGTTTCAAATACACATTCGAATGCATACGTAGTCCGGATACTGAGGAATAATCTGGCGCGATTCATAAGCAGAAGCGGGAGTAAATCCCTACTCAGTATGTGCATCTATAATTATTATCTGTAACTGCATGCAAATCCGAATGTTAAATTCCTTTGGTCAGTAAAGAAATACAATAAGGGGGCCAATTTAAACTGACATTCTAAATGATGTCATTTGGTTATTAATTTATTATTCGCCTATCATTTCGCTCCTTTCCGTACATGTATTGCGCGCGAGCTAGAGTTTAATATGAAACTTTGTCTGACTTTGAAACATTATAAGAAATTAGATATGGTGTTTGGTGGAAAATTACAGTTTATTTCTATCTTTCTATCCTGGCAATGTTTAGCATGTAAGGGAATATTGAGTTAGTGATCTAGTGAGTAGCTAGTTACTTACAGAAATTTTTGAAATAATGCATATTGTCTCTAGCTCAACCTTCAACGTTTGACGAAGACAGCGCACGGCTGTTGCAAATATTCCCCCAATGATAAAAATGTAAAATGTGAAAGTTTGAATGTTTTACGTATATTCCTCCTCCACACAAAAACATGTATCTATACACGACGATTTATATATAAATAGGTACAGATTTGATATACTAGAAAAGAACATATGAACATGACACTTTTTATCCAGTCATTCTAGCTGATGGGCTGCATTTTACTAGTAGTTCCCTTTTAAATTAAAAAAACAAAATCTAATTGGATTTTGAATTATTATGGATTCAAAGAAGGTTTAAATTCAAATATGCAAAAATGACTCGGACTTGGGAGGCTAAAAGGGAGCTAGGGTATGGGGGGCAGTTTAATGACTTCGACACGGAAGATGACGCAGGCAAACGAATAATTTCTAATCCGCCTTTCCTCTTGTGACCTGGACCCCGACAAAGGTCCAGCATAAACGGGCTCCACAGTTTTCAGCGCTCGTTTGAATGCGAATGACTTTATTTAGATAACCGCCATTCCGCGATATTTCATCCCCAGATTACCCCATTGATTGGCCTTTTTTGCCGTTATCGGCTGGATTTATGCTCATTTTGTTTATTTACTTGGGATTGTATTGAATTCATTGGAGTTTTAGGTCCTTAATTGTGTTATGACGGAGACTGAAATGAGATATATAAGTAAATTAAAAAAAAACTTACCTATTTCAAATTAGGTCCGGAAACGGACGTATCCGGTGTGATGAGTGAAGATGATATGTAAAGGAAAGGAATTTCATACAGCCTTACACATCTAGGCCTGTAAAGCAACCTTCTTTTGTTGTAACAGCACCAACGGCCCGCGATATGTAGGTACTCTCATACTCGTACGCGCCCCGGCGGGTTAGTCAACCACACCTTCTCGTAACTCATGAGGCCCTGGTACTTATTGCTACTTGCTAAATTCAATTTTTAGACAGTTTTTTCTCGATTCTACCGACCGTAGCCAATGGATATTTCATTGCAAGTTTGAGAAAAGCATTATACAAAATCGACGAGAAACGGGGTTGCCGGCCGCGTATCCCTATCCGTCTATATCTACTTGGCCTGCAACCCTTCGTTTCCTGGTCTCTATAGTAATGTACTATTAACTAGGGAAAACGCATTTTTACTGTAATATATATGTACCTACACTTCGGTTCAAAGAAAATTGATCCATTCTTTAAGTAATTAAAGTAACTTTAAATTCGTAAATATCGAGAACGAGAAAAATCATCAAAAATTTAAATTATTTTCCAAGCATTCTGCCCTAAATAATCAGAGTTAATAAACCAAAGGAAACCTTTCCAAACCTAACACAACAGGACTATATTAGCCGTAGATTTATCGTCCGTCCGTTTGTCAATGTGGTAAATTAATTAAGGAGAGGCCACCGGTTCAGACGGGGCTGGTAAAATATTGGCGGGGCTGACAATATGTGATATGCAGGGTTTGGGGTCTGACCGGACCTTCGGGTGCATGTTTTGGGTACTATGTCATGTATTTCTTTTGGAACGACAAGGGTTTTAGTTGCGATGTATTTTTGTAACATGAAGCTTGTATTTAATATATGTATGTTTTAAGGTCAGTTACGGCCTGATAATCACAAATCTTAATCGCATTTTTTCAAAGTTTAGCTAGAAGAGATCCCTTTTAGGGATAATTTCGCATTTGTACATACCATTTTTATTTTTGTTTTGTTTTGTCCGTTTTAGGTAAACCTGTTTATGTGCAATACAGTGACATACATACATACATAATCCTGATATTTTAAGAACGTCACAAATTGGCTAAAGATACGGATATGGATCGAATTTGGTAGTGTGAAAAGTGACGTTTTGTTTAATTCTGACATATCCATATCGTATCTTTAACAAATTTTTGACGTACCTTAAAGTTCAAATCAGGCCGCTAGTCAGTAAAGTCAGTTTGTACTTTGGCGTCGGTAAGGAATGAGCTGAGAAAATACGTACTTTCCTAAATAAATAAATCTTTGTTAACTTTTACTGCCCGATTCGAACTTAAAGATACGTCAATTAATAGATCTAGATATGGATCAGATGTGTGACGTTTTTGTATGAAGAAACGTCACATTTGACATTGACATGTCTAATCCATATCGTTTCTAGATCTATTAATTGACGTATCTTAAAGTTCGAATCGGGCAGTTAGACTACTTCCCCTACATACTCGGAGCCTACATAGGTAGGAAAACTACGTAAAGTGATCATTG
Source organism: Cydia splendana (assembly GCF_910591565.1). Lineage (NCBI taxonomy): Eukaryota > Metazoa > Arthropoda > Insecta > Lepidoptera > Tortricidae > Cydia > Cydia splendana. Next base: position 889,332 of record NC_085975.1, read on the forward strand.
GTCATATTACTTATATAATTATCTGTTATTACCTTCACCTCATTATAATATCCATTCTGCATGGTGCACATTGCACTCGCTGCGCCCTCAAGGGTATGTTCTGACCGTACCGTACGATCGGTAGGCAAAGACACAGTGTGTGTGTAAAACAGTAACTCAACTAAAGCTTTAAGAACCTAAAATAATTCCTGGAAGGCTCTCTGAAATTGCCGCTCATTTGAAAAAAAAAATTGTCTGATTGAAAAAATCAATCGATCGAGAAAGCCTGTTGCGGATTATATAATTTGTTAGTAGGTGACGGAATCCTATAGCTGATTTGTTTGTGTAAGCACTTGATGAAGCCTGCTGTTGCTGATCACGAACTATGAATGGACTTGTTTTTATCGTTAATTTAAATACTTAATGTATCATCATCATCATCATCATCTCAGCCATAAGACGTCCACTGCTGAACATAGGCCTCCCCCTTGGACCTCCATACGTGCCGGTTGGAAGCGACCCGCATCCAGCGTCTTCCGGCGACCTTAACAAGATCGTCTGTCCATCTTGTGGGTGGACGTCCTACGCTGCGCTTGCTAGTCCGTGGTCTCCACTCGAGCACTTTTCGACCCCATCGGCCATCTTCTCTGCGTGCAATGTGGCCTGCCCATTGCCACTTCAGCTTGCTAATCCGGTGGGCTATGTCGGTGACTTTAGTTCGTCTACGGATCTCCTCATTTCTGATTCGATCACTTAATGTATAAATCGACTCTTAAAATGTGTATTGTATACCTACCTAATAATCCGATATAATATAAACATTGTAGGATAGGGTACCCATAGGTAATAAAAAAACGCTTATAACTCAATTTGTACTTCATTTTAAAACGAGCCTCCGCCCTTTACACAGATAACAGTAACCCAAACCTCAAACTAAAAACACAAATCAAAATATAGAACAAATAATTTTATTTCTTTCCTTACTTAGTTACTGCCATAAACTGTCAATGTACTTACTGTGTGTATACTATAGTGGCCAAGCGGAGCGGTTACTGACACAGCCGCACTAGCCGCAGGCCATGCGGTCTCTGTAGGGTTGATATCCCTATCAAGATGCAGATGCGTACCTATACCTATGTACACATATGTAAACACAGCTACCAGAGTATAGCTATATACATGTTGCTCTGTTTTAGTCCCAAGCCTTGGTAATAAACGTTTGCTAGTAAATTCAAACAGTAATGTAGGTTTGCTAATCCGCGATAAATAACGTGCTAGTCAATCAATGCTAATCTATTATACTTAGTTATAAAGCATATTGTATACTTAAGTTTATTTTTGTGTATTTGTATCTGTATTTTTTTATATTATTATAGTTTTTTTTATGTAATTCGACATTAAGAGACCATATACATCTCTAAGTAATTGTAATACGTTAGTTACGTTAGTTTGAATTGGTAGTTGCAGTTATTGTATTTTATAAAATTGTTGATGTATTGTTATTATTTTTGCTTTGTAAAAGGCCTTTTTGATGGTGATGTTGCTGCTATGGGACGTAGTCTAAATATCCTTATTGATAGATGTCAAAAAGTGACAAGTAACACTTTGCAAAAAATAGGTTTTACGAAAAAAAATGTAAAAATCAATTTCAAGTGACAAGTTCACCAATAACATTTATTTTTTTATGTACAAATACATTCAAAAAATTGAAAAAACAAAACAAAAAAAAATTTTTTTTTTGGCGAATTTGACCTAAACTCTTATTACATTTTTTCCGTCTTTTGACCTCAGAAATGTGTAGTTAAAATTATTCGGCTTGTATATGATCTTACAGTAAACGGTACTTCACATTTTCTCTTAATAAATGAGCTTCACTATTTAAGCTCCATTCAAACTTTCTTTAAATTCATTATAAAACCCTGACTTTTCGCCGGATCCTTTCAGCGCCCTAATTAAATCAAAAGAAAAGACCGCAATGTTCTAAAACCATCAAAACATCTTCCTTCGAATTTGCACCGATGGCCCGAACCTAATTGAATCTCCCTATTTTATCTCTTTCACTCGTATCTTTATTGGAATAAGAAAGAAAGAGGCAGAGAGTTGATTTTTGAGCTTGGCAGCATCGCCGCGGGCCCTCGCCAAGTTTTTAACTCAATCTATTACGGAGTTATCAAACAAAAAGGTTCACTGCATATAATTTGATCAATCCTGAATCGGTTGTTCGACTTGGGGCTTGTCGATTTTAACTTGAATCAATAAATCGTTAGGCAGAAAATAATAATAGTATATTCATAACATTCATATTATAAACAATCTAACTTAAGACGTCAAGAGGTCAAGGATATGGCTTATGAGAGGGAGAAATGGAAAATACTCCACTGACAAGAGGATACCTCTTAACTTGATGATGTTGATGACGAACTGCCAAAATCCGACCACCGATTGGCCAGAATCGCTCTCGCCCAGAACTTAACAATAATTGAGCTCCTCCGTGCAACAACCTGATATGTTCCCTTTCGAATAAAAGTCTCGTGAATAAATGCTTGCTATCAATGAGAATTGGGTGTCGCTGTTCATATGGACAATGAGAAGCATTAACAATGCGACCACCAACACGTAAGATATCATTTTCATCAAGGAATGGATTTAATCCTAATAGTCTTGATTTGCGGTTAAGATTCTTTGTCGTTTTGAGAGAATGAATATCTGTAGCAAAGGATTCCCTTTGCGATGCAGTCGCTAATACTGTCATACTCGATTTTAATTCAGTAACATTTAAGTTTCCGGATACTTTGGCCTTATTTTTGTTACAGTTGTTAAGAAAACGTAGCACAAATGCGAATGTTCTTTGCAAGGTTTGTAGTTTTGAATATTTGTTAAATGGAATAACATTAGATTCGCATTGTACAGTCATAAACGATTTAATCTCTGGTAATAAGGCATCAACGTGTTTAGCTGTCGGCCATTCAGACTCTGGATTTTTAAGGAAGCAGGGTCCTTCCCACCACAAAACACTGGTGAGTAATTGTTGAGGTTTGACCCCCCTTGAAGCCAGATCTGCTGGGTTCAAATTTGTTGGCACGTGACGCCAGGCATTTGGATCTGATAGTTCGCGAATTTGGTCTATTCGATTACATACGAAGGTTTTCAATGTTTTCGGTTGCGTCTGAAGCCAGCCCAAGACAATTGTGCTGTCAGACCAAAATATAGATCTAGTAACCGTCACACGTAAAGCTTGCGTAACCTTGGCATGTAAACGGGCACCTAATAATGCTCCTACATTTTCGCGAATAACGCAATGATGTGGAATAAAATACCCAAAGACGGGACGCTCCGTTTCGGTCAGGTGTCCTAAGCTCTCGTACTCTTTAAGAAAGGCAGCATAATCTGTTTTCATATTGGATTTCTTTAATTTATTTTCTAGGTTAAAGAACCGCCTCCTAGCAATGTAATAAGAGTCTCCTAAGGCGTCCTCCGGGGCCTCACGGAGTGGTAGCTTGACACAGAAACGACCATCATCAAGTCGCACGGTATTTTCCTTAAAATAGGTCTCGCAGTACTCTTCCTCCTTTGACAGCTTTGATTCAGGAGGAGAGTTGGGGATATCTTCAAGCTCCCAAAATCTAGCAAGGCTATCCTTGATCTCTTGAGTAAATGTGCACCTAGTAGAAGAGCTTGAACCCTGACCTGTCGGACCAGAAACAAGCCAACCTAGTTTTGATTCTTTAAGCGTTGGTTTGTTTTTACCTAATTTAATTTTTTGACACCCTACAATATCCCAAAACACATCGCCCCCCAGCAATATATGAATTTCAGACGGATGATAAAAACTGGGGTCCGCTAACTCAATCGATTCAGGAATATCGAAGCGTGATGTGTCAATTTCCAAACTCGGCGTAGATTGTGTTAGGGGAGACCGAGGTGAGTTGTGACAGAGGAGAGTTGTGACATTGTCGATTTTTTGGAATCTATTAACTAAAAACTAGGTCGCAATAGCGCGCGTTTGTTAGTTCAAGTTGCGAGCTAACAAACGCACACTGTTGCGAGCTCACTAACAGTTATTAGATTCCAAAAAATCGACAATGTCACAACTCTCCTCTGTCACAACTCACCTCGGTCTCCCCTACTTGTGGCATGATCAGACAAGAAACATCTATTTCAAATTGACCAGTTCTGGATTGCACGAGAACACCACATTGTTTTGAAGCACTGCCAATCAAGCAATCGTTTAAGCCTGTTATAGTAGTGGGCTCACTTTCATCGTAGGCAAGGTTCAACCTTCTTTGCATTGTTGTAGATATATAAGAAGATTGACTCGCTATATCTAATAAAGCTTTCGTAGTGTGAGTTTCCTTTGTTACAGGATTAACTAAAATCACTTCAGCAGTACACAAAAGCACATAACCCTTCTTAGCCGGAGTGAATGAAGACATTGCAGTAGTAGTATTTGTGTTTTCAGGTAAATTTGTACTATTGCTGTCATTTGTTTCAATGTGCAATAGTGTGTTGTGTTTTTTATGACATGTATTACATGGGCCTAACCGGCAACGAGAGTGGTGATGACCAGGGCGCAGACAATTTTTACATAATTTGTATTTCGAAACTTCATTTTGCCTGCAATCCACTGACATTTCTTTAAACTTGTCACACTGATGATTGAAGTGATTTTGTTTGCAAAACGCACAAGCTATTTTTGTTTTTGTATCTAAGTTATTAGCACTAGCTGTGTCACTTGTACCTAGCATTGTTGCAACACGTTTGTTTTCTTTTATTTGATTAGTAGGTTTATCATGTTTTTGTGTAGAAGCACCGCACTGTATTGTTTCCAAGACATCCGCTCGATTACGAAGGAACACTAAGAAATCATCGAGCTTAGGAGAAACCTTGAGTGTATTTTTGTGTTCTTCCCACTTCCTACTAGTGGCGCCATCTAGTTTCGACACCATCATGTATATAACTAAAGTGTCCCAACTGTCTGTGGGCTCTTTCAGTGTGTGTAAAGCACGCAGGTTTTTGGAATAAAAATCAATCATGTACTTTATAGCTTTATGGGATTCCCTAGTAATTGGTTCAAAGTTGAACAATGACCTAATATGGTTATTGATCAAAATTCTCTCGTTGTTGTATCGCTCGCACAGTAAATCCCATGCGATTTTGTAATTTGTACTTGTAAACTCAATAGACTTTATGACTATAGCTGCTCCACCTTCCAAAGATGCACGCAAATAGTGAAATTTGCTTATTGTAGGAATGGACTCGTTTTCATTTATTAATGAATCAAAGGTATCGCGAAACTCCATCCATTTTGCATAAGAGCCGTCAAAGGAAGGTAATTTTATAGAAGGAAACCGAATGTGACAGTTGACAGACGTCTGAGAACTGCCATTTGAATGAATTGAACCATCGGCTCGAGAGACAGCGGTAGCATATTTAGTAGTCACTGGTTGGTTCGACTCAAGTATCAATTGTGACAATGAAATCAACTTTATTATAGAATCCTCAACTTGCTCACGTTCTAAAAGCTGATCGGCTAAGTTGATGTCATCAAAATTTTCAATTTCTGACTGTACTTCATCAAATTGAGATAATAATTCTTGAAATCTACCTAGTTTCAACTGGAGTTCACCGAATAAAGCCTTTGTGAAGTTCTCCGTCGAAATCGCTTTTATTGTATCAATATATTTCTCAAATAAAGTAATCTTTGCCTTTATAGTGCCGCGCTTGCGAACTAAAGGCTTTAGTTCGTCAGACATTTTGTAGAATCAATTAAATGCACTTAAATAAGTATCCTAAGAAACAGGCATAAATAAATTGAACAGACTGTACTAAGTATAAATTAAATTTCAAACCGTGCAGGCCACCGTATTAAACAGGTGGTAAATAGGATGGCTGTCCACGTGCAGTGATGTCAACCTCGCGACTAAGCGGAAGATCCATGCAAAATGACAGCTTACACCCGTAGCTCCGGAAGAATCTTGAAGGCAACATATAGCTTATTCCCTGAAAATTTAATTGCGCTAATATCAGAGTATGCTAATATGCTGCAAATTATGCACAATCCTGCTTTCTTACGTATGCCTCGATGTTAATTAAGTCTTAGAACTTTGAAGAAAATTTTCAAAATTTTCAGTAATTTACTGGACTATTTGTCTAAAGCGACTGGACTATTTTTATTTGAACGAAAATTGTTGTAAATCTGAATGAAATTGAATGTAACTAGTGAATTAATGCAATATTTTGCTTTTAACGTAATTATAGAAGAATACAACCTGATGCAGAGCAGGATTAAGGCAACCATGAAATTCGTAATTTACGTTAGGTACTCAAACACTTCACGCAAGGGTTCCTTTGTATCTCTGTGCTCGTGGTTGATGCTGTTGTACTTATTGTAGACGGGACTTCGGGATTCCGCTTGTTTCCAAGGATCCATGCACCGCTTGTACTTCGAAGAAGATTGTTGTTAAAAGAACGTAGGGCCACCAAATGTTAGCGCGATACTGGCGTTAACTATATTCTTGTCTTTTGCTATAGAATTATTGAAACTAGATTTATAGTAATAAATTCGTAATATTTTATTGTACTTTTACATTGAGATGTTGACATTAAGTCAGTTGTTTTTTCGTGTGATTGACATATTTCAAGTATTTCAAAATTAGAATGCGCGCCGCATCGTAGGTTCTTCTGGCGGCGCTAATGCATAAAGGTTAGATTGTTAACACGAACTCAAGACATAACAGTCGACTGCCCTAAGAGAAAGTTTATTGGTAACCATGAAGACTTGCTCGCTCCTAGTGAAGACGCAGCCCTATGGGCCAAGACATTGGATATAGTTCTTTAATTCTTTATTACTTTCTAATACTTTAAGCGACTGGAATCTTGCCATACGATTAAATAAATAAATGAACTTAAGACGATAAATAATTAAAGAAAATAATAGTATGTTACATACCTACTTGGAGCTGTAAGGTAAGGAATGTGTGTGAAGGTGTGTGTGAGGGATGTGATGTGATGTGTTACATGTGATCTAAGGCTTTCCTATTTACTAGCCGAGGTGTGTATATTGTCTATAATTTTGGTCCATCTTGCAGTTGGCGGTTCAACTTGCTATCGCTAAGAAAAAAGAATAGGTATTAATTTCAAAAACTCTCTGCCATCATAATATGATTTCGTTGTTGTGTGAGTGATTTCAACTTCAGTGCCCATTCCTATATACTTACAGGCCTATTTGGATTTCGAGATAATCACAAGATCTTGAGACGATTTAGAGATCAACTAAATCTACATTAGATATCGGATAGATGTGACTTGGATATCTAAGTCATAACTTGTCGAAATCGTTCAAGAGGACCTCCAGAATCGCGGAAACGTCAATTTTGACATATCTATCTTACAAATATCTTTAAATTATCCGTATCGTAACTTGTTGAAGTCTAGTAGAAATCTAATTCATTTTCCGAATCGAGCCGTTATGTGTCTTTTTTGGAAAACATAACATGGGAATGAAGAATAACCTCCATATTCAAAAAACCAACCTACCATTTTAGCTAAGCACTGGATTTGGTTAAAAGGTTAGTTATGTAGGTACCATATACGTATACCTATTCTATATTTAAAAAAATATAAAGGATTTTTTAAATCCCAAGTCCCAATAATAATAATTAAAACACCTTTCTCATTTTTATCAATCCTAAACTTTTAATCCTTTTATGCCACTCTTCAACTTCGCTCCAACTACCAACAGAAAGCTCAAACATCCCGAGTTAAGGAAAAGCTTGTAAAAATGGTAGTTTTCGGAAAGTTGCAGAAGGAAAGTGGCTCGACCGCCGCGGGCGAGTGGCAACACTGGCAAGTGGGAAGTTACTTGTGATCGCTGAAATCTTTTTGTCAGGAAATCGGGAAGTAAGTTTGGTGCAGGGATAGTTATAGGTACGATTTGTATGGTAGCTTTTGCCCGCGACTTCGTCCGTGTAAAATTATCATTCCCGTGATCTACATATGCTATATGTACGTTTTCGAGACCACACTACATATATCTCCATAACACAGTAAATTGATTTAACTATGGAAACAATAGAAGGATCGTAGGTACAAATGAGTGTATATGTACATATGTACTTGTAACACATAAATAAATAAATATTTTGGGGACAATCTTACAGAGATCGACCGTATCCCAAATTAAGCAAAGCTTGTACTATACATATACGTAGGATATACGTAGGAAACATCCATAACTTACGAACATAATATATATATACCGGGTGTGGCCTGTAATATGAGCAAAAAATTTAACTGTAGGCTGTACTCTTCATACTGACCAACATTTGTTCAGCAACTTTTAAAAATAACTTGTGGTTTGATTTTTAATACATTTAAAAGTTTATTCTAAGACGCAATGTATTGCGAATTTTGTTCGTCAAGGCGTGACAAGCAACGTCAATCACAATGATATGGCGTGGCGATGGCGTCCATTGAAGATAATATTTATTTTGTATGAAAAATAGGGATTCTAAATACTTAGTGAATAGAATCAGGCGTTACTTTGCGGAAATCCATACTAATTAAAACCAAAATATTACTTTGCTAATCCGCGAAAAGATAACGTGCTAGTCAATCAGTGCTAACCCGTTATACTTACTTGCGTATTTTTACATGCAATTAATAAAATAAAGTATATAGTGGTAAATAATATTTATCACTTAGCAGTTTCGAATGGTTACGATAAGTCTGTTGTGGATGGTATCATCAGGAAAAAGCGAAATAGTATGGTCAACACTATGTTGTATGCGGCACGATCCTCTGAACCGATTAAGAAATATAAAGCGAGCATAACTTATGTTGGCAAGTTGTCTGATGCAATTTACAAAATTTTGAAGTCCAACGACATTCCTGTGGCCTTTAAGACAAATAATACTTTGCACTCGAAACTTTGCAATGGCAAAGATAAGATCGAGAATGGGAAAAAGTCTGGAGTTTATAAGCTTACCTGTGACGATTGCAATAAAGTGTATGTGGGGCAAACGGGCCGTAGTTTCACTACTAGGTATAAAGAGCATGTTGCGTCATATAGACATAACCATCCAGAGAAGTCCAATTTTGCAAAGCACTTATTAGAAATAGAATAGAATAGAATAGAAATAGTTTATTCGTGGCATAAAAAATTGGTAACAGACAAAAGAGAAAAAAAAGAAGAACGAAAATTAAAATTTACACTTAACATTACAACACATATCATTACATAACAGAACAATTAAGTAAATAGCCACGAAATGGTCCCGACTCAGCATGGTGTTAGCCTTAATGGGCCAACGCTGGTCTTCCGTCGGGGCCATGGACGAGTGAATCACGGAAACGGATAGTACACAACATTTAAATAATGAACAGTGGCAAAAAAACAAACGAGTTGGAAATAAATAAATAACAGTAATTCATTAATATTATAAAATGATTACATTTTATGGAAATAAAATAAAAACCAAAAGAAATAATGGCGAAAGACTAAAATGTGAACGCGACCAATTGTGACATAAGTGTCGAGCAGTTGGCGCCATCTGTTACAACACAGCAAGGATTAAAACGCGTTAAGCAAAAACAACAAATATACGTGAGCCATAGTTCACGTGTTGGAAAGTTTTATAAGCGAAAATAATACATACTAACTATAATTACTAGAACTACGACAAAACATATTGAGAATTAAATTAAGAACTACGTAAAACAATAAAAATGAGTTTGAATGGCAGTTGCGGAAGGGACAGAAAAAGATGGTAAGTACTTATACATACATGAATATTTAAATGCAGCTTGTCTCAAGTTTGAGGCATTCCTCGCTAAGCTGGTGTTCAAGCATGAATTTTTTTAGGGTTATTTTAAAACTGTTAATACTTTGCAGGTTCCTGATGGGAGGAGGAATGTTGTTCCAACATCGGCTGGCCGCGTAGCGAAAACTGCCCCGGAAGGCTGCCGATGCGTGCCTAGGAGTAAGAAGTCGGGTCGCAGACCGCCGACCCTCGCGTGGCCTGCTTATGGACAGCTTCTCGTACAGATAAATGGGTGTCTGACAGTTAATTACTCCAAAGAGTAAAGAAGCAAGGTGCAGCTTACGGCGGTGGTGCATTTTTAGAATATTGTGCTGATTAAGGAATGGTGACACATGGCCCCGCAAAGGAATGCAGAAGCAATAGCGAGCACACGCGTTCTGGATACGTTGTATAAGTCTCTTGGTTTTACAAAGAAGTCGTGGCCCAATTACCGCATCTACATAATTTAACTTTGATAATACAAGTGACTCTACTAACCTAATGCGCAGTGTTTCATTAATGAAAGGTCTGATTTTGTATAACACCTTGAGCTTATAAAAACAACTCCTAACTACATCAGCAGTATGCTTCTCAAAACGGAGACTATTGTCCATCATGAGACCCAGATTTCTAGCCTCATAAACTTGCTCAATGGGCTCTCCCAACAGTGTGACTCTCACAGAGGGTGTGATACGAGCCAGCTGATGATTGCTACCGAAGACTAGGTACTTGGTTTTGTTCGGATTGAGCAGCAGGCAGTTATCTGAAGCCCAGGAAGCTATGTTACGGAGATCAGTGTTGAGTTTGACTAAAGCATCGTCAACATCAGATGGCTTACATGAAATGTACACTTGAACATCATCTGCATAGATGTGGTACTTACAGTGAGTGATGCGTGAGCCAATGTCGGCAGAGTATAAGATATACAGGATAGGTCCGAGAATTGAGCCCTGGGGGACGCCCCTGGTTAAGTTAATTGGGTCAGAGGTTAAGTTGGAGCCACCACAGTTTATTTTTACAAGTTGACTGCGCATCCTGAGGTAACTTTCAAACCATCTTACAGTTTTGCTTTCGAATCCATAAAAACTTAGCTTAGACAGAAGTAGATCTATATTTAAGCAGTCAAAAGCCCTGGAAAAATCAAGTAAAACCAGCAGAGTGCACATTCCCTTATCTTGAGAGCACAATATACCATCGGTGACATCCAGCAAAGCTGTAGTTGTACTTCTACCCCTTCTGAAGCCCGACTGTAGATCCGGTAGAATATTGTTGGTCTCAAGATACTTTGTGAGCTGAAAACACACAGCCTTTTCCAAAATTTTAGAGATGCAGGGTAATATACTGATCGGTCTAAGGTCTCGGAGCTCAGATGGGTTAGCGGTTTTAGGCAGCGGTTGCACAACGGCCAACTTCCAGGCACTGGGAAATGTACATGTCAAAATGGAGGTATTAATTAATTTTGTAATTAAGTCAGTAGTGTGTGGGAGTGTTAAAAGAAGCATTTTTAGGTTTATACCGTCAGCACCCTCAGCATTAGACTTTAAATTCCTAATAATTTTTAACATTTGTTCCGAGCTGATAGGTTCTAACTGGAAAACTGAATCACAAAACCTGTGGTACTCAAAATAAGTCAAAACTGATATGGGCAATTTTGAAGTATCTGGTAATGTCAAAAAATATTTATTTATAGTGGTAGGGTCATTGAAGTGAGAAGGTAGGTCTTTGTTTTTATCTGGGATTAAGGTTGATTTGAGAGATTTCCATAGTAATTTAGAATTGTGAATTTTATTATTTATATTTAGATTAATGTATGCTGACTTTTCATTAGATATAGCTTTGTTTACAATTGATTTAAGGTCCTTGTAGTACTTCTTTTTGCTCTCAGTCTGGTCTTTGTGGTAATCAGCCGCTGCACTATCTCGCAAACGCATCATAAGCCTGACCGTATCAGTGATCCAGGGGTAAGAAGACCCTTTAACAATTATAGATTTAAGAGGGGCATGGCAATCAAAAATCAAAAGAACTAGTTGGTTAAAAGCCGCGACCATGGCATTAACATCATCTAATTCCGACACCAGGTCCCACCGCACACACCGCAAGACCACATCCTGCTTGTCAAGGTCAATATTTTTGAAAGGCCTATAAGTCAAGTGAAATGGTTTAGGTTTTTCAAGTTTAATTGAGAACTCACAGGCTACCAGGCAGTGCCCGTAGAGTGATCCTACATGCTCTATAGTAATATTTTTGGCTCTCAAATCAGTACAAACCACATCTATCAGCGTCTGGCTAGTCACAGTAAAGTGTGTAGGTTGAGTAACTAGTTGAGAAAGGTTAAAGCTATTTAGGAAAGTATTTAATTTCGCGATTTTTACGTCTATGTAGCTAAGTAAATCTATATTAAAGTCACCTACTAAAATCAAATGGTCAAAGTCAGGTATAGAGCTAATAGAGTCAGAAATTGCATCGAAAAATAGGTCAATGTCTGTCCATGGTGGACGGTACGCCGTACCAATGACCAATTTCTTGCCATTAAGGGTTAGAGTGATCCACATCTGTTCAATGGAACTATGTTGCGGATCGACAGGGTGAGGCCAAGTGCGAGCATTTACATTCCGTTTTATGTAGAAACCTACGCCACCCCCGCGCGATCGAGTGCCCTGTGGCCTTGGTATGTGACGTAGTCTGTACCCAGGAATCACCGGCGCACGCCCATCCTCACAATCCCTAAGCCACGTCTCATTTACAGCCAGCACATCAACATCCGACCGGGTCACAGCCACGATGATATCGTCGTGTTTAGTACCTAGGGAACCTGCATTAAACAAACCTATTTTAAGCGACTTACTGAATATGATGAAATAAAAGTACGCAAGAGTTGAGACATGTATATATAAATAGAATACAGGGCCATGTAAAAACTTTTTTAGTTATATATATTGTATATAAACCCACCAACCCGCAATAAAGAGAATAAATTAAGAATATAAATAAATAAAAATACTTTGATTTAAAAACCGCAACGCCACTATACCATACATAAAAGACAAACAATGACAGGTGGAAATACACTACTATGCTTACTTTGATTTTAATTTTACAGACACTAAAATTAACTATGCTACGTACGCCCTCCCAGACCTCAGACGGTGCTGACTCCAAAAACACGATGCAGGTCTGCGTCAGAGCGAATGGAGAAAGCTGGCTTTCCCTCTCCTTGTCGGGCATAGATCCGGCCTCGCCTTGTCCACGAGAACCTCCACTGATGTTCCCTACTCAGCTCTCGAACCTTGTGGAACAACAGACGGTTCGTGCGTGTGAGGCGCTCGTTGACGAAGACCCGGCGCGGGGGGCCCGGCAGGTTGTCATCGGAGAAGGTGAAGTTTCGCCGCACCCGGGCGGCCTGCAGCAATTCGTCCCGCAGCTGTCGCCGCGCAAGCCTAACTACGACGCGACGCGGTCGGCCTCCGGCCTCTCCATCGGCTCCTTCCCCGCCCCGGATCGCCGCACCGACTCGTTCGGCGAACACCACGTCGCGCTGCTCCAAGGTGACACCCAGCTTGGCTGCGAGGACGGTGACCGTGTGGACAACGTTTTCTCCCTTCGCCTCAGGAACGTGGCCAATGTCTAGATCGGAGAGCAACGCGTCCTGATCGCGGTCATTTAGCTCTAGCTGAAGGCGCGCCACCGTCTGCTGCAGCTCTTCCGCCGCTCCTGTCTGCAATCCGCCGTCCAGGACGCTGCCGGCGGAGTCCACGGGCCGCTCCTCCAAGCGCCTGACTTTCTCCTCCAGGACATCAAGACGGCCAGTGAGACCACCGAGGAGATTGTTCAAGTGCGCCACCTCTTGGCGCAGGCCCGCAACTTCGTCGCGCACAGATCCAAAGTCCGCGCGAAGCAAGCGCAGCTGTTCAGCGACGTCATGCTGTTGTTCCAGCGACGCATCGTCCTCGCTGGCCCCACTCGGCTTCACCGGCGTATTGTCGGAGTTGTCACGCCGAGGGGTCGTAGCTTTGCACGCCGGGCACGCCCAAGCACTCGCGACGCGTGCATTCTGGCCCATGCCCACACAGGCCTTGTGGTAAGACTGCCCGCAGCCGCATTTAGCGACACCTGTCGCCCCAAGGGGTTTTCCACAAGCCGCAGCGCAGACAACCATTTCGCTCTAACGATTACGATCACAGGTGGCTTAAAAAGTTCCTACGGGGGCCGTTAGATGGCGCCAATATTAATCCAGTGTCTATGTAATTTTTATCAAAAAGATAGCGTTCGGGCTAAATTGGTGTTATTAAAAGTTTGCAAGAATGGTACCAAATTCTGTATAGTTCAGGGAAAAAAAAAAAAATATATAAGAGATTAGTGATCAACCAATTGTATTTTCTTAAATTGGCACCTACCCACTACACACAAAAAGACACTAAGTGATGCACAGTACTTAATCAATCGCTATCAGTTTCACTATCTCAGGCGCGCGCTTGTTGCGCACACTCACACAACTTAAGGGATCACAGATTCACACACCGTTAACTGCGAATGCAGATAAATCTCACGTTTACTATTTATATGCAATAGAAGTACCGCGAACGTCACAGTGTGTGTCACCGTCCGTGACGTCACTATTAGATACAGGTCACACTTTATCTGAGAATCATTCTTTTGATATTTTACATGTTTGCGAAAAGGGATTGCGTTTGGGTGTTCTGGAACAACTGGAAATAATTAGGTACAACAATAGGGGCATGATTCTTAACGAACAATTGAATGTTGCGTCATCGCCGTTATTACGAATTTTTCCATCTCACTCACACTTGCACGGTAGGGGGAGTGGTCAAGGTATAAATATGGCCGACCATTCTAGACAGGTTATTCCGTTGCCGGGCGTCAGACCGTCAACAACTCCTGAGGATGCCTCGTAGAGAGGCGAAACACGTGTCGAGGTTTATTCTTTTGGTGGTGGTTTGTTATATTTATTTGCGTATTTATTTTTGCGGTGGGAGGGTGGGAATATTAATTGCATGTAAAAATACGCAAGTAAGTATAACGGGTTAGCACTGATTGACTAGCACGTTATCTTTTCGCGGATTAGCAAAGTAATATTTTGGTTTTAATTTCTAAATACTTCATAATTTTTAAAAGTTGTTGAACAAAAGTGTCACCGTTTGAGGAGTACAATCTATGTTTTAATTATTTAGTTGTGTTACAGGCCACACCCGGTATATACACGTGATAATCACACAAATAAACGGATTTATGTTTTTCGAACCCAACCTTCAGCCTGATTCGAACTTTACGATACGTCAAAAATTTGCTAAAGATACGACATGGATCGGATATGTTAGTGTCAAAAGTGACGTTTTTGTTTGAAGAAACGTCACTTTTGACACTAAAATAACATAATATCCATATCGTACCTTTAGCAAATTTTTGACGTATCAGGCCGTAATTCTGTTCATACTAATTTACTACAGGTACGTAAAGTGTAACGCCCCAGGATTTGCAGGCGCCCATAGGCAACGGTGCTTACCACCAGGCGGACCGTATGCTTGTTTGCCACCAACGTTGTATTAAAGGAACTTTAAGCGACGATAAAGCACGGCGCGCGGCGTGCAAATGCGAAATATCATGAGACAGTTTTTCATACTAGAGATGTCAACTCTCAGATAACAAATGTGTCCCATAAGCGCCAAGGCGGCGCAACCGTCGTGCACAGAGGGACCTACATATCTACTCGTTGCTCTCTTTTTCATACATTAACGTGTGGATATGAAAGAAACTCAATTTGTAGGATTTTGAGATATGCTTCTTGCCTCGCACAAATAATTGTGGAATGAACTTCAAATCTTCAAGAAAAGAGCGTACTGCCGGAGATGCACTTACAACCCTTCTGGTATTGCGGGTGTCCTTGGGGTATTTGCTTACCTTTAGGCGATTCGTGTGTTTGTTTGATATTATATAATAAAAAATTCACAGATTTCGTGCCTCACACGACTATCGAGCACATTGGAAATGAATCTACGGAATTCGAAAAAATATTGTCGCTGAGCGACGAGAAAGTCTGGATAAGGAAAAAGTTACAAAATAAAACTACAACGTTGAATGATAATTATTTTATTCTTAGACTAACACAAGTATCCTGGACATAACGCATGTGAACAAACAAATTGCAAAATTTCCACACGCGTATCCAAGTTTGAATAATTGTCGCCGTGGCGCATAAGTATAGGTACATATTTCATTTTTCGATTAATAAGCAGGATATATTAATGTTCAAAGTACAAGAAAATTATTACACGGCAAATCCGTAGTCAACTCGAGAAGTGGTGATCGGCAGCGGCCCATTTGCTGCAAGATATGAAATTTTCTTGACAGCAGTTCGACGCGACGAGAGATGACCATAACAGCGTTTGTCTATGTTGCACCAAACCTGAGTTCCAATAGGTACTACCAGGGTTCAGCATCAGCTATCTTGGGTAATGCTCATCATGACGAATCGGGTGTCCAAAACAGCGTGTGCCTATGTTGCACCAAACCTGAGTTCCGCTAGGTACAACCAGGGTTCAGCATCAGCTCTATCTTGGGTACTACTCTCCTAAGTGCTCATCAAGACGAGTCGGATGACCAAAACAGCGTGTGCCTATGTTGCAACAAACCTGAGTTCCTTTAGATACAGCCAGGGTTCAGCATCAGCTCTATCTTGGGTACTACTGTCCTAAGTGCTCATCGAGACGAGTCCGATGACCAAAACAGCGTGTGTTTACGTTGTATTAAACCCGAGCTCCACTAGGTACTGCCAGGGTTCAGCATCAGCTATCTGCTAGCAGCCGCCAGCAACATGCTGAGGTGAGACCATTTCGTGGCACTTTTTCTTTTTTATGTTTCTCTCCCTCTCCCTCTCCCTCTCCCTCTCCCTCTCCCTCTCCCTCTCCCTCTCCCTCTCCCTCTCCCTCTCCCTCTCCCTCTCCCTCTCCCTCTCCCTCTCCCTCTCCCTCTCCCTCTCCCTCTCCCTCTCCCTCTCCCTCTCCCTCTCCCTCTCCCTCTCCCTCTCCCTCTCCCTCTCCCTCTCCCTCTCCCTCTCCCTCTCCCTCTCCCTCTCCCTCTCCCTCTCCCTCTCCCTCTCCCTCTCCCTCTCCCTCTCCCTCTCCCTCTCCCTCTCCCTCTCCCTCTCCCTCTCCCTCTCCCTCTCCCTCTCCCTCTCCCTCTCCCTCTCCCTCTCCCTCTCCCTCTCCCTCTCCCTCTCCCTCTCCCTCTCCCTCTCCCTCTCCCTCTCCCTCTCCCTCTCCCTCTCCCTCTCCCTCTCCCTCTCCCTCTCCCTCTCCCTCTCCCTCTCCCTCTCCCTCTCCCTCTCCCTCTCCCTCTCCCTCTCCCTCTCCCTCTCCCTCTCCCTCTCCCTCTCCCTCTCCCTCTCCCTCTCCCTCTCCCTCTCCCTCTCCCTCTCCCTCTCCCTCTCCCTCTCCCTCTCCCTCTCCCTCTCCCTCTCCCTCTCCCTCTCCCTCTCCCTCTCCCTCTCCCTCTCCCTCTCCCTCTCCCTCTCCCTCTCCCTCTCCCTCTCCCTCTCCCTCTCCCTCTCCCTCTCCCTCTCCCTCTCCCTCTCCCTCTCCCTCTCCCTCTCCCTCTCCCTCTCCCTCTCCCTCTCCCTCTCCCTCTCCCTCTCCCTCTCCCTCTCCCTCTCCCTCTCCCTCTCCCTCTCCCTCTCCCTCTCCCTCTCCCTCTCCCTCTCCCTCTCCCTCTCCCTCTCCCTCTCCCTCTCCCTCTCCCTCTCCCTCTCCCTCTCCCTCTCCCTCTCCCTCTCCCTCTCCCTCTCCCTCTCCCTCTATTTCTATTTCCACCACCACAAGAATGCATAGATTGTCGAATAGTGCGTTATCTACGCCCGTCTCAAACAGGATAGATAGAGTTAGACCAAGAAAAATCTGCAACGATTTTGAAAGCCCACGCAGTGCAAGTGATATTCTGCCGTCATAATCCCGATAATTCACAACAAACACCGATAACGAACTCTGCGAAACATGAAGTCATAAATGTCCTGTGAAAAATGTCGTTCTGACTTTTTGACTATTTTAAGGTTAGGCTACAGGGCAAACCCTTAACCCGATCGTCTTTGTTTTAGGCTCAAATTGTAGCTGACTAAATTGTCCAGAGCCGTTTTTCTCAAATTTTTGATATCATTCTTCGTTTCCAAATTATCGAGCACCAAAATCAAAAATTCGGAAAAAATTGAATTTTATTTTCACTATTTCGACCATAACTTTTTTTGTTTTTGACTTTCTCGAATAATTATTTTTGCACCTTACAGCTCTCGTGATTATGCGTCTTTTGAGACTATTTTTTAATATCATATCTTCACAACTTTCCGAGATATAAGGGGATCGCACTTTTATCGTGAAATCGGACCGTATACTGGAGCGAACGAAAAGACATTTCCAATGTCAAAATGTTTATTGCATGAGAATTGATCAAGACCTAGACGGTCTAGGTGGGTACCTACCTAATCCCATCACCTAATTATCTTGAATCTAGCTACATAACGAAAATTCGGTGTAGTTCACAACAAACCTTGATAACATTTGTATTGGAGCATCTTCCGAACATTCTCCCGTCGAGTTTCCGCCTGTCTGTCTGCCAGAGCTCAGCGATTGACTGGGAAATTCAATGAACATCAGTTTAGGTTGTATAATGTATCTAAGCAGACATGAATATAACTTGCTAAAGATTTTGCTGTGTATAATGGTACCTTTTAAACGTAGAGTCGCTCGCAGCGCAATACACGTGGGGTCATTTTTGAGGTCTTGTCAGACTTCTGTAGGTAGTCTGTGTTGCTTAAAGGATGACTCAAGCTAGACCGGGCCGACCCCGGGCTGAGGCGTCCAACATGTCATTTTCTATGACGGCTGATCGGTGATCACGTGGTGCTTTCCATAGAAAACGAAGCGCTGGAAGCTGCGGCCCGGCCCAGCCCGGTTTAGCATGAGTCATCCTTAAAAATCATGTAACCGGCTTTCTTTCTGCTCTTATAGACCGATCAGGCCCCGTAGACAAGATGCCAATCGCTAACGCTCCGTACCGAACGAAACGCAACTGTCGCTGTCACACGAATATGGAAGAGTGATAGAGAGACACATAGCGAAGCGCAAGCGACCGTCACCTTGGCTAACCCGCCAGGGGGCATAGCTTAGACGACAATCATTAATAGAAAACGCCGATCGAAACTTAAACAATGTATTACACATGACTTTTCATAGCATCTGTGAACCCGATACATTTTTTCTTTTCGTTTGTCGTTGGTCAATGTACGATTGTCACCTTGGCCAGGGCCCCAGATCACCGTCTAGACCATATAACACATCCTCGCCCGAGGGGCCCCTAAATGCACCCCCACTCGTGACGAATGAGCCGAGCCAATGACATGATTTATTCGCGGGGGACCAATTCGACGCGGTACAGGCGGTTGCAGAAGTGGTAGGAGGTTGTAGTCTTTTAATCTTGTTGCGTTGTTGTGGTCTTGTTGCTATTGTATTGTTGTTGTTTGTTGATGAGTAAGTGCTGCATAAATGCTGCATCTCATTGGAGGCACTCTTAAGTCGGCGTGATCGGCGGCAGAAGCGGCTGATAGGCTCAAACACGCCAAGTACTCCACATTGGAAGTGACGTATTACGATTGCGTATCGGTCGCGCCACGGAGGCCTATGTCCAGCAGTGGACGTCCTCTGGCTGATATGATATGATGATGATCGGTCGCTGTGGAGAATGCTGGACCCTGGGGTAATGAGGCTCTGGAGCTTTTAACGCGCTGGCCACGACATTGCGCGACTCGCTTCGGCTAAGGCGACAACCATAGGTAGGAGCGAGACACAGTGATCGGACCTTTCGTTCCCACTTATGGTTGTCGTCTTCGCCGAAGCCAGTCGCGCAATGTCGTGGCCAGGCCGTTAGGGAGTTGGGCAGGCGTTTACGGAAGAAGGGTAATGAAGTAATTATCCCCGTTCTGGGTATTGGCAGGACTTCTTTTTTGTTATAAGTTGGTACTTTCTTAAGGATGACTCACGTTAGACCGGGCCGTATCCGGGCCGGAGCTTCCGGGGCATCGTTTTCTATGGAAAGCATCACGTGATCGATCACCTATCATGTCATAAAAAAAGGGCCGGAAGCTCCGGCCCGGACACGGCCCGGTCTAACGTGAGTCATCCTTTAATTACACTTATTTATTTATAATTGTATTCAGTCGACTCAAGAGCGTGAAGCACGCATTACACCGAAAAAAATAGTGATAGGTAATACCTACTATTTTAAAGACTTATATTCCCGAATGTACAGCCGACCACGTATTGGTTTTGGGGCAAAATGGCTGGACATGATTTTTGCACGCCTCGGTCTAAACTAATATTATTAGTATTTTAATTGACCGTGTCGCGTGTCGCCACTAAATTGATCTCCTTTGATTTTTGTGTAAATGCCCCAGGATTCCCATACCTATATGACCCATAGTATTATCCCATACCTAGTAGGTATTAATTTGACATTATAAAAAAACTAAGCCCCTGATGTTTTCTGACGGATCTTTTTACCTGACAGAGACGCCAAGGAGTGATATGTGTTTGTCCCTTTGTGGTACCTACTCTAGAGACCGAACGCGTGGGCCGACTTTGATGATTCTATGTCAATTGATTTGTCTTAATAGTCCAAGTATCACTAAAGACATGAATTAGAAATAAACAATAAGGCGTTAATCAGTCTGGGATAAATAATCAATAGGCCTTATTACTTCTATATAAGGTCTATCAGTGGTAGTTTAAGTGTTGTTAGTATAGCGGTGACGAAACTATGAAGAAGGGCCCCTTGTGTGCATGCACGTGTGGGTGGAGCGAGTCCATTGCGGGTTTCGTATCAGCCATATTTATATCCTTTTTTTTGACTTGTGTAGGTACTCAGTAGAAACGAGTAGGTACTAGCACAAAAGAGCAAATAGAAAAATTCCTACAGTTCGCCGATCTATCAACTGGAACACATATACGGTCAAACGGATAAAGGATGACTCACTTTAGACCGGGGCGTGTCCGGGCCGAAGCTTCCAGCACTTACTTTTCTATGACATATATGACAGGCGATCACGTGATGCTTTCCATAGAAAACGATGCGCCGGAAGCTCCGGCCCGGACACGGCCCGGGCTGTGAGTCATCCTTAAACGTCTGAGATGTAATATTGTGGTTAAATTAGTACAGTCGTATGTATAAAATCGTAATAGACAAGTGTTAGTAACGTGTCAGGCAGTGCGTAAACAAAATTTTTTATACCTACGTAAGGGTCAGACCATTTTTAAGCTATGTCAAACTTACAGATGTGCATGTTGGGGAAAGTTTTCAAAAGTTTGGATAAAATCTCGAAATTTTTCAGAAACAAATCTCAGAAAACAAAGATAAATTTCATTAAGGGAATTTAAAATTACAATAGTCATTTATCTAATACTCTCCGACGGCACGTCAGTGCAGTTTAATAAATATTACTCAAACTTATTAAAGCAGCAATGAAGAGAGTAACTGGTAAGTGGGTAATTGTATCGGGAGCGACTAATTGCGCCCGCGCACCAGATGCGCACCAATCCTGTTGGTCTTGCGCAACTAGGGCAGATCTACACGGAGATGGTGTTACCAGGGAGGGCCTAGCTAACATCACATTCACACACAACACATACAATACACATACACATACAAACACATTCATACATAGACATTCGTTTATAAAAATCGTCAATCAATTTTGGAACAGGTAGTGTTTGGAAATGATCATGTGACTTTTAGGCAGACAGATAGATAGATAAACACTTTATTCATTTCCATAACATACATGGTAGATATTTACGAAAGAAAGGTTCATTAAAACGAGGCATAACTAGGCGAGATCTTCGTCCGCAACTGTCATCCTATTTTTACTTTTCGATTTGCATCTGTCGATAAATGGTTGCCATCTAGGCTGTAGTCCTTTAATCAAATATACAAAAAAAGATCTTCACACTTTATAAAATAACTATTAAACTTCACAAACACACTTTGTTAGACAAGTATCAAATATTAAACTAATGAACGGTTTAAACTCACGTGTTTCTAATCACTCGCGCGACATGTTTTGGAGAGCCTAGGTCTCCTTTCTCAAGCACTAACAGTGCGAGTAGCATTCACGACAGCCGTGCTTTGCGTAGGTACTACTGCGCGCCGCAAAAACGTGAGTTGAAACCGTAAAATTAGTGTAATGTTAATATGTATCACGACAGTTTAAATTCGAAGTATCAAATATGCGAACTAAACACATTTTTTTCGACTTTTCAGTTTCATATTTTAATCCCACTCGACATCCTGCCACTGGCACTATTGCTGCAATTGGCATACAGCCAAACCTAAGTCAGCAAAAAAAACACTTCACTCCAGAACTGGCCGTGACATGTCGTCACTTTTGTTTTGCTCACATTCAATTCAGTTCAATATTTCATGCAAGCGACACAAAGGCTTTTTAAAGACACCATTTGGATTCAGACTACATCAGCAATGCTGCAGTAATGCAGGGCGACATTGCTGCCGTAAATGTCAAAAACCAAGGTGGCACAAATTGCGACAAAATTGCAACAATTGCGACAAATTGCGAGTGTATGCTTATGAAGATGAACGGTGCGATTCGGGAAATGAATTAGAGATTCACTAGATATGAAATAGTAAAGATATGTGACATTCCACGGCAAAAGGTACCATTCCATTATACTAGACAAATACTAGTACTTATATGATAAAAAATGACATGTAACAATTGTTATCAATAAATTTTTCATTTCATTTCATTTGCCCTGGCTGAATATTGGAGCGGCGTTAATAATAGCGTAAGCGCCAGCCGCCATAAGGTACCTTTTACCGTGGAACGTCACATATCTTTACTATTTCATATCTAGTGAATCTCTAATTCATTTCCCGAATCGCGCCGACAGTAATGCAGCGTTACATTGCTGCCGTAAATGTCAAAAACCCGGGCGGTAATTGCGACAAAATTGCAACAATTGCGACAAATTGCGAGTGTCGCGCCGCATAGCAACAGTTATGCTTATGAAGGTGAAGTAATTTGAAAGTACCTATGTAATTATGTATGTTTACTCGTATGAAGGCGTATTCTTCGGTTATGACTTTGATCTAGATTTGTTATTACGATCAGTCACTGGCAAAAATAACATTTCGGGGTGAAGAAATGTCATTACAGATTGTTATAATAAAATCAATTAACATTAATTAAGACCTAGAGATATAAATATTATATTTATAAAGGGAAAAGAAAAACTAAAGTACCAAATATAGTCACGCGCATAATTCATGCAACCAAGACGCAAGTCCTAGCGGTGTTATCATCTCTATAAACATCTCCGCTAAAGTTAATGCGTGACATTTAACAAATGGTGTGCCTTAGTAAAATTTTAATAGCCCCCTAACAAGCGTCAATGTATCCACGCGCAATAAAATATGTCGAATGCGCCATATATGTCGAGTCAATACGGTTGCACTTCTAATGAGGTATTTGTATGGTAATTTACTAATTATGATGTGTCGATTGACTAAATGGTTAAACTAGATCGACTTTGTTCGTACAGACGTCATTTAATATTTGTTTTAAAAGGGGTGAAACTTGTTGTTTAACCCCTCCTGCTAATATTGATAAAGCTAGACCAAGAAAAGTCTGCAGCGATTTTGATAGCCCACGCATTATTTGAAACGTCAATCTTCTATGAAATTATGACGTATGAATAACACTTGCACTGCATGGGCTATCTAAATCGCTGCAGACTTTTCTTGATCTAACTCAGAGCAAGTGAAATTAAAAAAAAAGTTTGGGATAGTGCTATTTCTACTTAGAATTATGAGCTTTTTGCTCTTTATAGGAGAAAAAAGTGTCCCGTCGTTTCCATAAATCGCTCACTTTCTTTTCGCTGCCGCCATACAAAGTCAATGAACAATTGTAACGAAATGGTTATAAAAATAATGATATTTTTAGGATCGAAAGAGTGCGTTTCGATTCTGAGTATAAATAAGGTAAAAAAATATAAAAAAGTATAGTCTGCAGTCACCTGCAACAATATGCTACACAACGAAGGCCGCAAAAATATCTGACACGATCTTATTTGTAGATCCATAAGAGCGTGTCACATATTTTTGCGGCCTTCGAAGAGTAACATATTATTGCAGGTGACTGTACAACTTTCAATAAGTAGGTAAAATGACCCAGTTGTCAAAATCTTATCGATGAATATTAAAGTTACGAGTATATTCTCCTTATACAAATACATATATTTATTATAACGCCAAAGTTACAGGTCAGATTTGGGTAAAGGTTTAACACAATAGCATAGGTACAGTCAACGGTAAAAATATGGGTGTATAAATCATCTCAAAAATATGTCCCATAACTCTTATGTCGGTGAATTAAGAACTATGGGACATATTTTTGAGTAAGTTGTCTACATCCATATTTTTACAGTTGACTGTACTAAACAAAACCATCGAATCGTAATTTCTCTAGGGTTATATTTAGACACGTATTATATAACTCATTATTGCAACTTTGACTGAGCGCGACGCACGTAAAATATGTTTTGACATCAATTTCGTTTCTAAATTCGCCATCTAGTGCGATTATCCTGAAATATAGATAACTTCAGTTAGACTGCGCATAGTGAGTTATTTTCGAAATTTAGTAATCACAACATAGGGTAGGGGTACACTTTCACTTACTTATACATATTAGGTAATTAATGTTGGACTAAATCCATGTTGGACGAAATGCTGTTGGACAAAATACGTGTTGACGTAATACGCGTTGGACGAAATGCTGTTGGACGAAATGCGAATTGAAATGTCATTTTGATGAACTGCGTATTGGACGTACAGCTAACAAATCCTTAAATTATACCATGATTATACCTCTCGCGTCGATTGATGATCCCTATGACAGTTTATTTTTATATGAAGTAGGTGTCACGCTAAGTGTTTTTGGAGTTTTTTTGGAAGTTTAGCACATTTTTATAATCACGAGCTCTTTCTGGAGAAAAAAAGTGTCCCAAAACCTATTCCTTCCAGTTTGTTACCTCCATAAAAAGTCTATTAAAAATAGTAGCGAAATGGAAATAATAATCTTGGCATACTTCTCGATCTGCAACGAAAGTCTGGGTCTATGGTAGGTACTAAATTATTTTTGATTGTGACGACGTGCCCCTCAATATATGAACTTATCTATGAAAAGGGACTTTCTTGTTGATGGCGCTTCCGCCATTATTAACAATGCTCCGATATAAATACAACGCCACGCCGCGCGGCGCAGTGCAGCGTAGGCGTCATCGACAATATTAGGGTCCCTTTTCATAGATACGTAATGCAACAAATGTACCATCTAGCGAGGTGATCCATGCCACATTATGCCACGTTCAAAGACGCAACATCTCCACAGCTAACTTCAGATGATTGCATCAGCCGTATATAATAACTCGCACAATGCACAACTGCATCTCATTTGTACGTGCATATTTATATATGCAGAAGAACAAGTTGAATTATAACTTAATATTAGAACTTCTTAATTTCTCTCGGGATTACGTTAATCGTAATATATTTATACAAAGTTGTTTGTATAAAATATACATTTGTGTCGCTTAACTTCAAACTCGGGTAAATCCCCCATACAACCATTTCCAGTCGCCGTTACGACGCGGTGTTGACACATCTTGTGTCGACACCGTCTGTTTCGGTCACAATTCCAGTCGCAGAGTCGTCGCCGTGTCGACACAGTTACCAGAAATGGGGAAGGGTCGACACATGACACAAAGTGACATAAAGTGTGGTCGCCGTGTGCACACATTGTTTCGGGTTTGCGACTACTTTATGCCAAAATCATTCGTTCATTCTTTCATTTTGTTCCTGTCAAATGGAAACTGTCAGATGGAAAAATACTTAAATAAAAATAAGTGACATTAATACGCCATCTCTAAAACGGATTACAAGACGTAATTATATATTGTTTGCATTTATATTACAATATGACTTAAATTATTATGGGGAATTAAACTGCTCGAGTGATTTGATAAACTAAGTGTAATATAATCAACGCGCCACCACATTGTTTTAGTTTAGCCGGAAATGAAATTGTTTACTTCTCAGTGCCTGTGTTCATAACTATATTATTTGAAGAATTTTTAGTACTTCGATGCGTATACTATACTTAAATAACAGAAATAACGCTTTACATACTACGAAACTTGTTAATTATGATGTATAAATATGGTTTAAGGCTGAGAAATATTGCAGTCACAAAGTAGTTGCAATGTTTCGACTTTGTGTCGACTCTGTGTTGACACATGACACGCGCTGTCAAAAGTAATAACAAAGTTACTGGTATGTTACTGGATTTGCAAAATGGCTCCTTGTGTTGATTTGTTTTCAGATATTCTCAAAGTGTAAAAATGCCGTGGTCAGAGATGGGCATTAATCGATTAACTGTTTATTCGACTAATTAATGGAATAAAAAAGTTAATTCTCAAATTTTAATCGCGATTAGTTTAGTCGACCTAACATAGATTGAAATTGAATTAATCTGAATATTAATCGAATAAATTATCGATTAAATCTCGATTGAAAGTTGACAGGGGGCCATTTTTGTACGTAAAAATAATAGAAATGTCTTGCATGCAGATGGTAGCAAAACACTTTGTCATAAAAGTCGAGATGGGTGTCGATATATAGGTTTTAGGGAGTGCCGATTTCGAAAATAATGACCATTTTGGAATCCGAAATGGCGGCCATGCACTGTGTCATAAAAGTCGTCATGGATGTCGTTTTATACGTTTTAGGGGGCCTCAATTTTGAAAATGATGACCATTTTGGAATCCAAAATGGCGGCCATGCACTATGCCATAAAAGTCGTCATGGGTGTCGTTTTATAGGTTTTAGGGGGCGCAGATCTCGAAAATGATCACCATTTTGGATTCCAAGATGGCGGCCATGCACTATGTCATAAAAGTCGTCATGGATGTCGTTTTATAGGTTTTAGGGGACCCCGATTTAGAAAATGATGACCATTTTGAAATCCAAAATGGCGGCCATGCACTATGTCATAAAAGTCGTCATGGGTGTCGTTTTATAGGTTTTGGGGGGCGCAGATTTCGAAAATAATTACCATTTTGGATTCCAAGATGGCGGCCATGCACTATGTCATAAAAGTCGTCATGTATGTCGTTTTATAGGTTTTAGGGGGCCCCGCTTTCGAAAATGATGACCATTTTGGAATCCAAAATGGCGGCCATGCACTATGTCATAAAAGTCGTCATGGGTGTCGTTTTATAGGTTTTGGGGGGCGCAGATTTCGAAAATGATAACATTTTCAATTTAAAAATGGCGGCAATGCACTATGTCATAAAAGTCGTCATGGATATCGTTTTATAGGTTTTAGGGGGCGCAGATTTCGAAAATGATGACTATTTTGGATTCCAAGATGGCGGCCATGCACTATGTCATAAAAGTCGTCATGGATGTCGTTTTATAGGTTTTAGGGGGCGCAAATTTCGAAAATGATGACTATTTTGGTTTTTTTTTTTTTTTTTTTTTTATAAATCGACATCCGTGACGACGCAAGTTATCTTTATTTTCAGATCTAACAAATTGCTACAGAATACAAAGGACAAAAAAGAAGCGAGGAGGTAATGAAACAAGCAAAAATACAGATGATTCCTCGACGCAATCGGGTGATTCTTAAATTGTGTCCAGATTTTTTTTTGTCATAAAAGTTTATATTTTTCACATATTACTCTCACAAGTTCCGTGACATTTCGACCTTGTAATTTTTTAAGTAAATGTTTTTGTTTATCTATGAGGATCTCACTAGAATAGTATAATCAAGGTATGTTTATATTTGATGAATGAAATAGTAACGCAAAAAAAAAATATATTTGTGTCTTATATTCCTGCCGAAGACTTTTATTTTACCTTTTCCTTCTACACAAGTTTGGCCAAGTAATAAGAATTTAGGGCTCTCAATTTTATTTTGACTTCTACAACAGTAAAGCTACGAGGCCATGTTTGGTATCGTTTTCGTATAAATTCGCAGTACCAAATTTAGTTAAGGTATCACATTGACACCATTCCGAAGTAAAAACATATAAACTTATTAAAATACTTTCTTTTAAACTCCTCTTCACGCTTAAACTGCTGAACAGTTTTAATTTAAATTTGGTACACATATATTTTGAGTCCCGAGACAGGATATAATAAGTTATCTCAAAAATCATCCTTTAAAGGTGTGAAATGAGGTGTAGGGGGGAATTCAGAATTGACTTCTTGAAGTTAATACTGTTTAAGTTTAGGTTTGAAGTCATGTTTTTTCATCATTTTTAACTAAATCAAAGATGTAGACCATCCCAAATTTCATATAAATCGGTTCAGCGGTTATTGATTTCCCGTACAAATTTCCACGCCACTTTTCACACCTTCAAAAGATGATTTTGGTTATAAGATCTATCCTATGTCCTGTTCCGGGACGCAAACTATTTCTATACCAAATTTCAACGAAATCGGTTTAGCGGTTAAGCGTCAAGAAGAGTTTCAAAAAAACCGGCCAAGTGCGAGTCGGACTCGCGTATTAAGGGTTCCGTACATTAAGTCCGACTCGCGCTTGACTGCACATTTCTAATAGGTTTTCCTGTCATCTATAGGTAAAGAACTATTTTGTGTATTCAGACGGACATACATACAGACGCACGAGTGATCCTATAAGGGTTCCGTTTTTTCCTTTTGAGGTACGGAACCCTAAAAAGATTTATTTTTATTTTGTGGAATGGTGTCAATGTGATATCTTAAATGGATTCAGCACCCCAGATTTATACGAAAACGATACCAAACACGGCCTAGCACCTTCACTGATATAGATATATCAAGATAAAATTGAGAGCCCTAAATAAACTTTCAAGAGCGGATATCTCAAAAACTATTCAACATATCGAAAAAATTGACTGAATAAACTTGTAACAAATTAAATTAACTTTCATTTTGTATAAGTGGCCATGTCGCTGAGATGCATAGTTTCCGAGATATAATCGAAAAACGGGAAAATGGGACCTTCAAAGCCCCCTCTCTCTCCCCCGCTCAAGGGCTACGGCCGGGGACTTTTGATATGTTCACCTCCTAACTTGTCAAACCGAGTTACGGAGTCAAAAATTGTGTTCCGAGCATTTCCCTCTACAACTTTTGGAGCATTCGTTGCCTGACCTAAGTAGCTTATTGAATTTCTTTAAAAACTTTTCTGTAAAAGGTTGACGGGTGTTGGGTGTTTATATGGTTTCGGTCGATTATTATCATTTGCATTGCCCATGATGACTTACTAGAATTACGAGCACACGAGACACTAATAGTAGTTTGACAAACCTTGGTTTTCAAGAGGTATTTTATATTGACATTTGCTGTCACAAATTTGCTGTCAGATTTAGTCGCAAACCGCACGCAAAGTGCACACAAATGTGTCGACACCTTTTTACGGAAAAGTGTAGACACGGCGACGACACTTTGTTTCGAAACAATTCTAGACACATTGTGTGGACTCTGTTACGACACATCTGACATTTAGTTACCACTTTGTGATTCTGCGACTGGAATGGTTATATGGGCCATTCGACCCTCTCAGCAAAATATCTACCTTTTCTTAATACGAAAATCGCATAATCTGACAGATGGATTTATTTATACCCGAGTTTGAATTTATGCGACTCATTTCTAGTTTCAACTTTCTTATCTGATTACGCAGCATGCACTTTTTAATGTAATTTAGATAATGTCATGAAAATTCACACATCGGTATCTACCGAAAAATCACCCAGCTATAATTCCAAAGCTCATGTCAAGAGTAACGTTTCTGGATGAAGAAATGTCACTTTTGACACTGACAGATCTTATCAATACCTAGCAAATCCAGGGGCCCATTTCTCGAACAATATTAGTCTAATACATATTATTAGTGTGTTGTCATGGCAATACGATTTGGCAGTTCGTGGACTAATAATATTAGTCTAATATCGTTCGAATAATGGGCCCCAGGGGCCCATTTCTCGAACGATATTATAGTCTAATATTATTAGTGTGTTGTCATGGCAACCCAAACGATTTGACAGTTCGTGGACTAATAATAATAGTCTAATACCGTTCGAGAAATGGGCCCCAGATCAAATTCATAGGCTGCATTTTATTAGTTATTACAATCAATTATCAAATATTTTAGTTATTAGCCTTAAAAGACCTCGCCGCCGTCAGAATATCCCACTTCAAGCCAGTTTGAACTGTTGAAGTAGCACAGAATAGGGCAGAGTAGCGCTCTCTTGTGTCGGAGGCCAATATCCTTTTTGTGTCACTGAGCCAGTGAAGTAAGTAAGTATACCTAAGTACTTACATATTCTTCTTTTCCCTGCCCTTATCCCACGTTATATGGGGTCGGCACCATATGTTTTTCTCTTCCATTCTCCTGTCTTTCGTCACCTCAGCACTCACTACATATTAAGGGGCCCACTGATTAACAGTCCGCCGGACGGTATCGGCCTGTCAGTTAGAACAAAATTTTGACAGTTCCGAACAACTGAGCGTCCGGCGTACTGTTAATCAGTGGGCCCCTTTACAATCAAAATAAACCTCCCGGCTGTAACTTTCTGTCGGATAGGACTATTTGAAATTAGTTAGTGCCCGGAGTCGTACTAATAGATTTGTTAGAACTTTGTCTATTATGACAACTCTTTTCGGTAATCATTGTCATTAAGCCGACATCGGAATCGATACTAATGGATAATGGGTCATTACGTGCTCTCAAAACTTGGTCCAACCCAAACTATGATAAATTGTCTCCCGAAAGGAAACAGTCACATGTCAGTCTTTATAAGGTGCATTGGGGTTATTCCGTTTATGTTTACCTATATATTTTTTATTGTGCACCACATAATGAAAAAAAGAGAATACAGAATAAGAACACCAACTAGGCAATAAGTAATAACAGGCCTTCCTTCCTTGGTATAGTCGCCATGAGATATATGGGAGCGGCCAAGGTGTTCACAATATCGGAACACGCACTACAACGCCTTGACAATAAAGGCATGTTCAGATATTTGTGAGTGACTTGACCGCTCCGATATATCTTATGGCGACTGTACTACTCTTTTTGGTACAGTCACCTGCAATAATATGTTACTCTTCGAGGGCCGCAAAAATATGTGACACGCTCTTATGGCTCTACTAATAAGATAGTGTCAGATATTTATGCGGCCTTCGTTGTGTAACATATTATTGCAGGTGCCTGTACTTCCTTACTTGGTTCCTTGGTACGTTGCCTAATACCTAACACTATCCTCCCTAATTTAGCACCAAATTCCAAACCAATGACGAAAATCCCGAATTATAATTAGTACAAACAATACATCCAAAACTATATATTACATTTACCTAATACTATTTGAAGTCAAACATTTGTTCCATTACCAATTTAATAATACACCTATTAACATCCTTAAAGTTAAATCCATTCGGTTTAAAATAGCTTAAGATAGAGTTTATACAAGTTGGTGCTAGTGATGTATAGCAATGACGAAGCATTGGTTTTAGTGTAGAAAAACTAAGAAATAATTAATAGTGTAGAATGACATAATGAGAGTTTGAAATGGTTTATGGCTCTGTCAAAGCGCGTGACAGACGCCCGCTGCGCGCGCATGTTTTTTGTCAATTCACCCATTTGTAAGGTATTTGAGTTAATGATGCAATTCTTCGGATGTCATATTATATTGTTAATAGTATTCTTAAATAGAAAACAATAATGAATTGTTAATGTTATGAGTTTTGTGGATTTCGTTAAATTAATGTAAAAATCTTGCCCAGTAGGGGAGAAATTCGACATTGTTTTTAGATAGTTTGTGACATCGCCACTTATTACAAACTACCAATTACATAATACATATGTCACTGTAAAAGCCCGAAGTACGGCAAAACCTAGGATTTACCGGTAAAACCTAGGTTTTACCGATGCCGATCGGTAAAAGCCCGAAATGTTAAATCTTACTAGTTTACTTCGGGCTTTTACCAACACCGATATGGTAAATCCTAGGTCTTACCACGGCGGCCGGTAAAGTTTGAATCAATCAATCAAATAACGCAATGTACCTAATGAAACTCGCATGCGATTTTAGTTACATTGTGGACCATTGAGGTTAGGTACCGACTTACCGACCGATCAAATAACGCAATGTACCTAATGAAACTCGCATGCGATTTTAGTTACATTGTGGACCATTGAGGTTAGGTACCGACTTACCGACCGATCAAATAACGCAATGTACCTAATGAAACTCGCATGCGATTTTAGTTACATTGCGGACCATTGAGGTTAGGTACCGACTTACCGACCGATCAAATAACGCAATGTACCTAATGAAACTCGCATGCGATTTTAGTTACATTGTGGACCATTGAGGTTAGGTACCGACTTACCGACCGATCAAATAACGCAATGTACCTAATGAAACTCGCATGCGATTTTAGTTACATTGCGGACCATTGAGGTTAGGTACCGACTTACCGACCGATCAAATAACGCAATGTACCTCATGAAACTCGCATGCTATTTTAGTTACATTGTGGACCATTGAGGTTAGGTACCGACTTACCGACCGATCAAATAACGCAATGTACCTAATGAAACTCGCATGCGATTTTAGTTACATTGCGGACCATTGAGGTTAGGTACCGACTTACCGACCGATCAAATAACGCAATGTACCTAATGAAACTCGCATGCGATTTTAGTTACACTGCGGGCCATTGAGGTTAGGTACCGACCGATCAAATAACGCAATGTACCTAATGAAACTCGCATGCGATTTTAGTTACATTGCGGACCATTGAGGTTAGGTACCGACTTACCGACCGATCAAATAACGCAATGTACCTAATGAAACTCGCATGCGAGTTCTCGCACCGTCTAAATGCTGTAAATTGTCTGGCAGTATCTTTTCAGAAGATACCGTTACCTGAGTTTACGGTACATATATATATTTAGTACTATATAAAAATGGCTTACACAGCCACGAAAAACGTTGTCTCCCTACCTGAGACTGCTTGTATAGTCTGTAATAGACTCGAAGGCCAATGATGATCATATAAAAATACTATATACATATGTAAATATAGGTTGCCGTACTAGACGTGTAGTACGGCAAACTTGACGCATTATCCACGTAGGAACAGTTAAAGTAATTACAATACAGGTGGGATGCAGCGGTAAAGAGCATACGCGCCCAAACTTGCGCTGAGGATCGCTTTAAGTTTTCGGGGTACCACATGTTACAAGATGTAGCGGCTTATTACAAATTATTTGATTATAGTCCAAAGTTTTTTAAAAGTAGAGTAACAAAACTCGCAGGGTTGGCGAATACACACAAATAGAGACACACGGCAAGACACAGGGTGTTCGTAGTCTTATACCTAGAACCTTATTACAAGTTTGAAGTAAAGTGCGAAATGGGTTAATCGTACACACAGAAAAAAAATGTATCTACTCGCGAGCAAAGAAACGGAATCATTTCACCTGTAATTTTTCGAAGCGTTTTCTGCCATTTCTTGGAAAACACGTTTTTTTTTCATTTTCGGGTCCTGGAATGAGCAAGGTTTTGGTGTTTTCCGGCAAGGTACATAATGAGCTTTCATTTGACAACATTTTCTTCAGGATCGCATGAAAATTGGAAAAGTTGTAGAGCTGATAAGCCAAACGTGCAAGGTGATTCCGTTTCTTTGCTCGCGAGTGTAGTGTCCCCAAAAGTAACAAATACCAGAGCCTACTTTTTTATTGTTTCGTGGGTATATCGCATAAAACCGGTCCTATCCTAGTCTTGCCCACCATACCTAGTTTAGGCCATTGAAATTTAAACGAAATTATTTAGAACATAGAGCTGATTTTCCTTTGGTTTGGTTCACGTTTTAAGTAAAACAAAAAAAGAATTTTCAGTGTAACCTCAACCTATCCGGCGTTTTTATTCATAACTTACTAAAAAAATATGTCCTTTAAAAATCACCGTGGGCAAAACGAGGCCAATGTGTTTTCGAGTGTACCAAGACTATGCATATTTTTCATCAACTAACGGAACAGAAAATATAAATGAACCTAAATGCGTGTATGACCCAAATATTGAATCCAAGCTTTATCCAAAGTAGGTAACACACACGCCTCAGCCCGCCGCTAAAACCG
This sequence comes from Cydia splendana, assembly GCF_910591565.1. Lineage (NCBI taxonomy): Eukaryota > Metazoa > Arthropoda > Insecta > Lepidoptera > Tortricidae > Cydia > Cydia splendana. The sequence continues at coordinate 923,379 of NC_085975.1, forward strand.
CGTACGTCTGAGCTAACATTATTAATGAGCCTAATATGAAAATTGTTGAGCCAATAACGTACGCCAGGCACGTACCCGCTCCGTAATTTCAGACATGTCGACTGTATGGAGTATTGTGATTTTGAAAGGGACTTTAATGTTATAAAACTTTCGAAGACGTAGCAATGATAATTTTATTGTGTAATGAAAGGCTAATTAAAAAAACAAATTTAACTGATTTGCAAGACCGAAGTGATCCCATAAGTGTACCGCGAACAAAGTTGTGTGCGGTACACGAATAAAAAGTTATGTGATCATATACTAGTGGCTCTGTGAGCTGTAGACCTCGCGAGCAGAGCTTTAAATAACATGGTGCTAAGAGCTTTAAATACAGCGTGTTTTTTTTGATTTCCGTTAATTTCAAGGGTGCATTCCTGAGCTTAAATCAAGTAACTTTCTCAAAGACACCGATGTTCTAATTAAGTCCATTTCGGAGATAATCCATAATTTATTTTTTTACTATAAGGCCTCTACAAGCGTGTACACTTGCCTTAGGGCCGGCTTACATATTGATTAGTGTTTAGAATGAGTTCATACATTTGCTACTAAACTTAAGTACAATCTCGGTCGATTGATGTACGAAATGACATTGATATGTCACAGATTTCAATTGTTTGGTTGAGTTAAATGTAATGCCCGTGTTACAACAACGCTATATGCTACATTTAATTACTTTTTAAACAAAAAAAAAAAAAAACAAAAAAGAAAACGAAAAAAAATTTTTTTTTTGAAAATTAACTATGCCATTTAGTTCTTATAAACGTACTTAACTATACCCCGAAGTTAACGGAATTCAATAAAAACACGGTGTATAGTAAATTAAAGAAAAACAATACGAAATTTATGTGTAAAAAAATACAAAAAGTTATAATATCCCAGCATACAATTACTGGGGATCGAACCCAGACCCTCTGTGCAAACAGAAAAAGCGAACGTTTACAAACTGAGCCAAATAGTTCTTAGATGGATTGACGAAATTTAGCTACTCCTTCTCAAATTAAAATTAGTTAAAATTAAATATCTAAATACCGCCTAAACCAGCGATAATTTTTTTCTGCATTTTTTGCTATTAACTCTGTAAACATGTTTCAAAAAGAAAAAAGTCTTATGATATCGATACGACTATTTGTTTAGGCGCCAGGTATCACGACTCCGCCATTTTTAAAAATTTCCAAAAACCGGATTGACAAAAAAATTTTATTAAGTCATAAAATTCGGTCACAAAATTTCACGAGAATCGGTTAAGAATTGCGACCTGTAGAGGAGAACATCCGGACATACGAAAGCAAAATGCCCGAGTCAAAACGTAGACCTTCGCTTCGCTTCGGTCAATTATATTTTTTTTTAGTTATGATTGACGTTTTCTAAAAAAATACGTATTTTTGTAACTCAATGGTATTATTTTGTTTACATATTTTTGTAACTCAACCATTGGGTTACAAAAATATGTAAATAAAATATTTTTTAGGTAATACGGGCGAAGTTGCGCTTATTATGTACCTACGGAATAGGGTTTTCTACCCACCAAGTACCGAATCTGACGTAAAAAAAATCGTCAGCAAAATAAAACAGCCCATAATATTCCGCTGGTGGAGTCAGCCTTACACTTACACTTACTTACACGCCTACCATTTCACAATTCACCAATTCACAGTAAATAGCGCAAGTAAATACTTTTTCAGAGCGACAAAAGCCACAACGTTTTTCAGCCGTGCGTGACAATGCGCTGACGCGCTGTAACGGATGAAAAAATTGCGTGCCTTCGATATGATAACATGAAAAACGTTGCCATGAAAAAAACTTAAATTGTCAACTGGAGCGATATCGTGGCGATGAAACGGGGGTGATTGGGAAAACGATTTAAGACCGAGAATAGACGCAGTAAAACTATAGAAATTTGATGTTGATCCCAAATGACATTTGAGTCGCTTAACTTCAAACTCGGATAAATCCAACTGTCAGATTTTACGATTTTGGTACATACCTATGTATTAAGAAAAGGTAATAGGGTAGATAATTCCTAAGGGTCGAATGGATTTACTTATCCAAGTTTGAAGTTAAGCGACACATTTATACTATTTTAGTTTAAAAATTGAAGCCAAAGAGCTGAACTTTGAACAGAACAACGTGAGGGAGTGTCATTACAAACGTCATATTTTAATTAATAGAAATTTGAGAGCGTTTTCACATTGTCCGATCCGACATTGGATGTAGGATCCGACATCCGCGTAGTCTGGCAGCGGGGGCGCGCCCGGGCGCTGTCTTTAGCGGTCACGCACACTACAACCGCAATGGCGGTATAACCACACACCTCGTTAGGAAACTAGCTGGAAGAGGCAACAGCGGCCTTGGAGTATAAATAACTCCTAAAAAGCCTGATGCAGAAGGCAAGAGGAAACCACTGCATTATATTCCCAAGAAAGTCATGAAAAGTCGTAAATCCAGAAAGAAGTTGCCAAGCGACCCGTTTGGCGATCGGCGCTGTACTGCTTCCGGGGCGGACAGTGTGAAATTGGTTACCGGCCATGTGGTGGTGGGTAACCAGGCTGCACATGGAAACCATGCTACTGGAACAAGATCAGTAAAAATCACCAACCAAATCAAAATTGGGAACTGGAATGTGCGTGGCTTTATTACAAATCCCGGGAAACTTCTTACCACAGAAAGGGAGATGATTCGGTGTTCGATTGATCTGTATGGCTTATGCATTGGCAAGGAAGCGGCCATTTTATGTCAGAACATCATTGTATCTACCACTCCGGCCATCAGGACAAAAGCATAAATGGAGTAGCGATTATGGTCCCGAAAAATATCAATATTAGTGTTCTTGGATATGAACCGGTAAATGATCGCATTATCTCGATGAGGATTAAAGCAAATCCAGTAAATATCAATATTATTAAAGTCTATGTGCCCACTTGTGCTACCACTGACGCGGACGTCGAATCTTTTTATACCGCCTTAGAAAACACCATGCGCACGGTGTCCAATAGAGAGATATTGATAATTTCCGGTCCGATAAAGGCCCTTGAGAATGGGAGAAGCAACTGGTTTGGACAAAACCCACAAAACAACTCTGTGGAAGATGATTGGTGTAGAACGGAAGATGGTGCTTTTAGAGGCGGTCAAGGCATCTACTCCTTCTGGTCCAACAAATGTCAAACGACAGCACTGGATGTCAGATAAAACTCTCGCATTAGTGGAGGAGCGCCGTCAACTTAAAGCTTTAGGAGGTAGTCAACAAGCCCAAAACCTACTGACTGCGCAAATACAAGCCGCTTGCAGGAAAGATAAGAACGTATTTTTGCAAAACATATGCATAGAAGTTGAATCGCATGCCGAAAAATACGAAACAAGAGACCTTTATATGAAAATACGTCTGATCACTAAGAAGGGCAAATCCAAAGCTTGGGCTATTGAAAATCTTGAAGGCAATGTGGTAACTAACCTAGAAGAGGTACTGGAAACATGGAAAGTCTATTGCCAATCTCTTTTTCTGGATCCAAATGCGCACAACTTCTCGACTCCTGAACCTGGTGAACTGGACCTAGAGCCGGATATCCTGAAAGAGGAAGTAGCAGCCGCTATAAAACACCTTAAATCTGGAAAAGCGCTGGGAAATGATAACATTCCTATTGAGATTGTCAAATGCAGCGGAGAATATGGTATAGAACTTTTCTATAAAGTCTGCAACAACATATGGAAAGCGGGCACTTGGCCTCAAGAATGGACCCATTCGATCTTTGTTCCTCTTCACAAAAAGGGCTCTACAAAAAAGTGCGGTAACTATCGCTTGATCGCTTTAATCAATCATTCCAGTAAAATTTTACTGCACATCTTAAATGAGAGACTGAGGGCATATATAAGCAAAGAAATCGCACCAGAACAAGCTGGATTTGTGAGAGGTAAAGGAACTAGAGAGCAGATTCTCATACTGCGCCAAATAGTGGAGAAAGCTAAAGAGTTCAACAGACCAACATACATCTGCTTTGTTGACTTTCAGAAGGCGTTTGACTCTGTTAAATGGCCGCAGCTGTGGAAAATTCTCTTACGAATGGGCGCTCCAAAACATCTCGTTCACATATTAAGAGCGCTCTATGAAAACAACTCCGCGTCAGTAAAAGTGGACAATACTATGTCAAAACCACTTCACCCTTCGGCTGGGGTTCGTCAAGGGTGTATACTATCACCCTTGTTATTTAACATATATACTGAGCACATAATGAGGATAGCTCTTGAAGGCTGGACAGATGGTATACCAATAGGCGGGAAAAATATATCCAATCTGCGCTACGCTGACGATACCACACTCCTAGCAACAAGCGAACACCTTATAGCAGCACTATTGCGTCGCGTTGAAACAGTCAGTCTCGAATTCGGTTTGAGGATCAACCGACTGAAAACCAAGATGATGGTTGTGAACCGTAACATCGTAAAGAAACCAAAAGCGATTGGAAACTATGAAGTTGTATCATCATACATATACTTGGGGTCATTGATCTCAGACAGCGGAGGCTCCGTAGATGAAATCAAGCGACGCATAACCATTACTAGGTCTGCAATGGAGAAACTCTGCAAGATATGGAGAGACCGTAACATCACAAAGGCAACGAAGACTCGCCTCGTAAGATCTCTCGTTTTCCCAGTGTTGCTTTACGGTGCTGAAACGTGGACAGTGAGAGAGAGTGAACGAAAACGCATTGATGCTTTGGAAATGTGGTGCTGGAGAAGGATGCTGCGGATATCATGGACTCAGCGTCGCACTAATATATCCATTCTCCAGGAGCTCAAAGTTACACAAAGACTTTCGGCAATCGTTCACTCTCGTATCCTTAGCTACTTCGGTCACGTTACGCGCAGGGAAGACGACGCCATGGAGAGGCTTGTAGTTCAAGGCAGAGTGGATGGCACAAGACCCAGATTGCGGCCTTCAATGCGATGGACCGACCAAATTAAAACTCTCACCGGGTCACCTTTAAATCTGTGCGTGCGGAATGCAATAAATAGAGAAGTATGGCGGGAAACAACAAAAAAGGCCGTAAAACGACCTCAATGACCACGACTGCTCTGACAAGAGTATCCGACTAAGAAGAAGACACTACAACAAGCATTATGCAACAAACCAATATTATTGGACCGACAGCTGGCGGGGGGCTCCGACATGCCTGAATTTATCGGAAGCGCCTTTCCGATATCGGATGTCGAAAGGCACCTATGACAATAACAGCTGCAAGAGAGTGCCATTGGCATTAAGTCCACCTTTTTTTGCATTATTTATAGTTTCTTAGTAATAATATTTATTAAATGCATAAATAAATACAGAGAAACACATATATCTAACATTTTACTCCCTTCTGACATACGGTATCGAATCGGACAATGTGGAAACGGCGATAATTAAAAACGTAAGTAATCTGAATCGTATTGTATTGTGTATAATCTCGTTCCTCAACATTGGCGCGTGCCCGCGTCATCCACGTCAACTCGAATGAAAATTTTAGAAACTTTTAATGGCGTAACTCGACCGGTGAGGCGGAAATTACACCAGCGAGCAATTATCTACTACACTGACAGTTCGGGGGTCGGAGCTGACAGATGTCATCATGTCAAATATGTAGACGGAATGAGTGGACAAAAATATGTTGACACAGTGGCGGCGCTCAAAACCTAGCTGGCTGATAGCTGATGTAAGAGAAAATCAATATAAATAATTGTGGTCAATCTTACACAGTACACAGATCGACCTAGCCCCTAACTAAACAAAGCTTGTGGTACTTTGACGAAATAAGTTCGTTTTGAGCAAGTGTGATGAGTGAGATGCATAGAAAGTAAGTTACGTTCACGCTAGCTTTTATGTCAGTGCCAAACTGGTGGTAGCCGCACAGGTTTATTTTATTATTAAGGTATAAAACACATAAGTTACAAAATGCATTCATTTTTTTCCTTTTATGCATAAATTATATGCTTTCCCCATATTTCATGGCTCCTCTACCTCTACACGATGGACCAGCGAGATGGCCATGCGATGGTTGAGAGCATGCACTCTGGAATGGGCCACGTGTAGATTCGAACGCACCATCGCTGGCCCACTATAATCCTTTTCAAATAGCTTGACTTCTGTGACAGCTGTCATCTCAATACAATTTTTCATTTTAAGGTTATAAAATGTATGGAGACGACAGCTGTCACAGAAGTCAAGCTATTTGATAAGGATTATAGCTTTGATGTGCGGACGAAAAACCGACACCGTGGCCATCCCATCGCCATCCCGCCGCGCCATAACCCATCCGACATCACTACCCTCTCTATACACTGGCTCAGCTTAGTGGGTCAGTATGATGGCCCTTCGTGTAGAGGAGCCATTAATTAATGGGAAACGGCACATAATCATATAAATATAAGTTTAAGTAGGTACACGAGCCACTTAGCATGCTTAATCACATTAATTACGCACCCCAGTCAATCAGAACCGATAAGGAAAAATCGCTAATAATGGCATCAAGTGTACATGGGCGTGTTTTTATTGGTATTACTTACACTTGCGGACACAGAAAACGGCCTCCTTAGCCTAGCCGGTAGTGACCCTGCCTATGAGGCTGCCTACGAATCATGCTATTGAGTTATGGATGTTTTCTATGTATTCAAGTACAGTAATCTGCAGAGATAGCTAACCCCCCTTGCATAAAAATTTGTTTGCAGAGGGTGTCAGCTATCTTTGCAGTATAAGCACAGATTATATTATAATAGTTCTTACGAATAGATACTTATCTCTCAAAGAAAACGCAAATACCTACCGTTTTGATGCCTACACAAAAATACAATGGAGTGACCTTCAGCGCGCTGCTCCCCGCACCGCGCGCACCGGCACAACGCTAGGTTTGCTGACGCTTAGAAATGATAAATAAATACCTACTTAAACAGCGGAGTGAAATAAAAGGAAAGCTAAATCTTAAATTATAATAGGTACCTAATATTCCGTTTATGCGTTAGTGTTTGCGAAATACTCATTTTAAAAGGTCATATGTCCCTGCAGTAACCGCAGTGTTTACGCCGTTTTATAAACCGCGAAATGATCCCAGCAAGAATTAGTTTTGAAACTTCGTGTATATTAAAACCAGATAGAGATTACTGTTACACAGTAAAGAAACATAATAGAGATCCCATGAATACAGGCAATTAATTATAAGTTAACCAGAGCATAAATGAATAGGTAAGTACTTCCCGGTGTAAAGTTAACTTACTGTCGTTAAAATAAACATTTACCAAAATAAATTAAATATTTGCTCCCTATTTCAAATAGATAGATATCTAAACTATACATATGTCGTAATAAACATTACATGTTTAATAAAAGAAATTCAATAGTACCTACGTAGCTTGTAACTAATATCGTAAAAATTGACAGTGCGGCGCGCGGTGACGTGCGTGCGTGAGCGCGTGTGGCAACCAACTGGCTTGCTTTTCTACCGTGAACGGTAACAGATTCGTAGGTATAAACCCGAGCTCGCGCGGAGAGTTCCATAGGCCTGGTTTAAGTACTGTTGTACTTATATAATTATTGTTATATCGTCGTCTAGTACCCACAACACAAGCCTTCTTGACTTTAATGCGGGGCTTAGTCAATTTGCGTAAAGATGCCCTGTAATATTTTTGTTTATTTATATACATTTAAACAAATTATGGCTTATTATGCATTTAGGACAGCTGTTCAAAATAAAAAGCCCCTTTTAAACGACAAACATCAAAAACATCGCCCTATTATATTGCCCCAATTTCTACGGCACTTAATGCAAATCTAATAAGGTTTGTATCTCGGGCTTCTCTCGCTCAAAACAATATCAAATTCCAAATAAGGTTCGTTATAAACCCTATTATTGGCTGTTATTGATATTTTTGCTTCCGTATTTAATTTTAAATTATTGTAGGAAACGTGCCCCTTCATTTTTTTATACCTACATAAGGTGTTCGTACTGGTGCTCGACGCGGTCCCAGTACATGTCATCTTGAAACTTAAGTAATTGTCAATAGAGGTGACAGCAAGGTGACATCTATTGGGCATTAGCATGTCGAGCACTAGTATGTTTACCTTAATGCAATATTCACCATAGGTCTTGTCTTACTACTTATCTGAGGCTGTTGGTAAAGATGGTATAAGGTAGCTGCGTTTTGAGAGAAAAACTATATTCATGGATAAATTTAGAGGTACGAAAAAATAGGTTTAATTACTGAAGCACCTAAATTAATTTAAAAATTTAGTAAAGCAAAAAAAGAGTGTAGTTTATATTGTAGTAGAGAGTAGAGTGTAGTAGGTATAGGTACCAACTATAGTCCAAAAGCTCCCAATTATAGTCTAAACTTAATTAAAATATCTGCGTTCGGGTATGATTAAGTACTTATTATTGAAATGTTTTATTTCTAAATATGGCAATATTTATAAAACTGAAAAAAATACTCGGGCAAATCCAAAAAGTACACTGCTATTTTTACCACGAGGACTTTTATATCTTACACAAGTGCGATGCAAATTTGTAGACTTCACACACCATTTGCATTTATTTATTTAAACATTTATATTTTCACTTAAACGCGTATAAACCCCTGCTGTACCCGCACCTTCTTCATTACTTACGGAGCGATTCGGGAAATGAATTAGATATTCACTAGATACGAAATAGTTTCTTAAAATCTCTTCTTCTCAAAATCTTTACTATTTCATATCTAGTGAATGTGTAATTCATTTCCCGAATCGCGCCGTTACACAATCAAATAGTTGCACAATTTTTAGATAAATTACACCTGCTTACTCTTTATACCTAAGATGGACTAATTACCTACCTAACCCTTATATTTTACTTAAGAACAGCTGTAAAAAATAATGAAATATGTAAATGCATTTGTATTTGTAAAATAAAACAGAATACAAATAAGTACACTCAGTATTTTAAGACTTAACTTAAAATTTAAGTTAATCGTTGTTGAAAGATTCATATGAAATTTTATATTATGTTAAAGGTCCAATTGATAAAAAATACCTTTCATCATAACAGAGGTAAAAAACACGAAAATAAAACCTATGCAAACGTTTCTCAGGAACACAACAGGCTAAAAAGAATACCTATTACTTTACACATGAGAGACTATCGTTCGGTAAAAATGCGCGAAATGATATTTTTCTACGGAGCCCACCTCTCCCCCGCTTCCCCTAAAGTAGGCGATGAATCACTTTAGCGCACATCACTCTATCTGCTGGTACGCACCTGACTAAGGAGTGGGGAAACGAGGGGAGGTGAAAATATTGATAAGTATATTACCTATTGAGAGTTGCCAACAACGTGTACGGATTGGACAACGCGATTTAGTGAATAGAATCAGGCGTTACTTTGCGGAAATTCATATTAATCAAAACCAAAATATTACTTTGCTAGTCCGCGAAAAGATAACGTGCTAGTCAATCAGTGCTAACCCGTTATATTTACTTGCGTATTTTTTACATGCAATTGCCATGCCACTAACATCCCCCCAACCGTCAACATCTGCTCCTGTGGGCGCAGCACGGTTCCATTTTTATCGTCTATCACTATGCGCGTCCCTTTCGCACTTACGTACTTGTTAGAACGTGACAGGCATGGTGACAAGGGATAAAAACGCGACCGTGCTAAGCCGCCTGAAGATGCCTCGTAGAGAGGCGAAACACGTGTCGAGTATTGTTCTTTTGGTGGTGGTTTGTTATATTTATTTGCGTGTTTATTTTTGCGGTGGGAGGGTGGGAACATTAATTGCATGTAAAAAATACGCAAGTAAGTATAACGGGTTAGCACTGATTGACTAGCACGTTATCTTTTCGCGGATTAGCAAAGTAATATTTTGGTTTTGATCAACGCGATTTAATTTGCTCAGAGTAGCCTAAGGATTATTTGGGAAAATTTAGTTAGCATACAGACAGAACTGAAAATATTTAAACAATATTTGTAACTTTTGTTAAGTTATTAAAAAAAAGTAAAATGTAGATTTTAATGATGACTATCTACTTAGGAGTAAATAAAAGAATTATATTCTTCTGAACTTTATCTGTAAATATTATATTTTGAGGCTTGCTTGATTGACTTTATTAGGATTCATTCATTTTATCTTATTAATCACCTCGGTTAAAAATGACGAACGAAAATTTAAATTAAAAAAACCAAGGCGCGTCGTCATTGTGAACCGGTCCTCAGCACACGTAGGATTTAATAGTAGAAATCTAGGCTCCTTGAAACATGTCTAGGCTTCTTGAAACATGTCTGGCTTGAGACTAAAAATACGTGAGTTACTTCAACCATTACTCACGTAAACCGTACGCCTGTGCGTTGCCGTCCTCTAAGATGGGAGTACGCTCTATTTAAATTCTTGAAGATTTTTTGTAAGGGGCAATTCATTTATTACGTAAGACGATTTCTGACAGGTTTTGATGATTTGAGAAATAAGAATAGGCTGACCCTCTCCCCCCTATATTACCATATATTACGTAAGAATCTAAAGGAAAAAATGATTACACGTTTGGTTTGTTTTAGTGTTTTTTTTTTTTGAAAAAAATATTTTTTGGAATGTTTATATGTACCTTCAAAGGTACTGGAGCCCGTTTAAGCTAGTTAGCTGCACCGTGTTTGATAGCATAGTGTTGAAGTATTATTTTAAACGTCATAATTTCATAGAAATTAAAAAAAATACCCCTCCGTCCCCCTTGTAAGAAAAAATAAGATATGTTCGACCCCCCTCCCCACTAAATCATCTTACGTAATAAATGAATGTCTCCTAACTTAGTGTGATGAAAAATAAAATAAAACATGTGTCATCTCCACCATGTTCACATTATTTACTCCCCCGTATTATGTTTAACTAAGCGATCTCCGTATTCAAAAAGTTGATTTTTCTTGTTTCTGGTATAATCTTGTTTTCTTTGCTATCACGATGTAACATATTTCCTTAAGAGTCACACGAACCCGCCACCAATAAGGCTCTCCCATACAATCGAAGTTAAGCTCTCAGTTTAAAATTACTTACATGCTTAAATGGCATGAACATTGAACACTTACGTAACATATAGGTATATATTATCAAACTGCACAACGGGACTTAATCGCGTATTTAAGTTTTAAGATTTACCTCCGACGTTTCGAGGACGGCGTTGTCCCCGTGGTCTCGGAGAAGACTGGCTCAAGTTGACATCAACATCTTCTAGCCGCGCGAGTTTTTCGAACTACCCGCACTTGGTCTTGTTTATCAGTTTGAACGTTTTGCGCACTAGGGATGTCACTCTGTCGACACACAACACTAACGATATTCGATTTATCGACTGTCGATATTCGTTTCCGCTTACATTTACTAATGACTGGATTCCATGTGGATGAGATCTTAAAACCCTCGTCCCGATTAAAATTGCAATGTTTTTTGATTTCAATGGCTTCCCGCACTTTTCTACTGTAGAAATGGCGATCCGTGGAGAGGATTTTAGGGTTATGCAGCTCAATCCAGTGGTTTGGTCCTGACTCCAGCAAATGCTCAGCCACCGCAGACTTGTTGACCTGACGATTCTCCTCGAAACGTCGGAGGTAAATCTTAAAACTTAAATACGCGATTAAGTCCCGTTGTGCAGTTTGATAATGTTTAATAATCGTGAAAGTTTAAATCAGTATATAGGTATATACTTAGGTAAGACAAGACTGCATGAATATGTAGGTATACATTTTTAGGGTTCCGTACCCAAAGGGTAAAACGGGACCCTATTACTAAGACTCCGCTGTCCGTCCGTCCGTCCGTCCATCCGTCCGTCTGTCACCAGGCCTGTCTCGTAATCTGTGATACAGCTGAAATTTTCACAGATGATATATTTCTGTTGCCGCTATAACAACAAATACTAAAAACAGAATAAAATAAAGATTTAAGTGGGGCTCCCATACAACAAACGTTATTTTTGACCGACGTTAAGCAACGTCGAGCGGGGTCAGTACTTGGATGGGTGACCGTTTTTATAGATAATGGTACGGAACCCGACCCTTCGTGTGCGAGTCCGACTCGCACTTGGCTGGTTTTTTCACCTTAATGCGATGGATTAAGGTGAAGAAATGTATAGGTACATTTAGGTACATATTTATGAACGTAACTAACTGTACTAGTTATTGTTTGGTACTAAAAGTTATTATACAAAGAAAATAGAGCGAAAGGTATAGAAAATAAGGCAGGTACAGTAAAATTGTTATAATTGTTCACCAGTAACTGGCAACAGCCACCCTATTAATTCTATTCACCTATGAACATAATTCATATTATTATAAGGTGGCTAGTTATTGAAGGCTGACCAGCTATTGAAACCTTATACTAAAATTAATTCTGTTTATAGGTGAATACAATTAATTTTTAGTTTAGGATGGCCAGTTGCCTATTTGCCGGTGGCCAGATTTATAAAATTAAAATTCAACAAAGTGACTGAGCAATTAGGTAATATCCCATCAGGGGGATTCAGTCAAGGATATACCTAACACTTTAAACTCTCGCGTTTTGTACACATATTTAATTGCACAAACGGGTCTACCGCGATATAATTTCATTGTTTTTACCTTTAATTCCGACGTTTCAGCTGAGTTGCACCAGCTGTGGTCACGGAAAGACTGACGTCCCAACAAATGTACAACAAAATGTTAATATCTCTGTTGACATTTGTTGGGACGTCAGTCTTTCCGTGACCACAGCTGGTGCAACTCAGCTGAAACGTCGGAAATAAAGGTAAAAACAATGAAATTATATCGCGGTAGACCCGTTTGTGCAATTAAATATGTAAACCTAACACGTTTACCGTCCGTGCATTATAAGACATGCACCGTCAAACTAGCTCTGTCACGTCCAAGTGACGTCAGAAATGGGAATGCTCTATATATTTGTGCATTACCTGTAATGCACGGACGTATCGATCCATGTGAGTAGTGAAGGCGAGGGACAGTTAAAGTGCCTAATATACAAAAAAGTTACATCACTGTAAAGAAACCAGGCCCCAATTTCACCACGGTGACAGGTGCGACAATTGTAAAATCACTGTTGCTGACGTCACAGGCATCCATGGGCTACGGTTACCACTTACCATCGGGCGGGCCGTATTCCTGTTTGCCACCATCATTGTATTATTTAAAAAAAACTTTATTATATCGGAAAAAAACAGACATTTCTTTTGCGAAGTTTCTGACAATTGTCAAGATTTAGAAGAATTGTAGGTAATTCTTGACAGGTAATGAGTTATATGTCGGAATTTCGTGACAATTGTAGTGTTTCTTGTGACTTAAACTTAGCAAGAGAAATATCTGTTTTTTTCCGATATAATAAAGTTTTTTTTAATAAAACAATTATGGTGGCAAACAGGAATACGGCCCGCCCGATGGTAAGCGGTAACCGTAGCCCATGGATGCCTGTGACGTCAGCAACAGTGATGTTTTACAATTGTCGCACCTGTCACCGTGGTGAAATTGGAGCCTGATAACTTTATAAGCAGGCAGAATATTTTTAAAACAGAGGCTTACATAGCGGCTTTGTAAGTATCCTTAAAATATATTTTTTGTATCACAGACTCATTGAAGTTATGTTAAAAATACTCGTTATGAATACTCAATTAGGTTTGCGCATTTCCTTCGGGTATTGTTTTGAGGATTATCAAACTTCTGATTGTTTACATGTTCGGATAGATTATGAAGGAAAATGATAAAGTTTATCGAAAATAAACTTGTGGGGCAAGAATTACAATGAAAAAAAAACCAGCCAAGTACGAGTCGGACTGGCGCACGAAGGGTTCCGTACCATTATGCAAAAAACGGGAAGAAAATCACGTTTGTTGTATGGGGTTTTTAGTATTTGTTGTTATAGCGTCAACAGAAATATTTCATCTGTGAACATTTCAACTGCCTAGCTATCACGGTTCATGAGATACAGCCTGGTGACAGGCAGACGGACAGACAGACAGACAGACGGACAGCGGAGTCTTAGTAATAGCAGCGTGGCTCACTCCGCGATTTCGTCGCTTTGCTACAGGTAGCTAAAAGTACATCCGTTCCACACCAATTTTGTGGCTAGCCATAAACCGCGCGTGGCGCTGTCGCCACCTAGCGGCCATATCTGTCCTGATCGTAACAGATGCGTTTTGTTAGAGAGTGAGTATTCTGTACCTAGTACTATTATTTATTCTGTGGTAATAGGGACCCGTTTTTACCCTTTGGGTACGGAACCCTAAAAATAGCTGCCTTTTTGATACACGGAGATTGTTTTAGGCAAGTAGATTTGTGTTTCTTATCTTGTCATTGTAATGAAATATCATCGTTTGCTCGTATGCACAGATATAGTGAAGCTTATTATATACTTAAAGTTAATTGAAGTGTGCAAAAGGGAACAACGTAAAGGCATATTTGCACATCTAGATCAGTGCTCGTTTGAGACGAACCCACGGGACAGTAGTAAGCTAGATAGAGGTAGGTTTAATCTTTGACTTCCAGTTTATAATGTATTCCTAAAGAGACAGTCTTAATTGCAAGATAACATTATAATATAAAATAATACTAGCCCTCGCCTGCGATCTCGTCCGTATAGAACTCCTTATTTTTTATATTGGTAGAGCATACCTGGGCCGCCCAGCAGGAAGACGTCCTATCGGACGCCTCGGGTATCGCTGGCGCGACATGGTGGAGGCGGATCTGCGCGAACTTTGAGTTAACAAGTGGCGAGAGGTCGCACAGGACCGAGAAAAGTGGCGCTGTCTTGTTTCGGAGGCCAAGTCTCATTTTGGGTCGCTGAGCCAACGGAGTACGTAAGTATGATATAATAAATAATTTCAGCCTATATACGTCCCACTGCTGGGCACAGGCCTCCTCTAATGCGCGAGAGGCCTTGGGCTATAGTCCCTACGCTAGCCCAATGCGGATTGGGGACTTCACATACACTTTTGAATTTCTTCGCAGATGTATGCAGGTTTCCTCACGATGTTTGCCTTCACCGAAAAGCTAGTGGTCGCTCGACAGTAAACTCAACTGGAACAATCACATCAACAAACGCATAGACAAGGCGGGAGTAGTCTTCTGGCAGTGCAGAAGGATGATTGGTAGGAGGTGGGGACTCAACCCGAAAATTACCCTTTGGCTCTATAAGACTATAATCCGCCCCCTACTCTGTTACGGTGCTCTGGTTTGGTGGCCAAGAACAAACCTAGGCAACGTACGAGACAAGCTACAAAGACTCCAGAGGCTCGCATGCTCGGCCACCACTGGCTGCACGAGGTCCACTCCGACTGCAGCCATGGAGGTCATGCTAAACCTTTCACCGCTGCACCTACACATACAACAAGAGGCCAGTCTCTCAGCGGTAAGGTTACGAACCCTCAATATATGGTCGAACACCACAGGAGCTCTTCACACAGCATGCCTGGAAAAAGTATACAGCGAATTTCCAGTGCTCATGGCGGGCACGGATCGAATTCACAAACAAGCCATCTTTGACAAAAGGTACAAAATACAATTATTTGAGGACGACAACTACGAAGGACTCAATCCCCCGGAGCTGAGAATCTTCACTGATGGGTCCAAAACAGACAGCGGATCAGGCTCTGGAACCTTTTCAGAAGACCTGAACATGTCAATGACCACTCCGCTAGGAGCCCATAACTCGGTATTCCAGGCTGAGTGCATGGGCATCATTAACGCGGCGGCTGCCATCACTGCAAGGAAGGTAGTAGGATCCTCCATCCGCATACTCTCCGACAGTAGAGCAGTCTTAATGGCCCTAAAAAGCCATATAGTCACATCCAAACTTATACACGAATGCCACGAACGACTAATGGAGGTATGTCAGAACAATAAGATCACCTTACAATGGATCAAAGGACACAGTGGATCCCGAGGTAACGACGCCGCGGACGAGCTCGCCAGACAAGGATCGGGTGCGGGGGCGATTGGCCCGGAACCGATCCTCCCGATACCGTTTAGTAAGGTACGCTCAATGCTGCTGGCACGTACAGGGAAACTACACACAGAACACTGGCTAAACCAAACTGGATGCAGACAGGCCAAGCAAGCCATGCCGAGCATGAACGGTAAGCTCACAAGGGCGCTCCTTCAACTAGGAAAGGTTCGACTGAGTATGGTAACCAGTGTCATAACAGGTCATGGACTTTTTAACAAACATCTTTTTATAACAGGTGTCACAGACAGTCCCCTATGCCGTGGATGCATGGAGGAAGAAGAAACAGCCTCTCACGTGGTGTTGGAATGCAGCGGATTGGCCCCATACAGGGCAAAACATCTCGGATCCCCGAGTGACCTCCCCGAGGTCCTACTCAACATCAAAGGTCTGATAGGATTCCTCGAGGAGCTGGGCTGGCAAGACTAGTCCACCCCCTATCACGCAAAATAGGCGCAAGACGTCGAGTTGCGGAAAATCGCCCGAACTACAATACAATACAATACAAGCTAGTGGTAAATATCAAATGATATTTCGTACATAAGTTCTGAAAAATTCATTGGTACGAGCCAGGATTTGAACCCGCGACGTCCGGATCGAAAGTCGGACGCCATATCCACTCGGCCACCACTGCTTATGTAAGTAAAAAAAAAAAGTAATTCATTAGCAAAATTCTTTTACGCTACACATAAAGCTCCTAACGCGGGTACAATTTCCACTTTAAACATATCCCGCGTTATAAAATTCCCAAAGTGAGCGTATACCAAATTGGTGCGACTAAAAGCGTCACCCGATAGCAATTTGCGCTCGTAAGCGACGCGGATACTGTTTCATACGGACATGTTTTATGTGGCGAGACATTTTACAATTTTTGACTTTAACTTTAGCCTCATGTTCTCTATGATATTAAAAAAAAAATTATCATTTTATTTTATTTACATTTTATTATTAAAAATAAAATTACTTTTACTTTTTAATCGTGGAATGCTTGAGGCCAATATATTCCACGACTCTCTTTCCGAACAGGGGGCCGATTTTTGAACTTCGACCGGTCGATTTCGTTCAATAATATCTCCACTGCTAGGCATTTCAGTTCTACTAATAGAATTGAAAACGAGTGGTCAATACCACTCGATTCCAAATTTCTATCGCTCGTATTTCAAAAATTAGCATTTCGCCGTTATCCACCGATTTTCGAGTGACGAAATCGAACGATCGAAATTCAAAAATCGCCCCCCAGACTTTAAATAATGAGTCAATCATGACTTCATATTACAAATTTGAATTATGAAAAGTTTTCGAATAAACGAAAACAAGTCAAGATGGGAATTAGACAGTTCTTTTACTTTCATAATAATAGGTACCTACGTACTATTACTATTATTCTCACCGCTCAGTTATTAATAGTCCGCGTATGTAGGACTCTTGTTGCGGCGCCATTAGTTGACATAGACAAGGGGCGGTATTCTGTACATTTCGTGATTATTTTTTAAATATTATATTTTACTAGCGACCCGCCCCGACTTTGCACCTTCTATATTTCTGATACACGAGTGGAATTAGACTTAAATAATTACCTACGTCTCTATGGGAAATTAGACAAACCACAAATTATATTGCACTAGTTTCATAGTTTGAGTTTGTAGGTACAGTGGAACCTGGATAATTGCAATCTCAAGGGACCGGCCATTTGTTGTCAATTAACCAGGTTTTTCATTTAAGCAGGTCGTGTCAATTAACGAGGTTCAAAAAATCGTTGTGTCAATTATAGAGGTTTTCATTAATAGAGGTTGCGTTCTGAAAATTTTCTTTTATGGAGGTGCAAATAACCATTGAAAGTAGATTTACACGCTTACGTTCTGGGTTTCTGGTATATATACATGTATTGCTTCTGTCTATACTTGCACTTTTACACTACATTAATTACTACTTTATTTTCTTATCATTTGGGTTTAAAAAATACCCTTGAATTGTAGAAGAAAGTTTTATTAGAATGTTAAAAGCATACTATGTTTTTGATTTAATCAAAACTATTTTACCTACTACAGGCTGTGATAGATACCCAATAAATAAATTGAATTCTGGATGAAGATATAAATAAAATGATCATTGCTATTAAAATATTGTTTCTGCTGTCTACAACTACATTATTTCAATTACAGAGGTAATAAGTAAGACTCGTTTCAATAATAGAGGTAAAAAGAAGAGAAAAATAACGGATTTTTTTAGCACAGTGTCTATTATCGTCTTAGTTGCGATGTGGCCAATTACAGAGGCAAAATTACGAAAAGCACTAAAATCTAAATTGCAATTATAGAGGTTCTAAAATTTCAATTATAGAGGCCTTTTGGTCTCAAGGGACCGGGACCGGACTTTTGGTTGCAATTATTGAGGTTTTCCATTTATCCAGGTGCCAATTAACCAGGTTTCACTGTATGTATCTAAATATTTAAAAAAATATACATACGTATGAGTTAACAGCAAATAAATGCATAGGAAAAATTAATATAACACATATTGTTTTAACTGATTTTAACCCTTTGTATATATAGGCATGGACCGTGTAGATCATTTAGACCTATTGTTTTAAATCTCAAGTCTATAATCCAATAAGACAATTTTACACTCGCATATTATGAAGGGTTCTATTAGTAGCCATACAAAAGAGGTGATATGATACTGGGGGAACTGATATAATTGGGAGTAAAAATAATGTTCATTAGAATAGACAGGATTACAGAGCAAATAAATGCAAAAAAGAAACACGATTATACAAATCAAATCCTTATACTGGCAGTAGTACCTAAAGAGAAAAAAAAATGGCAGCGCATTTCACTTTTCATTCTCATTTTTTATAAGAAATAGTGGGAAAATAATTATTTACCTACGGAATTAAATAATTGTAAAACTTGGGACCTAAATCTGAACGTAAACAAAAATTAATTTTAATTTTGAAGAAAGTTGGGTCTTTAGGCCTCCTAGCCTAGTCATATCCCGGTAAAGGTTTTATATGTGTTTATCACGAATATTCCTGAGTTATAGATGTTATTCTATGTATCCAAGTATCAATATTTATGTACATTGTCGCGTAGTACCCATAGTAGTACAAGCTTTGTTAAGTTTGGGGCTGGGCCAATCTATGTAAGATTGTGAGGACGATCAATGTTAAATTTAACGAAATACCGACACACGAGTATGAACAGAATACCATCCGGATATTTAGCATGCGCGCTCGAGAAGAGGCAGTCGTTAACGCGGCCCCCGGGGGCCCCGGGGCCTCACAATGCCCTAAGACTGCACCAGACCTAGGGTTACCAGACGTTATGCTTAAATATTTTGAGATTTTGAGATATATTTACATATTTTTTAGATAATATGTTTAACAAAAATAATACGGATCCGTTTAACCTTTTGGACGCCAATGACCGATATATCCGCACCGCAGGTTCAACGCCAAAGACCGATTAATCGGTCACATACCACAGAGCAACACTGCAACATAGATCTACGTGCATATGCATAAAGTTCAATTTCAGTTTTGACACTTGGGTGACGTGGCGTCTGAGAGACAGCTTTTGTGTTTGACACGGCGTCGAAAAGGTTAAGGGCATATTCGGTATCAATAAGAAATATGAAAGTGGATAAGGACTTGTTTCTGATTTAACACTTATATCTAAGTAGGTAAGGTACCTACTCTAAAAGTATTAGGTAAATGACTTTTAATCCAGTGAAATTGTAGAATTTTGATTGATTGGATCAACATCATAAATAAGTCTGCAAAAAATTAGAACTAGCGGATTTGACGCAAACGCTAAATGTATAATTTTACTGTATTATTTAATTTTTGAGATCATAAGGGTGTGCAAACCATTACGAATATCTACTTACTGACACCAACTGACACTAAAGTATAAAGTAGATATGCCTGAATAAAATCAGGCAACCCTACGCTTAAGAGATTGCACGAGTGCACGTGCCTATCATGATACCTTTTAATGTAAACAGCAGTTCAATTCTATTAATTGATGTCCATTGCTGCTTTAATAAGATGGTTGGTAAGAAGTGACACGGCATCGCAGCAATGAATGTAAAATATTTATAACTAGTCGTTACAGGTATATCAACTTGGTACAAGGAAATAAGACTGCTTCAACTGAAGTGCATTGCATCTCTTTAGTTTTAATTCCATTGCGTTTATCTTTAAGATATAATTATATCAGTTCTAAGTTATGCGTCAGTGTATACAACTGTTTCATTTATATCGACGGAGATAAATTCACATAGTATCCATTGCTGGCATTATTTGATCGGGTTATTTCTCTTTTGAATTAAAAAAGAAATGGTTGCTATTATGATGGTTTTAACGATGATACTTAAATGGAGTAGACATTTTTTTATAAGTGGATCCTTGAGTCTGTTTTGTATGGGGGTTTTATATAATTTTATGTCGAGTTGAGGGTCCTTAAAGATGACAGTACAATTTTACAAGCTTGAGTGCGTTTGTGATGTTTCCACATTTGAGAACAATAATATGACTATCTTAATGTTAGCAAAGAGAATAGAGTGTATATAGAGGCGGATTGTCAAAGTAAATTATGTAGCCACTGTAAATTTACTGCCATCTTTCGACAGAAGATTAGAACTGTTAGAACGCCATTTGACTTTGATCCTTATTCTTTCACTGATATGTGTTAACTTGTTAAATATTAATATTAACTCCATCTACTCGACACTGGCCCAAAGGTATGGTGCAATCTCTTCGAGCGATGGCGCCATAACCTTCAGCCTACTCTCGAGTAGATGGCGTTAATATGAATACCTATTTTAACAAGTTAACACGTCATATCTGTGAAAGAATAATGATCAAAGTCAAATGGCGCTCTAAGAGTTTTAATCTTCTGTCGAAAGATGGCAGTAAATGTACCTTGTATGGGCTGCTAGTGTCACATACATCAATTATATTCTGTTGGTTGCTTGACATAATGATAACTCACAATATTGCCGAAAATAAACACTTTATTGATACGAAAATACTAACTATAAAAGCGCGATATTATGAATGATAGTGCTAATGAGGACACGCGTGATAGGTTCTAATGTTGAACGTGTACTGACTCGTATTTTATTGCTTTACGCAATTGTAAGTAATTTCGCTGAGATGGCAATGTGCGGTATGTAGACCGTACATACCTACTGTAGCTGCATAATTTACCATGACAGTACCTCTATTTCAAATTCTCTTTGATGTTAGTATGCTCTTGATGTTTTAAGAGGTGCTTGTGTTTTTGGATTTCGTGCGTAATTAGGGATTTTCCATATTTGATATACGTAACCCAGGAGACAATACGAATCAGAGCTCTTTTCTTCTTGACTTAAGTTGTGTTACCTTCATACGATTTGAGAATATGATGATTATAGGATCTTCAGAGAATGTCAAGAAATTTTAGCAAATGCTGCGCTGTGACGTCTACTTTGTGTTATTTTAATTTAATGCCCGCTGTCCATAGCTATTCAACGCGGGAATGACGCGGAGTTATGGGCACCTTTGCACCGCAAGCGACTAGCCCAGCGGCTGTAGCATGGTCGGCGTTTTATCACCTGTTGCGTCATGCGTCACTTTCGCACTTGTTGGAACATAACGGGCATGGTGACAGGCGATAAAAATGCGAGTATTTTACCGCCGCTGCGGGCGTAGCATGGTTCCACTTTTATCGCCTGTCACTATGCCCGTCACTTTCGCACTTACAAACTTGTTAGAACGTGACAGGCATGGTGGCAAGCGATAAAAATGCGAAAAATTATTTAGTTTTAATGTTTTGGGGAATTTAGGGTATGTTTTTGCTTTATCTGTGCTTTAATAAGTTTTCTTTTAAGTACTTTAATAAATTATCATAATATGTATGAATGTATGGAGACTAAAATTTCTTAATACTTCTAACTTTAATTCATTTACTTACTTCTCCAGGTTTAACTGTTAATTCTTAACCGTTAACATCATCACTGTTGAATACACTACCATGAAAATAATTGTTTATTTTTACGATATTTTATGAATAACATACCCACCGTACTAATAAGCGCTAAAAATCCATTCATCTATGAGCCACCCCACCATAGCTGGACAGACAGACGAACTGACAGCCGTGACTGATCGGGATTCAAATTATTGCTGAGGCCCGTCGAAAGATGATGGATATAATAATACGTGGGGCTAGTTCGCTATGGGACATCAGGCCAATTTGAACGTGCACTGACATCAAACCGATGTTTGTCGTCTTATTTCTTCAACCATAAACGTCACTTTTGGCACTTGACCGATCAGTATCATATCGGAAACAGATCGAATAACTAAAACTCGAATCGGCCTGTCGGTTAATATATTTTTTTTATAAAAAATTGATAATTATGATTCAAATATACCTATGATTGATGTCAAGTACACGTTCGATTGGCCTTGGTATTCTAGTCGATTTGTTATTATAGCAAATATAATTAGAGCAAGTTATTAATATTAAATTATAATAAATCCTGATTTAATTAGATAAATAACAGCACTCATGTAACTTAAATGGGAACTTGAACTAAGTTGTTGTTACTCTTTTGTTGTTGATTCAGCAACTGAAGCATAGATGGCGATAGTAGTATCATTTATCAGCTAACACGAGCTTACTTAGTAACTTTATTTTTGAGTTTAATTACAGTGAGACGCCTCATTCTGCTCTCGTATGTTTCTTTTCTCTTAATGAACGTGTTAATTATACAGGATTTTGACTCTTGGAGAATAATTATATTATATTAATACATCTCTAAGAATAATTTGATAAACTATATAATCTTATAGTTCTGACACCAATTTAATGTCTATAACATTAAATATTATAGATTTTTTTTGTGTTTTTGTATCTGTATTTTTTATATTTTATATATGGGATACTATATTGCTTAAAGCCGTTGCTATTAATATGATAAGCTACAAAAACATTAGAAAACTAAGGGATTCAGATCGAAGGTCATTGGCGTGGGGGAACCTTAACCTTAACCGAATTAATGCGCCGTTAAAAAGCTTAGCCGAGACATTTATTATTTATTTTCAATATATTTTTTTTAATTTGATCGATATTTCATACATTAAACTCTGGAAGTGATTTCTGGTTATACTTGCATTATTTTCAATATAGGTACGTACCTACTAAATAATATTCTAACTCTTGTCGGCTATTAAATTAACATTAGGCAAAAAGAATAGATAGTATAGAGGGGTCCTGTCATTGTAAATTTTGTAGTCACTGTAAATTTACTGCCATCTATCGACACACGACTAAAACTCAAAATGAAAACGCATAAAGTTATCAAAAAATGTATATATATGGATAAATGATTTTATTATTTTTATATCATTTTGATCCATGTTCATTCACTGATATCTATGTGTTAAAATTGTTAAATATGAAACGGTGTCGTCACGCCATCTAGCTGAGGATAGGCTAAAGGTGTCGTGCGACATCTATTCGAGAATGACTTTTACTTGAATTCCGAGGCACGTTTTTTCCTTAGACTTTATACGTCTTATACGAAGTTACATATGTCTTTGCATTAGGTAATATAAATAGTTACTGCATCTGTCCACAGATGTCGCTAGTCTAGTAAGCACTATTGAGATTTAAATTAAATGTATAACAAGATTTCATCAATTTCATGCTATATAAGCTATCTGGCTGTCATTTTAAATCCTGTATATTTCATTTTAACTTCATAGAACTTTAATTAAATTTAAAATAACAAGAAAAAAATGGTCCCAGCCGACTTAATCATAAGATTTATGGCTTATAAAATAAATAAGCTTAAAAAGAAAAAATGGTAACACTGCCAATTTCACAAAATATATTCGAATGATCTTTATAATATTACCTGATGTTGTCATGTAACAAGTTATCATCTACACTCACAAAACAAAAGTACATAAACAAAAAAAATACTGATATAACCTACCTACCTATTAAGTAAAAAAAAAATCATCTAACTGATCAGTTAACACAGCAAAAACCTCCAAGACATTATCTTTTTAACTGAAATCAGACAGATGTATATAATATTCCTGCTACTTAAATTTGAACCACAACTTGATAAAATTGCCCCTCCAAATAATCCCTTTCAAAACACGGCCAGGCCCAATCTTTTATATTTATTAAAAAGAAAAATAAACCCAAAAACTTATTAACGACCTTTTGACCTCTTTAGCCCCTCTCAATTAAAGCGCTGTACGATTCTATGATTGTGTAAAAATTAATATCGTTCAACGAAAAAGCAAAATGGACTGAAAAAAAATAAAAGAAAAAATTATCAAAATCTCCTATCTTAAACACATTTGCTATTGAAATCACGACCTTATTTTAAACTCTTAAGGTTTAAAGTAACAGGGTGCGCGGGAGAGGGGTACAAGTTTGGGAAACTCACCGTTATGGAAGGGGGCCTGACATCTGAAAAAAACGCCTCTTCTGACACAAGTGGCAATTCTGCTGAAATCGTTTCCCAGCGAATATTAGGTGCGTGGCTAGAGAAGTAGCGGAGAGGGCAGAAGCCTTCAAGAGCGGAATCGGAAGCGATTTTAGCGGCGATATTTTACGACTTTTAGAAATACAATAACAATAACTGTAACTTAGAATGATTTTCTATAATGGCTGTGAGCCGAGAGAAACTGTTGGTGGTTTGTGAGATGATAATATTATTTGGTAATTGCATTATTTATGGATTTAAAATAACTTTAATTTTTATAAGCACCCGGATTTATTTTCATATTGATATATTCTGCTGCGAATACTTTCCTATATTTCAGCTGATTACTTTACAACTAAAAATGTAATTTTATAAATTATAAAACTATAAGGAAACTTCGAAACAAATATTCCCAGCTGGCAAAAATCGTTACTGTAATCGTGATTTTCTTAAATGAAATAATAAAAACCATTACATTACATTTTCTACGAAGCTAAAAAAAATACCGCTACAATTGTGGCCCTAAACAGGAAAGATTTTTATATTAGTAAAAAGCACTCGTTAAATTTTCAAGTAATTGCCAGACGAGTGTGGGCTTTTATTTATTTCCTAAATTCTCATTACGGGAAACAAGCGCCAACATTTATATTAATGATTTTCTTTGGATAATTTGATATACTTGGCCGGCGCTCTGTCGTGCATGGTTTTATGAGTATTTTAAGGATTTTTGTCGTTTTGCAGTGAATAATGAGAAGTCTATATTAAAAATTAGTAACTGTTAAATATTTATAAATATTTTTGTAAAATTTTAACACACATCGACCTAGTTTCACAGTAAGTTCAATCAGGCTTGACCATCTAAAAACCTCAAAGTACAGTCGGCAAAATAATTGACATGAAGATTTATACGTTCTAAATGAAAGCACACCTCAACGCGTATATAACTGGCAGATGATGGCAGATGTGTGCAATGTGTCAGTATTACGAGCAACTATTTATGGGTATTTAATTTGCGGGGAATCGAACCTGGTACAGGCATGGTGGCGTTAGTGCTGGGACGGTGTCGACGAGAATGACGATAAAATCAGGTAACTTATCCTCGTAATATTCAGGGCTATTATAGTGCTTTTGTATTCGGAACTTTATTTTGTTTCTATAAAACATTAGAGCACAAATTTAATTTTCATCACACTCGCTCAGTAAATGTGGAATTGCACGCAGGTTTAGCGGGAGTTATAGAAAAAGCGTTCTCCCTAGGGAGTTATGAAGTTTCTAGTGCCATAATTAACAGTTTTTTGTCCTTATACTTAGTTTTTGTATCGCAAGTGTGATGAAAAACATTGTGTGTAACTCGGGGCGTAATAATATTGCAAACTCGAGTCTATAAATCGGTCCGGCAAGCCGTCGCGATTTAACTTATTCTCGTTTGCAATATTCAACTTACGTGCCCGATGTTGCACAATGTACTATTATTCACTTCCTACTTGTAGAGTCACCACACGAGATTGTTATGCCATTGGGTTCTTGCCAAACTGGAAATTCTATAAGTATTGAACAACCAATTTAGCTAGGACCCTAAAGTAGGTACGCGGGGACTGAGAAGGTTACAATAGAAAATATACCAAATTGAATTTAGATTTTGGAAATAGACAGAGTGACTTCTCATTTACCTACCAGATTTTTTTTATTTCAAATATTTATTCTGCAAGCAGGTCTCAAGGGCTCTTTCGGTTTAAACACGTTATAAAAGTCATAAGGACAGTTCAAAATGCCACCGATATCTCGGACTCTGAAAATAATTGTCTAATTTAAATTATCGATATCTTTAGTTAACTCACGTCGCCCAACACTAGGCAGCTGTTGACTCAAGCACTTCAAAAGGATAAATTACGCACTTATCTTACATCTATTGCGGATTCGAAAATACCTAGACGTGTTATTTGTTTTAATAGAACTTATTAACACCGGACAAGTGCGAGTCGACTCGCCCACCGAGGGTTCCGTACTTTTGAGTACCTATTTGTTGTTATAGCGGCATCAGAAATACATCATCTGTGAAATTTTCAACTGTCTATCACAGTTCATAAGCCATGAGATACAGCCTGGTGACAGACAGACAGACGGACAGTGGAGTCTTAGTAATGGGGTCCTGTTTTTACCCTTTGGGTACGGAACCCTATAAACCAGGTCTAAAACTGTTTAGAGCCGTAGGGCAATACGTTTTGCATTGAAACTTGTGTTTTTATAATTACTATTAAAAACGGTGTAATTACCATCTTTATTTGTAATAAGTATGTAGTTACAAACACAAATAAGTGGCCTGTTTTAGTTCAGTCGCCTTGAGATATATCGGCGCGGCCAAGGTATTCACAAACATCTGCACAATATCTGAACAGGTGTTCACAATATCTGAACAGGCACTCTAAAGGGGCCCACTGATTAACAGTCCGCCGGATGGTATCGGCCTGTCAGTTAGAACAAAATTTTGACAGGCCGATACCGTCCGGCGGACTGTTAATCAGTGGGCCCCTTAACGCCTTGACAATAGAGGCGTGCTTAAATATTTGTGAGCGCCTTGGCTGCTCCTATATATCTGATGACGACTGTACCTATGTCGTTGATTATGTATTCAAAATGTATGTTATTCAAATAACCATAACAATACGTACCTAACTATATGAAAAGTAATTTTAAAATATGTAGTGCACCCGATAAAAATATCCACTTCATAAAATACAACGCCACTTTCCCTTATAAATTACATACACGGTAACCATACAACTCTCAGTCCTTAAATACCATTGCGTACGTTAACAGAAGCCGATGTTCAATAATTAGAGCTTACTAGACTTGAGGCCAACAACCCCATTTCATTCTAAAACTAACTTTATATGTAACAATATAAAGTTCCTTTTCATTTGTCTCAAACCGCAGCTGACAGCTTAAACTTGTACAAGCTATAAGCGATCTTATTGCTATGGATTAAGGTTGGTTTTGAAATGGTGGGGGTCGCAGCTGACAGCTCACAGCTGATGCGCGTGAGTCGATCATCTGGACCAGGTGCGTGTGACAAGTGCAGTGTGTGTGGGGAGGTTTGGGAGAGTTGGATTCATTTTAAGTGGTTTTAAGCCTATTAAATATATTAAGAACGGGTCACTCACGTATTTCAAATAGATAAAACGCTCGACATGTTTCACTCCGTACCAAGGAGTGTCATCTCCTGAAGCTCCTGCTTGTTAATATATTTATGTCTGTGTCTCACGGAAGTTTTGTTATTAAAATTGTTTTAAGCCTGATACGAGTCATACGAGTATAATTTGGTTGGTTTGACAAGCATCCGGCCTAGTCGTTAGTAACCCTGCCTATGAAGCCGATGGTCCTGGGTTCAAATTCCGATAAGGACATTTGTTTGTGTCATCAGCACGGATATTTGTTCCTGAAGACATGGGCTTTTCCTTTCTATTTAATGAGTTTCCTTTACATCCACGTATTTATAAATATTTATCTAATTATAGGTATATTTTCGTTGTCTAAGTTTCCACAAAACAAGCCTTGTTGAGCTTACTGTGAGGCTTAGTCAATTTAGGTACTGCGTTTACTTACTTAAAAATTATTTTAGGGATTTTAGGGTGTTTGAAATTTTAAACTGCGAACCGATATTATTTTTACTTTGTGTATTTAATTTAGCAAAATAGACATTGGGAAATTTTAAAGGGATAGGTACACTTTTGTTGAAGAAACAACTTCAACGTGTTATACTTAAAATAATATTATTTTACAGGTAAATACGTGAATGTTTAATGTTAAATAAAGGGTTGTTAACAATAAACTTTTCTTGTATTTGGCAGATTTTATATTTTCTTTTTACATTTAGGGTGCTAGTTATGGTTATATTGTAATTATTAAGAAATAACTTGTTAATGTTTTCTAGTTTTAGACATTTAGTTCGGTTCTTAATATAAATGATAAAACAATTAAGTTTTCTTGTTTTTTAAACAGTAAAACCAATGTAATAATTAAATGTTTTAAAACTTTAGATTATAAACTAAACATCGTTAATATTTAACCATCTTCCCCAGTCTCCCCTCTCGAAGCGCGTACGCACCTCAAACGGGCTACATTTTGGCCAATTAAAAAAAACATATTTGTGAATGAAGTTCATAACGGCTAACTGTCATAACGGGCATCTGGCCAACAGCTGATTTTGACATTTGTGCACTACCTACCTACTCGAAACTGGATAATGGCCGTGTGCACATTTCGATACTTGAATTGGCGTTACAGTTGGTTATTGAAAAGGTTGAGTATTAAGTTTAGTACTCAATATTCTCTATTCTTTACTCAATACCATGGTCTAATAAAACATGGTCTTCTATTCCCAGAGTGACACAGGCCTACGTCACAATAACATGGCCGCTATATATAGCGCTATCGCATATTATCATATAGCGCTGTCGCATGATGACGTAGGCTTGTGTCAGTTAGGTGACCTAGAAAAGACGGGAATGGAGTACCAGGCGGAGTATATTATTATACCATGCTCAATACCTCTAGTGTAAAATTTCATTCGACGACGAGCGTTCGCGTTTGCGTTGTGTATTCTTGTATGGGATTTTGATCAGCGCGCCAAGCGGGACGTTTTGGAAACTCAAAATCCCATACAAAATGACACTTAACGTAAACACAGACGTCACAATCACGCTATCGAATGAAATGTACACTTGGGGTACTTAGGTACTACCGTAAAATGGGGTGAGTTGGGTGAAATTTGACTTTCAAACCTTGATAATTTTTATTTTTACGTGTGAAAACTGAGTGGTGTATATAATAAGTGGTTCGGACGTTTGTATTTTAGTTTGTATTTTATTTTGGGTAGTTCCATTTCATAACTTTGACGATAAAGAGGAAAACCCACCTCACCCCGTAGTGCCTCGTATTTGGGGTGAGAGGGGTTTTCATACAAAGGTGATTTTGGAAGATTGTTGGATCGATTTTGTTTTATTATGCGTATTACTATAGCTCCATTTTAATTTGGAATACATTATTGTTGTAGCAGTAGCCTTAAAATCCTTTCTCACCCCCCTCTCAAACCTTCTCTCCCCATTCATAACCCACCTCTCCCCGCGAAACCTACTTACCCCGTTTTACGGTACATAACGAGACCCCTGGGGCCCTGGCATCTTTAAGAGCCAACGGGAGTGGTCATTTCTCCATACAAACGTACTCCTCGTTTTTCTCCGTGGTTTTTGAAGCTAGAGCAATGATTTTTTTTAACACAGATTAATATTGTCAATATCTGTGTCGGACCGTTTTGATTTTTTTGATATTTTTGTTTTTTAAGGCGCTAGAGCCCTTCAAAAATGGCCAAAATGGCCTAATTGACTATGCCGCAATGAGAGGCGTGGCATTCAAAACTGATATCAATTAGCCAAAAAAGCAAAACGGTCCGACACAGATAATTTCATAATCATTTAGATTTCCAAATTTGGTTACGATTGGTTAAGTTTTGGAGGAGGAAACAGAGGAATACGAAACCTCGATTTTTGAGATTTTTACGCAGGATTTTTCGCCTTGTCCTTATCGCACTACTTTTAGGTGCCGCTTCCGTTAGCGAGACGGGTATATTTACCTAAAATATTTAAAACTCAGCTCCTGTTTCGTCTTAATGTCGTCAACCTAAAGGTACAAATACAAAAAAGTCAAACTTTTTCAATTGAAAGAACCATGTCCCAAACTGGGCCCCTGGTGTACACGAATGATTTTTATTACAGTATGTAGTACTAACCGAGTAGAACAATAACCAAAATATTTTAACTTATGAACATGTGTGTGAAGTAAGTTGTAGTTAATTAAAGTTCGTCAGAAACTGACTCTTCATCGGAGCTGTCAAACATTACAAAAATGTTTTCTATCTGATCGCTTGGTGGGTTGGGACGTTTTTCTTGGTGTCTTGCATAAGCTAGGTACCAAATGACCGTTAGAATGTGTACACAGCATCCAACAGTACGGGCACCATTTTTACATGTAAGTACAATAATATGCTTTGATGGAATCTCTTTTTTTTTGTAATGTAGCTTCATTTTGGAAAAATAATAGTATTTTATACAATCGTGATATAATAGAGAGTTTTTCAGTCGAGTACCGAGTTTAGGCAACGAAGCTTGCTGAGTTGCCTAAGTAAGGTACGAGATTGAAAAGCTTGATTATATTACTATTGTATACAATACTTTTTCTACGAATCAACAAAAAATAATACTTTAAAATAGTACAATCATACAGACCATAGTCTAATAAAACATGGTCTTCTCTTCCAAGAGTGACACAAGCCTACGTCACAATAACATTGCCACTTAATATATAGCGCTATCTCATATTATTATATAGCGCTGTCGCATGATGACGTAGGCTTGTGTCAGTCACGTGGTCGGAGTAATTATACCATGATACAGACAAACCAAACCAAAAGTATACAGCTAAGTACGCGAGCAGCCGCGATACATTCATACACATACGCAACCCAGCCGCCGCGCCCCGCGCCCCACGGCGGGTTGGTCAACGACACCTTCTCGTAACTCATGAGGCCCAGCCGGCCTAGCCAAGGTTACAATCGCTATCGCTATCGCTTCGACAACGAAAAGCATGATGTCTCTTTATCATTCTTCCACATTAGTGTGACAGTGACAGTTGCGCTACGGAGCGTAAGCGATTGGCATCTTGGCTACGCGGCCTGGTACTTGCTCCGCGCTAAATTAAATTTTTAAACAGTTGTTTTCTCGATTTTGGCCACCGTAGCCTATGGAGACTAACAAGTAACGCTAAGCTGTTTTCGTAGTTTATGAATGTTCCTATATTAAGGGTGTCACATGCGCGTTTCTGACTCATGAAGCAATTGCTCCTACAATACGACCTAAAATAAATAATTAATTTGGTCAATTTCATTATAGTTGACTAAACTGTAACGAAATGAATATTATAGTTGAGTTGGGAGCTCATACATTAAAAGTACCCAAATGCAGTTTGGTATACGAAATCTTAATTCAAGAATTACAGTCGACAGCTAGAAAAAAAAGCTTTTTTATTGTCTGGACTCCCTGATAATGAATGTTGTCGCAATAGTTTTCTCGACCGCGTGAGAGCAGCGTCACAAGGAACAACATCAAATATTTTCATTCAAGCCAGTAACCTTTTCGTGGTGACCCCATAGTCCCCATACCGGAGGCTGACTAGCTCCCTCCGGCACATCCGCCGCTTGCATATCTTCCCCTCCAGGACGGACTCCAGAGGCATTTAAATCACATTCTCGAATTCTTCTTGCCAGGACGGCATAACGCGCGCCCAGAGTCTTAGCCAAACAAAACATATTGTTTGTTACCACCGTCAACCACGAGAAGGTGCTCTGGACAGTTTGGACGCAAGAAGACACATTTAAATAGAGATTTCAAAATAAAACTCATGGTGTAACTTTTATTAGAGTATAACTTTAAGTTACATGTTAGGGTTCCTTGCACATACAATAAGAAGTAGAAACCTTTATATTAATAATGTACAGATCATACTCTATCGACTAGCATGCGTGATTAAATTGTACAAGTGGGGCCCAAACCCCATAGAATTTGGGACAAGGTTCTTTGTGTTATTATGCTAGGTAGGTATACCGACTGAAGTTGTAAAATATCAAAAAAGAAAAACTCTAATATCTATTACTTACTAAACTGTATAATACATGTAAGTAACTAATTAATTACTGAATACATAACATTAACATTTTGGTAACTTATGAACTAAATACATCTATGAATAATACTAAATTAAAACTAACAACCCTAAATATATCTAAAATAAAACAAGGAATATAAAATCTATTGAAAGAGGCCTCCCCGCGCTACCCCCGGTGCAAAGGTGAACATTTTGGTTATCTAGATATTTATATAAACTAAACTTATTAGTACTACAAAACAGACCCTTTGACCTTCACGTCCTGTTTTATGGAACTTTCGCCAATTAATGCCTGTCATGATCGGAATTATAACACGATGTAAATAACAGACAATACAAATTACACGTACCTCACAAAAGGCCGTATCTCCCCATGAAAATTGTATAAAGATACGACCTTTTAACAATCAACAAAGTGGCGTCCAAAAGGTCGTATCTCGCTATGAATTTAGTATGGAGATATGACGTTTTGATGTAACTTGGCAATAGACGTGAGTCTAAATAAATATTCTGTCTAGACGTACTAATTATTTACACCTTTATATGAATGAACATAGTTCTTGAAGGTAGTTAAGATCATAGTCTAATAAAACATGGTCTTCCATTCCCAGAGTGACACGGGGCTACGTCACAACAACATGGCCGCTATATATAGCGCTATCGCATATTATCATATAGCGCTGTCGCATGATGACGTAAGCCCGTGTCAGTTAGGTGACCTAGAAAAGACGGGAATGGAGTACCAGGCGGAGTATATTATTATACCATGGTTAAGATAGTTATTTCTTGGTTATCATTGGAAATGCCTGTTTTGGTCGGTACCTAAGTTTAATGATATTAAATTTTGCCAAGCGAACTAAGTAAGTAAGTACCTACCTCTAGTGTCAATTTAATTCGATAGCGTGACGAGCGCTCGCGTTTGCGTTATGTCTATTTTGGTATGGGATTTTGAACAGCGCCCATATAAAATGACACTTAAGACGAAACAGGAGCTGAGTTTTAAATATTTTAGGTAAATATACCCGTCTCGCTAACGGAAGCGGCACCTAAAAGTAGTGCGATAAGGACAAGGCGAAAAATCCTGCGTAAAAATCTCAAAAATCGAGGTTTCGTACTCCTCTGTTTCCTCCTCCAAAACATAACCAATCGTAACCAAATTGGAAATCTAAATGATTATGAAATTATCTGTGTCGGACCGTTTTGCTTTTTTGGCTAATTGATATCAGTTTTGAATGCCACGCCTCTCATTGCGGCATAGTCAATTAGGCCATTTTGGCCATTTTTGAAGGGGTCTAGCGCCTTAAAAAACAAAAATATCAAAAAAAGCAAAACGGTCCGACACAGATATTGAAAATATTAATCTGTGTTGAAAAAATCATTGCTCTAGCTTCAAAAACCACGGAGGATACGAGGAGTACGTTTGTATGGAGAAATGACCACTCCCGTTGGCTCTTAAAGCAAACGCGTAGGTACGTCACGTGACGCTCCCGAATGAAATTTATATGCTAGGGGTAAAGTATAGGGAGTATTACTGCAATGTTGTGCGGCCAGAGTGCAGCACTAGTGCACATACTAAACCATAGAGTAACTAATCGAATTGAATCGAATTTAAACTGTTCAATCATCATCATTTAAACTGTTTAATCATAGAGTAACTTACACATACTAGGCCTTAAACAGTTTTTTGACAAGTTTTCACTATGGCATTGATGCCTGATTACAGGTGATGGCCTACCGTGAAACACGACAATCGAAAGTTCGGTTTCTGCCTCTCTATCACTCTTGCTTATTCGATCGATAGAGAGGCAGATAACGAAATTTCGATTTATTTTTATTCGTAGGCCATGTGATTGAGCTAGTGACGCCCTCTACGCAGAGTTTTGCGTAATACTCCCTATTGAATGGGTTCGAATGGGGTTGGCCGGTGGAAGTTTTTAGCAGATGGCGCCATCATAGCTTGCCCTGTCAATCCCTAGAATTGTGTCAAATTTTTGTTTTTTTAATACCCTGGATGCCAGCCCTTTAAGCCAAATCTCATAGAAAAAGGGGCAAGCTATGATGGCGCCATCTATGCAAACCTTTGACAGTTGCCAACCCCATTGACCTGCTAGTTTTAGACGAAACTTTGCTCTTATTAAAAAGAAGTTCTGTCTGAATGCGACGCATCTCTAAGTAATTAGTTACTTGTTAAACCTATTAAAAGTGAAAGGGTAAGTATGAAATAATAGCCTTTTTCAAGTTTTATAGTCAAAATTAGAGGCATTCTACCACGTGCTCTCATTAAGGATTATTAAGGACAATTCTTTAATGTCTGGCGGTATTCCAAATGGTAACAAAGTTGGTCACTCACTTCAACATGCATTGACATCTGAACGTCACCTTTAACTTGATGTCTGCTTACTCTTTCTAATAAAGCTGTGTACTTGTTTAAAAACTACTTCTAAAAAGTCTAATCTAATCTTCTTCTTCTAAATCTACTTGGCGCCGTTCTGTGGAGCAAGAGGCTGGGTGTATTGGGGATGGGGTGGGAGGAGGCTACCCAAGCTGCCCAGGACCGGTCCTGGGCAGCTTGGGCTCGAATCTTTTTCTTCCACTGACTCCGGAGTCAGTGGAAGAAAAAGATCCGAGCCCTACACCCCAGCATCAGGGGGGGATAACAGGATGGAAAGAAGAGAAGACTTGATTACCACCATGTGGTAAACGTGTGAAAATTTCAGGTGTCCGATGAAACCGGTTTGTTTGCCGAAACCGTAACCGAACCATCAGTCGAAACATGATTTTATGCTAAAATCTGCCAAAACCTAAACATCGGCCGAACACTACCACAATACAGTTTCGGCGCAGAAAAAGGTTCGGCAGTTTTTTGGCCGAAAGTAAGGTTTCGGAAACCGAAACTTCGGTCGAACACTAATAATATGCGACTAGTGCTCGCTACGTAACAGGAGTAATACATGACAGGGTGATGACTTAATTCCACAGGTAAAAGTAAAGGGGAGTTCACACGGGACGGCAACGCACGTGCGTTTTGAACGTGCATACTTAATGTCCTATTGTGCGATTCTAGAGGTGAGAGCGTTGACATTAGGGTAGTTGTAATTGGTAATGCGGGTTTGACTTGTCCAGACCTTTTTTATAACACGTTATTTCAATCCGGAGGTGGTGAGTTCAAACCCCGGCTTGTAGGTACATCAGATACATCGGAGCGGCCAAGGTGCCCACAAATATCTGAACACGCTACTATTGTCAAGGCGTTAGAGTGCGTGTTCAGATATTTTTAAGCAACTCGGCCACTCCGATATATCTGATGGCGATTGTACCATTGAGTTTTTTGGGACTTATGTAATAGATATCATTTGATGTTCACCGGTCGTTATTCGGTCAAGGAAAACATCGTGAGGACAAAGGACTCATCCCAATAATGCCTGGTTTTCCCCTGATATGGGTTGGAAAGTCAGATGGCAGTCGCTTTCGTAAAAAAACTAGTGCATACGCCTAATTCTTGGGATTAGTTGCCAACAGCCTCCTATGAGCCGTTGCAAAAAGCCGAGATGACGCGAGGAAGAATATGATGCATTTCTTGCAAATGTACCTACATACAAATGCCGTGCCGTTTACCTAAATTTACATCAAAAGTTAATTACGATACTTACACTGTCTTTAAAAATATCTCTGTTTACTATTTCACAACAAAGAAATTATGTATAAAATAGGTTATAATCAATGGACAAGTGTAACCTGAATCACATTTACATTTACTGTTCGAATGTAATAAGTAATGTAATAAAAGATAGGCAACTTTGTATGTTCAATTGCTCATGAATCTCGCCTATCAGAAGTCGGAGATCAAATCTACTAGCACTACACTGACATGTCAGATCAGATGATACAAAATAACAATGTTGCACTTATGAGTGATATTCAAAATTAATTCATTTGGTACAAGCCGGGGTTTCTAAAATTACATTAGATTTATAAAAAAAGAAAAATTACAGTAGTTTAAAAAAATATTTTTAATAATGTTTACCTATCTACCTACACACAAACCATAAACCGTAAGCGCTTTTAACACGTCATAGAGAATTTCTGATATCATAAGAACAAATTAAATTAACTTCTTATGAAAATATTTTAATTTGTGTTTTTTTACAACACACACAGGTACTACTATTTATTTCGTTTATTATTTCTGATAATATTATGTGTGTGTTGAATTATATTTTTGTCAAGTCATCACGAGCTTCGAAAAAACAAAGTTGAACACTCGTTATCATTAGCATACAAAATTAAATTTAGAACAATATTGAACTAACTCTTTTGAAATTGTTACCCACTCGACCGACAATAGTCAAAAGTCGAAGGTCAGTGACCCGAGCTTGACGACGCGTGTCAAATGTGCGCGAGCGCAAATGTATTTACCGTTTTTAAAACAAAAAAATGCTCAAAAATCGACTTTAATGGCTACAAAATAAGGGTTGTGAGTGATTTTCGAAGAGAAAGATAAGTTGGTGTTTAGTTCAAAAGTGAGATGCTTTGATTTGATTGTTTTTATTCAGCAGTGGAAATGTTTAATTACGCACATATGTTCGAAGTGAGGGAGGTAATACGTATCGGTGATTGCTATTAATTTCTATTGATAAGATTTAATTGGAATATTTTTATTGATTGCCTACTGTGTGATACGTTGTTTAAGTTAAGTTATTTATATAAAATAGTAGATATGTTGTAATTACCATCATCCTCAGCAGTACCTACTATGTATAATAAAACTTTTCATTTATGTTATAGAAGGTAAACGAATAGACGAACCGCCTGATGGTAAGCAATCACTCAGTAAACAAGAGATGGGTTGCAAGTGCGTTGCCGAAATTTAAGATGGGAGTACGCTCTTTTCTTGAAGGTTTGAAGGCCGTATCGGTCCGGAAATACCGCGGGCGGTAGACCACTACTATAGTACACACACACAGTGTCTCTAGTAGACACTAGACTGTGTAGACACACAGGACTACAGCTGGACACAATAATTTGCTATATCTTTGTCTGTGTTTAAAAAAAAAGATAGTATTTTGTCTATAAGTTATG
This sequence comes from Cydia splendana, assembly GCF_910591565.1. Taxonomy (NCBI): domain Eukaryota; kingdom Metazoa; phylum Arthropoda; class Insecta; order Lepidoptera; family Tortricidae; genus Cydia; species Cydia splendana. The sequence goes on from NC_085975.1 coordinate 960,669, forward strand.
AATCAGTTACCTAGGTGTGATCCGGGGTTGCAACCCGCGACCTTCAGTTTGGAAGACGCACAGGCCTATTCGGATTTTGAGATAATCACAAGATCTTGAGACAATTTAGAGATCAACTAGATCTACATTAAATATCGACTAGATGTGACTTGGGTATCTAAGTCATAACTTGTCGAAATCGTTCAAGAGGATCCTCCAGAATCGCGGAAACGTCAAATTTGACATATCTATCTTACAAATATCTTTAAATTATCCGTATCGTAACTTGTTGAAGTCTAGTAGAAATCTAATACATTTTCCGAATCGAGCCGGCACTCCTTTCTCGGTTAGCAGTTAATAGCAATAACGATAGCAATATCAGTATTAAACAACCATTCATAATGAGACAGTAGTTTAAACATGGAATAGTAGGTTGTTCCTATGCCATGTGTTACACAAGCGGCAGTTTATTACCCACATGTGCATAAAAAATAAATATAATGCGAGTAAAGTCGGGTTGCAACATTGTATACGTCAGTTATCCTCAAAGTTTGCAAGGAGTTTCAGATTATTAAAAACTTCTTACAGATTATTTAATCAATAAACCATATTTTTTAGGTTATTCGTTTATTTTTAAGATAATCACATGTATTTATTTTCATATTATGTGGAGAAAAAAGCCGCAAATTGCTTTTAAAAGTAGACATTAGCTAGAAATCCTAGAATACATATTTGTAGCTCGAATTGCTAAGAGGGGTTCCATCCAAAAATGTTGTCTCAAAAAACGGGTCAGTCGCCAAAATAGTTTGAGAACCACCGGCAAACATTGGGGTTTGGTGTGAACCACAATTTTTGTTATTTTAATACAGGTTTACTTTATGCTCTCCCTTGTGGTTTTCAAATAATTTATGGCATTTATTTGAAGGTGGGTAACAACTTTCTTTCCTGTGCATACTAAATACGAAAAGTCAGTCCTATCCTAGAAAAATGGTTTTATTAATGATGGCTACTGAGTATAAAAGCGAAGTATAAAGGCCTAGCTTGTCTTTCTAGACCAAAAAATAAATACCAACATAAACTAGTTCTAGTTGATACTCGATTACTCATATGTGTGTAAAAAATAATAGCCAGTCGCTTGGGATTTATAGACCGACAAGAAATTATAGAAATTAAAAAGTGGTAACATCGTAGTGTCGTCTCTTTCAAATCTATCTAAGAAAACGGGACGACACTACGATGTTGCCACTTTTTAGTTTCTAAAATTTCTTGTCGGTCGTCTGTAGGTATCATTTAAGGTGACATTCTAATGTCAATTTCGCTCCAATTCTAATTTGTATTACAAATTCTATCAACTAAAACTACAGAAGGTACCAGACATATACATACACATGTTACTTGAATGTCAATGTCAAATTTCATGTTATTACAGAGTTTTTTTTGTAATCAGACTGTAATATTGATTGTGTAGCGGCAGCTAGATTAAAATTACGTAGGAATTACCTTTTCGCACGTGTATTGTACAACGTTTTACAGTACAGTATTGTCCTTAATCCCGCCCTAGGGCGGTAAAGTAGCACCATATGTGTTGTAAGGAATCAAAGTGCTTAAAAATGTGTCTGAAGTTCTGGACATAGTAATAAGGACATCGTACATGGTAATGAACACACCTAGACGCAATATACGCACTCGATTGTACATAATATACGTATGTTATTACCTTACTCTGTATGATGTGGCGATTATAATACTGGGAAACCCAGGTAAATGGAATCTAGAGGGCCTGAAGAATTTATTAAGAAAAGCGAACTGTAGAGGAAAATTGACAAAAATAGGTACTAACTCGAGCTAAAATGAAGATGTTTGGCGTTCGCTCGGTTAAATTTGCGATTTTACAAGTAGGGAATTTTAATTATTTCACTACACAAGCCTTTTCGAGCTTTATTGTATCATAATTACTTATTTCAATATTTAAAATTTGTTATTATATACCTAAACTGAAATAGATGCTAAGTAAGTAAGTAACAAACACACAGACAGACGCGGCGGAGGACTCTGTTTTATGAGGTGTAGTTATAAACATACTATATAGTTAATCATAATGTCCGGTTCCCTTTTACCCAGGTTCCACTGTGCAGAAACTAGTAAAACCACGATCATGGCCGAAGGTGATGATAACGGATCTTTAATGTATTCTATAATTATATACTTCTCGTTTACTTACCTTAATTGGTTCAATCGACTTGGCCTTTTTTTCCGTGGCCCGTAGTACTTGTACGTACTCATACTAACCCACAGGTACTCATACGTGCAGTACAATATCTTAAAAGTACCATAAATATGAGTAATATTTCTGTATGGCGTGGAAACGTGGACGATACGAGCCCGAGAAAGGCAAAGGATCGATGCATTCGAGATGTGGTGCTGGAGGCGTAGGTATGTTGAGGATACCTTGGACCGCCATGCGCACCAATGTATCGATCCTTTCACAGCTTCGTGTCCGAACTCGCCTATCCACAGTCTGCCAGCAGCGCATACTGTCTTACTTCGGCCACATAATGAGGAGGGGAGATGAAAGCCTTGAAAAGCTGATCATTGTTGGAAACACGGAGGGCAAACGAAGGCGAGGACGATCTCCAACAAGATGGAGCGATCGATTAAAAGGGGCTCCATCCTCAACCAACTTTTGCTCGGTTGTCAGAGACGCGATGAACAGGCACCGTTGGAGGCAGATCAAAAAGACCAGCGGGCTCAGCACGGTTCCATTTTTATCGACTATCACTATGCGCGTCCCTTTCGCACTTACATACTTGTTAGAACGTGACAGGCATGGTGACAAGGGATAAAAACGCGACCGTGCTAAGCCGCCAGGTGTGGAGCATCCACATCCACCGATGACCACGATCCTCAGTCATGAGGGAGCGACCACAGAGAGAGAGAGAAATATGAATAAAAGGACAATTTTCCAAAGATCGACTTAGCCCCATAGAGTCTAGAGAGCGCAATAGCTGCAGCCCGATTCGAACTTTAAGATACGTCCAATATTACGTAGTTTAGATACGATATGGATATGTCAGTATCAGAAGTGACGTTTCTTCGAATAAAAACGTCAATTTTGACACTGACATATCTAATCCATATCGTATCTAAACGTAATATTTGACGTAGAGTTAGACCAGCGCTTTTGATAGCCCACACCGTGCAACTGTTATTTTAAACGTCAAACTTCTATGAAATGATGACGTAAAAATAATACTTGCACTGCGTGGCGTGGCCTATCAAAATCGCTGCAGACTTTTTAACCGGCTTCCAAATCCCAAAGGAGGGGTTATCAATTCGGTTGTATGGTTTTTTTTATGTTTGTTACTCCATATCTCCGTCATTACTGGACCGATTTTGAAAATTCTTTTTTTGATTGTATGTATATGCATACAGATTGGCCCCTTTTTTGTCAAAACCCAGTTTTGATGATGGGATCCATGGGGAATCGAGGAAACTCCTCAAATCTTAAAGGCATACATATAGTCATTTTTGTGTTTTTATGAACAAATCAAGCATATACATTCAAAAACGTGACATTTGATGAAGTGGAACTGCTGGTGATGATCAGAACGGAACTCTTCAACGACGCACAGTTCACGTTTGGCGATTTGTCCTCTTCGTTATGTTTGTTAAGAAAGTTAAGTTTTTAAGCCACATTTTTGTCAAGCTCGAGTTCTGATGATGGGATCCATGAGGAATCGAGGGAACTCCTCAAATCTTAAAGGCATGCGTATAGAGATTTTTAAATTTTCATCAGAAAATCAAGTATTTACATTAAAAACAGGTTTGAACTGCGATCCTCACAGAACCGAACAAAAGTGGGTTAGGTTAGGTTAGAACTGCGAGCCTTACAGAAACGAAATACTACTAGAAAAGTGGGAATGCTTAGGTTCGAACTGCGATCCTCACAGAACCGAACTGCTTATCAGAGAAGTGGGTTCGTTAGGCTAGAACTGCGACTCTTATAGAAACGAAATGCTACTAGACAAGTGAGTGGTTTTACCTCATTTTCTACATAGTGCACCATCTACAATAATCTTTCACCGGCCCCCATAGAAGTCGGATTTTTTTTTTTATTATTATCTTGGTCTAACTCTATCTTAGGGTCGGTTGCGCCAAACCGTCACCGTTAAAGTGTTCGCTAAATTTTTTGTATGGGAAATTTCATACTTCACTGCTGATTGACGTTAATCAGTTTGTTAAATATGGTTGGTGCAACTGGGCCTTAATGTTCAAATCGGCCAGTAAGACTTGTATTGTGGGTTCTAAACGAGCCGTTGTATCTGTCAAATTCCTCGATAAAAGGAGTAACGGTTTGAACATCATAATGACGACAGAAGGTATAATGCTAACGACATCAACGCCGCCACAGAAATGTCGCAACAGTAGAGTACATAAGGGTAACATTCCATTTCTGACCGCAGCTGCACTACTAGTACGAACGCGTCGGTGTTATTGTCAATTTCCATAGTAAAATGAATGGTAGTGCTGCTGTCGTGGGAAATGGACTGTCACCTTAAGTCTAATAAATGCATGTGCTATGTTAGCAAGTCCAACATAACGAAACTCTATTAATTCCTTTTTACATTTCTCTGTGCTCTATGCTTTAGATCTGTTTTTGAATGCTGTTACCATGTAAACTAATAAACACATCCACCTAAAATATGTGTTAATTGCATGGTCTAATAAAACATGGTCTTCCATTCCCAGAGTGACACGCGATTACGTCACAATAACATTGCCACTTTATTTCAACATAACATGTTACATGGGTACATTATACCTATGGTTAATAAGTTAAAATATTTCTTTATAATTTTATAATTTTCATTTATATGTATTTTAGCTTAAATTTTACAATAACACGTCATTTTTAATTACTCGTTAGCAATATCTTCCGATTCACGAAAGAAATTTCAGACTTTCGGGTAATTCTGTTTATACTACTGGCAACACAGGATAGCGCTGTGCACATTTGACAATTCGGATCTAGATAACTTCATGCCCTGACCGTCATCCTTGTCGAACGCGTGTTAATTGTTATTTCCTTCTCGCTCAGTGTCAGCAGTCGCAGTGTTTTCCAAACTTTTCACGTCGTAAGCTTGGTAATTAATGTGTAACTGTGAATTAGTTTTTTAAACCTTTGTCTTGTATAGATAAATAAAGTTTAATTTAATACATTAGATTTGTTTTATTTTACTATGTTTCTACATGAATAACTTAAAATTAATGCCGCTAAAATAATTTTCACCGTTGGTTAAAATTCTCCCACATTTCAAAGTTTGAGAACCTGTAAACAGCATGATGACGTAGGCACGTGTCAGTTAGGTCATACGCGAATCTCGGAATGGAGTACCAGGCGGAGTATATTATTATACCATGTGTTAATTGCTTTTGATCAAATATAAAAAAATATTGTGTTTGGGCATTTTCACTTAACTGTGCACCTTTAACGGCCGGTTAGCCATCGTTACAAAACTGACGGTCAATGTTAAATCCCATATATTTTGTCAGGAAGGTAACGGTTAGACGTTACTGAAACATGACTTAAGTCGCGCTTTAAAGTGCAAGTTAATGAAAATGCCCGTTTACAAGTCGCTTTTGACTTCTGCGCCCATACGGAATCAGCCCAAGTCCACCTCCACCGCTGATCATTGGCCCTTCGAGCCGGATATGAAACAGCGACCTATGGATGTCACCATTAAACTAGGCAAAATTAACTACATAGGTATGTTCCAATTACCTCTCTTCCTGTAGAACTGGTGATATCTTTTGTAGTGATTGTAATAAAAAAGCGGTAAACAGTCCGTTCTGTTTTACGGCGAAATAATTAGCGTTCATAATAACTATAATAAGCGTTCACTTGTGAGTCATCGCGATGCGTCAGCTCAGCTCAGTGCGTACCATAGGGTTGCTAACTTACCAACCAAACCTAAACGATAGACAAAACTTACGAGGATAGGGGATGACCGCTTCATACAAATGTAGTCCCCATTTCCCTCTCCTAGATATTGGATGAAATATGTAATTACAATGATACGAGTTAGATAACATTATCTGCGATGCGTCAGCGCACCTCCGCTTAGTGCGTAGTTGAGTGTTTTCCAAAAAAAATGTACATTTCATTCATGTCTTCAAAATATTGACTTCTTGGGCTCATTTGTACATTCACGCCTCATACATGAAAAAATGTGTCCCAAAATTTTGTATGAAAAAATATTATCCAGTGCATCACGTTCATACAAATAAAAAAAACCGGACAAGTGCGAGTCGGACTCGCCCACCGAGGGTTCCGTAATTTTTGTTGTTATAACGGCAACAGAAATACATCATCTGTGAAAATTTCAACTGTCTAGCTATCACGGTTCTAGCCTGGTGACAGACGGACGGACGGACAGCGGAGTCTTAGTAATAGGGTCCCGTTTTACCCTTTGGGTACGGAACCCTAAAAATCATACAAAAATGTGTCGATCTGGAAAGGAAATCTTGGGACACATTTTTTCATGTATGAGGCGTAAATGTACAAATGATTCTGAGTAAAATGAGCCGAAGAAGTCAATATTTTGAAGACATGAATGAAATGTAATTTTTTTTTGGAAAACGCTGTTGTATACGCAGCACAATAGGGTTGACAATGACAACTTAACAAACCAAAACTATACGATAGGCAAAAGTTAAGTCACACGAACATGCCGTCAAATAGCCTCCCATACAATCGTAGTTACGCTCTTGCAAAAAGGACCCTGTTACCTACCTCATTAGTTCATTACTTATTGAAATTGTGGACCATCTTTGTGGTACTGGACACTGGACTATAGTTTGGTGATTTTACCCTACATCGAAAACGGCTTTTGGCAACCCTATTCCTTGTCACGCACTATCACTTCACAACAGTGTATCTCAAGCCGAATATTTTCCTACCTCGTCACCTTTCTTAAGCCATAAATACTAACCATACCAACCCAACCCAAAATCAACCTTACTACATTCACTTAAAGTCTATTTCAACTGCGTTATTTAACTTTGTCAAAGTTCTAAAACAACTTTATACTTGCGTTTGGTTTACGGGAACTTTGATTTTATTACAGTGAGTTAAAAGTTGTTGTGAATGCATTCGTTTTTAGGTACAAAATAAATTATTACCACACATATTTTAATGTGACGCATCAATCTCTCTATGTCTTGTATGAAAGGGATATTTAAATTTGAGGGGTAATAGTTTTTTCTTATAGTTCACGTGTGCTGGTGACGTAATGTGCCGGTATTGTGCTTTTGAAGATGACTACATAAAATTAGATTATCTAATAAATATGGTTTCTTTATGTATTAGCGTGCTTTTTTGTGTAACAATTTTGTTCAGGTAGCAGCTTACTAAAATGGCTGATTTTTTTTGTCAATTTGTTATATTGCCCTTCAAAGCGATGGCACTAAAGTCATGACGTATGCACACCTACTTCCCTACAATAAAAGTAAGGTGTCCATGAATCCAATGGTTATTGATATTAACAGCCATTATTCGTTTTACTTGCCTACACAGTCGTAACTTTTTGCATTTTCTTTTCATAAAATTAGCCGTTTCTTTTAAGTAAGACTAAAAAATTATCACGATTAGGTAACTTGGAAAGGTTCTAATATTAATAAGAATCCATTAAAGTTATTACATTTAATGATATAAAAGGTATAAAATATAGTGACATGTTATGAGGTCACTAAGTAGGTAATTTAATCGAAGGAAGTTAAGTAGCAGCAGGTGCTGATAAAATGCATATTTTTCCGCCAAATCAGCATGAAATGACACTTTTTACAACAGCTGCCTACTTTCACATTGACTTTGCTGAGCCCATTTACATTGTAGGTACATACATATCTATATACCTATTTATGTAATTGCATCAGATATTGAAGGACATTACTTTATTGTATTTCTACACTAGCGACCCGCCCCGGCTTCGCATGGGTTACACAAAACCTTAACAAGTTATACACATAAACCTTCCTCACGATTCTCACGAATCACTCTATTAATAGGTGAAAATCGCATGAAAATCCGTTCACTAGTTAGGGTTCCGTACCCAAAGGGTAAAACGGGACCCTATTACTAAGACTTCGCTGTCCGTCCGTCCGTCCGTCCGTCCGTCCGTCCGTCTGTCACCAGGCTGTATCTCACGAACCGTGATAGCTAGACAGTTGAAATTTTCACAGATGATGTATTTCTGTTGCCGATATAACAACAAACACTAAAAACAGAATAAAATAAAGATTTAAGTGGGGCTCCCATACAACAAACGTGATTTTTGAACGAAGTTAAGCAACGTCGGGCGGGGTCAGTACTTGGATGGGTGACCGTTTTTTTTTTGCTTTTTTTTTTGTTTTTTTTTTCATTATGGTACGGAACCCTTCGTGCGCGAGTCCGACTCGCACTTGCCCGGTTTTTTGAGTTTATCGCGAACAAAGATTCAAACAGATAGACGCGGCGGGGGACTTTGTTTTATAAGGTGTAGTGATTATCTACTGATTATTTTGTTTTAAACAAGGAGGCTAATTCTAATTCGTAAGTTTTGAACTTCTTATGATATATTCTTCACGACGCACGCCCGCGGGGACCAATTAGCGTGAGTGATTGTCAAGGACGTAACAAGATCAAATTTTACCGCTAATAATAATATATGTGAAAGTGCTAACAAAGATATGGATTTTTATACGTCTGAAATAAATAATTTTGATTCATTCATTTCACAAATTGATAAATCAGAACCTCTACCTATAAAAAAAAATTCAACGTATTTTTAACGTGGTTTAAATAAATTCCCTATCATAGGTTGGAATAAAATGAAGAAATAAGCAAAACAGTTATGCAAAATGTAATGCAGTGAGTACAATTTTCTTATTATTAAAACTTTTAGTTCCTTAAGGTTATGTTCGAATGTCAGCTGCAGCTGCCGCATCGGTGCGGCGTCGTTGTTCCGCCGCTGTATCTGTGAATTTTCCTGATAAAATGAGTGACGCACAGTGGATCGAAATGACAAAAAAATGGACATTCGATTTAAAAAAAAAAAACGTATTTAAAAAAATGCTTTTCGGTTGAAAATGATGTAAGAAATAAAAAATGTTATATATTTTTTTTCAAAAGGCTTATTTAAAGCAGAAAAAAATAAAATCTGTTTTTTTTTGTATGAAACTGAAAAATAGGTATCTTATTATAAGAAAACCGTTACCGATCCCGCTTTCTAACCTTTAGAATATTATTCTCCTACTTAAGAACAAAATAGTAAACCGCTTATCTCGGTAGGTGCCCGTTTTTTTTTATATTCCAGTCAAAAGTCAGTACAAAACAACATTTTTCTTAGTTTTATTTTTTTAATTTCAATAGTTTAACGGTATATTAATGATAATTTAGTGTAAGTACTTAGCTTAGATTATTTTGAAAAAAAATGTAACATTTTTTATTCCTTACATCATTTTCAACCGAAAATCATTTTTTTAAATAGGGTTTTTAAAAAAAATATGCGAATGTCCATTTTTTTGTCGTTTCGATCCACTGTGTGACGGAGTGAACGTCATAGTCGCGGCAGCAATGCGACGGCGAATACCTAGCACTAATTTCATCAATGAAATTAACATAATTAGGTACAAAGGCGGCAACGACTCAGCAACAGTAATGCAGCCTGCAGTCGGTATCCGAACGTCACCATTACACGGGACGCAAAGTAGCTGTGTTTGAATAGAAGGGTATTACTGCAATGATCTGCCGCCAGAGTGCAGCACTAAGCTAGCTAGTAAACCATACAGTAACTTATACATACTGTGCATTAAACTGTTTTTTGACAAGTTTTCACAGATAATAAAAAATTACATCGATGCATCAAGGCGGTTTGTTAACAAGGGCCTACCGGGAAACGCGAAAATCGAATTTTAGTTATCTGCCTCTTTATCGCTCGAATACGCAAGAGTGATAGAGAGGTTAGATAACGAAATTTCGATTTTCTTGTTTCGCGGTAGACCCTCAGATTGTGATGGATAGTGGGAGTGGCGCCCCCTACGCAGAGTTTCGCGTAATATTCCCCATTGCGTGGAATTAATACACATACCTTTTTATATGTAAACCTTATATCATTTATAACTTTTAACGAACCTGCTTCAAGCGTTCAAAGTAAACCATTTGATATGTAACATGATACATGTGATACCATATCAATTCAATAGACAATTTACATGCACGGCGCATCTGTCCGTCCGTCTGTCCGACGCAACGTGTCTCCACAAGATACTGATAAGAATTATATAAAAAAACAACGTAAGTGTGTCTCTAACTTTACCGAGTTCATGCCAAATGATCCGTTCGAAAATTGACCTTATTTTGTAATCAGGAAAGTTCTAATTGTAATGACAATTTTATAAGTTGTGGAAAGACTTATGATTTTAACTATTTGGTAGTTAGGATGTTTAGTTTTGAGTAGAGTTAGTACTGGAGGCTATTTTGGAACGAAAAGGGTAAATGTATGTGCTCTTGATTGTATCTGTAGATTGCAATAGAACTATGTGAACGCTTTTTTGTTTTAGGGTTATATAGCCTCAGGGTTTAAAAGGGATCCGTTACCAAGTTTTCCTTTTTTTGTCCTATTAAAACGGATATCTCTAATATTACTGAGTTACAGGCCAATTCAAACGTACACTGACATCAGAGTCATCAGAATCATATCTGAATCACATATTTATGTTATTTAGTTATCGTGCCGTGTCTCGCCTGAGCCATATGGAGACCGAGGTGAGTTGTGACAGAGGAGAGTTGTGACATCGTTGATTTTTTGGAATATATTAACTAAAAACAAGGTCGCAATAGCGCGCGTTTGATAGTTCAATTTCGAGCTAACAAACGCACACTGTTGCGAGCTCGCTTTTAACAGTCATTAGATTCCAAAAAATCGACAATGTCACAACTCTCCTCTGTCAAATCTCAACTCGGTCTCCCCTACATGTACTTGCGAAATACACGATTATTGAATGACATCAGTTAGATGTTATTCTGATGTCAGAATACGATCGGATTGGCCTGTTACTTTAACCGACCCAAAAATTTGCAAAAAGTTAGCTCGATTATTGTGTAATACTAGCTTGACTAACTTCACCCCTTGATTTCGTTTGCGTAAGATAAAGATTATTGATAAAAACTATCCTATGTCCTTGCTCAGACCTCAAACTATCTCTATACAAAATTTCATCTAAATTGGTTCAGCGGTTTAAGCGTGAACGGATTTTGTCCAGCAGTAGAAAGGTGGCGAGAAACGGCACAGGACCGGGATCAGTGGCGAGCAGTCGTGTTGGAGGCCAAGACACACTTTGGGTCGCTACGCTAGAGGAGTATGTAGGTAAGTAAGTGGAAAGGTAAACAGGCCTATAATCTAATACCTTTAAATGAGCAATTCTTGTTTATTTATATATTTCGGGTATCTCGGAAACGACTCTAACGATTTCGATGAAATTTGCTATATGGGGGTTTTCGGGGGCGATAAATCGATCTAGATAGTTCTTATCTCTAGGAAAACGCACATTTTTGAGTTATTTTATGTTTTCCGAGCAAAGCTCGGTCTCCCAGATATTGATGCATAATAAATAAGCAATAGGTAAATAAATATCTACTGCCATATTTTTTGCTGAGAAAAAAACTATAATACCTAATTATAAAGCCACCCACGCGAGTTTTCCTTGATTAAGACGTGTAAAAAATTAAATATAAAAGGTACAGTTTTGCGTCTCCTCCCTCTTAAAGTTAGGTCATCTTTGAAGTAGAGTACTAGATCACTTATCTGCAGGTGTTACAGTTATTAGAACGGATCATTAGAGCATAAAAGAAATAACATTTATAGCTGTCATTAGATATATCCAGGGCAATTTATCGAAAGGCAATTGGTGCGGCACCTGCAATAGTTTATTATTTTATTAATTTGCATCTTGAGCTAACTAGAAAAAGTGTTAGAGGTAATAGTGTAATAAAAGAAGAAAGTTGTAATGGATATTATTAAATGTTTTTAAAATAGATTTTTTGTTAAGAGCTTTTACATACCTATTTAGTTCCACCTGTCTCTTTGCCTGTAGAAAAGATATATGTAACTTCGTATAAGATGAATAAAGTCTAAGGAAAAAATGTGCCTCGGGAATCAAGAAAAAGTCATTCTCGGATAGATGGCGCACTCACCTTTAGCCTATGCTCGGCTAGATGGCGTGACGACACCGTTTCATATTTAACAATTTTAACACATAGATATCAGTGAATGAACATGGGTCAAAATGATATAAAAATAATAAAATCATTTATCCATATATATATATATTTTTTTTTTTTTGATAATTTTATACGTTTTCATTTTGAGTTTTAGTCGTGTGTCGATAGATGGCAGTAAATTTACTGCGACTACAAAATTTACTATGACAGGACCCCTCTATACTATCTATTCTCTTTGCCGGTAGGTACTTTATCGAATCTTGTAGGTGATTCCGCATAAAATAAATAAATAAATAAAATAAATAAATATTAGGGGACATCTTACACAGATCAAACCTAGCCCCAAACTAAGCAAAGCTTGTACTATAAGTACAGTAACATTGGTGACAAATGCTATGTTATACCATTGGTACAGTCAGATCATTCAGATTACGTATTAAAAGTATTTACCTACTATTATCTAACTGCTTTGCAAAAATATATTAAGTTATGTCTCTATAATCTAAAACAAATACTTTTGAGCGCTAACTGTAGAAACATCTCTAATAGTCATCTCTAGGGAATATTACGCAAAACTCTGCGTATAGAGGGCGTCACTAGCATACTCATACAGGGCCTACCGCGAAACACGAAAATCGAAAATTCGGTTTCTGCCTCTCTATCACACTTGCTTATTCGATCGATAGAGAGGCAGATAACGAAATTGAGATTTTCGCGTCTTGATGCATCAATGTCATAGTGAAAACTTGTCAAAAAGCTGTTTAAGGCCTAGTATGTATAAGTTGCGGGTTTACTAATATGTGGCCGAAAATTGTATGGCAAATTATCACTACCCAAACTATTTTTCCCATAGTATCATTTGGCAAAACTATCAGATGGCAGACCAATGTTTCGCATATATAACATGTCGCAAATGATTATTTACAATATTATTGTATGGCAAAATATTTAGTTGGTCATGTTTCAAAATATCTTTTATTGTTATGTCGAATGTATTGATAGGCATAAATTATTTTTCGCCTAATATTGTGAATAACCTACCTATCCCTGGGAGCAGTTTCGTTTTTAGGGTCATAAAAAAAAATAACCCTAACCTACCTATCTCTGGGAGCAGTCTCGTTTTACGGGTCATAAAAAAAATAACCCTAACCTACCTATCTCTGGGAGCAGATTCGTTTTTAGGGTCACCAAAAAAAAATAACCCTAACCTACCTATCTCTGGGAGCAGATTCGTTTTTAGGGTCATCAAAAAAAAATAACCCTAACCTACCTATCTCTGGGAGCAGTTTCGTTTTACGGGTCATAAAAAAAATAACCATAACCTACCTATCTCTGGGAGCAATTTCGTTTTTAGGGTCATAAAAAAAATAACCATAACCTACCTATCTCTGGGAGCAGTTTCGTTTCACGGGTCATAAAAAAAATGCTAAATATAGTTGTGATCCAATAAAAAGTATGCAAAATTTCAATTTGGGCAAACGTTATTTAACAATAAATAGTTAGGTATAATAAAACATTTGCTAAGTAACTATTTTTCTAAATAAATCGTGGTAAAATGAACATCTGCTAAATAAAATTGTGTTCAAATAAAAATTATGCTAAATAATAATATGCTAAGCATTGGTTTGCCAACTAAAAGTACTGCAATAAGTTGGTTGGGAAGTGAAATTAGGCGAAAAATATTTCGGCGAGATGGCAGTACACCATAAGTTGCGATATGATGCGATCAAATAAAGAAAAATGGACCAGAGATGTCACCGAGTGGTACCCAAGAGAAAAAGGGAGAAGCAGAGGTAGACCACACGGTTTACTAATATGTGGCCGAAAATTGTATGGCAAATTATCACTACCCAAACTATTTTTCCCATAGTATCATTTGGCAAAACTATCAGATGGCAGACCAATGTTTCGCATATATAACATGTCGCAAATGATTATTTACAATATTATTGTATGGCAAAATATTTAGTTGGTCATGTTTCAAAATATCTTTTATTGTTATGTCGAATGTATTGATAGGCATAAATTATTTTTCGCCTAATATTGTGAATAACCTACCTATCCCTGGGAGCAGTTTCGTTTTTAGGGTCATAAAAAAAAATAACCCTAACCTACCTATCTCTGGGAGCAGTCTCGTTTTACGGGTCATAAAAAAAATAACCCTAACCTACCTATCTCTGGGAGCAGATTCGTTTTTAGGGTCACCAAAAAAAAATAACCCTAACCTACCTATCTCTGGGAGCAGATTCGTTTTTAGGGTCATCAAAAAAAAATAACCCTAACCTACGTATCTCTGGGAGCAGTTTCGTTTTACGGGTCATAAAAAAAATAACCATAACCTACCTATCTCTGGGAGCAATTTCGTTTTTAGGGTCATAAAAAAAATAACCATAACCTACCTATCTCTGGGAGCAGTTTCGTTTCACGGGTCATAAAAAAAATGCTAAATATAGTTGTGATCCAATAAAAAGTATGCGAAATTTCAATTTGGGCAAACGTTATTTAACAATAAATAGTTAGGTATAATAAAACATTTGCTTAGTAACTATTTTTCTAAATAAATCGTGGTAAAATGAACATCTGCTAAATAAAATTGTGTTCAAATAAAAATTATGCTAAATAATAATATGCTAAGCATTGGTTTGCCAACTAAAAGTACTGCAATAAGTTGGTTGGGAAGTGAAATTAGGCGAAAAATATTTCGGCGAGATGGCAGTACACCAGACCACACAAAAGATGGGAGGACGACTTTCCCAAAAACTGGAGGAGACTATCCAAAAACCGCCAGGACTGGCGAAATATGGAGGAGGCCTATGCCAATGGCAGCCTGACAGAATTAAACAAATATTTTAACTGTATCACTTTATTATGATGTCAGCGAATAAAGGCTATATTATTATTATTATATGTATAAGTTACTTTATGGTTTACTGGGTGGGGCTGCACTCTGGCGGCAGAACATTGCAGTAGGTAATACTCCCTATTAAAAAAGTATTCCAGGCACAGTACAAAAAATTAGTTGCTAAATATTACATTAACCGTTTCTTCTAAGCTTGACATATTCTAATTTGTTTATACGACAACGGTTTCACTCACTTGAAGTTTTAGTCGCTATTGGCGACATATTCTTGACATATTCGTTATTGAAATATTGTCTCAAACAAAATATAGAAAAAACCTCAATGTAAAATAAGACACGTATTTTCCTGTCAAAACAGCACCGCTATCAAATTCGAATCCACAAAGCTAAGGTGCACCTTAATCGACAAAAAGCTCGTGCCGCATACAAATTATACGTAACATATTCACGTTGACTGTACAACAAGGGGAGGTATTTCAAACGCATGCGCGAGGCTAGACAAAACCACTTTACTTTTTCTTTTAACTTTCCGCCATCGCTCTACGCGACAACATTTTAATCTTCACCATTTAGATGGTTGGCAGCAGGGATCGGATACCGGTATTTTTTGTATGGGAACAAAATCGGTATTTTTTCGTTCTTTGTTAATTATTTAATTTCTAATTGGACAATCCAATAACACGAAATCGCGAAGAAAAACACAACTGAGTCCTACATTTGGAGTATACAATAATTCGAAATAAATGGTTATTTCGAAGTTTTTGCAAAGAACCGGTTCCGATCCCTGGTTGGCAGTTGTCAACTATGCGTTTCACCGGAAAATTTCTGCCTAAGTACAGCTGAACTGTGAAAAAACTGTCGGCCGCGGTATTGCCAAATCGGACTTATACGACCTTCAAGCCTCCTGCAAGAGCCTACTCCCTTAAAGGCTAGTAACTCCTCTGGTGTTGCAGGTGTCCATGGGCGACGGTAATTGCTGACCATCAGGCGATCTGCTTGTTTGCAAAAATTGTAGTTTTTTTATATGGCATTGTTACACCACGTAATCAATTTTATATACTATCGGCGTGATTCGGGAAATGAATTAGAGATTTACTAGATATGAAATAGTAAATATATGTGACGTTCCACGGCAAAAGGTGGCGACATCTTATGGCGATTCAGCCGGGGCAATGGTACCTTTTGCCGTGGAACGTCACATATCTTTACTATTTCATATCTAGTGAATCTCTTATTCATTTCCCGAATCGCGCCGTATGTAGAATTTCACACAGAAACTGTATTGGCAAGAGCGGACTTAACTAAAACCTTAGGTTAAAGTTGACTCGGCCAAAAGTTGCATTTTGTTTTAATCCTTTTGAAAGTCTGTTTTTTTCTATTAAATTTTATGTTAGCAAATCTTAAGACCACGCTACATTGGTTCCCAGAGAATACTCGCTCGTGAACATATTCGCTCTACCTACTTTTACAACGCAAAAAGCTGATCGTCCCATCCATCACAAATTGAGGGGCTGCGCCGGGATTTGTAAGGTGACTTTGGGGGCGTGCTCGCACTTGGCTACTGGTAAGGTTTTTTTTAATCTACATATTTAAAAGGAGCCTTTATCAATGAGACATATCGGCTCCGTTGGGCCTCTACATAAGATTAGTTTCAATAATTAGTACTAGATATCAAAAAAACTGTACACGAATTTCGCAGTTTCAGACAGGGGTTCCGCCAATATCGAGTGAAAAACCCCAACATCAGTTACTGTATAGCCCTGGTAAGGTTATATAAGCCGTATAGTGCGACATCAAATAGTACAAATTTAATACAATGGAACGAAATAAATCGATACTAAATTGTTGCCATCTTTATGCATTTCACGTCAAAAATGTGACAGTTACGTAGGAAGTGGCGCCCTCATTTAAGGTGACAGTCCATTTCCAACCGCAGCTGCACTACTGTCAATTTCACTATGGAAATTGACAGTAACAGCGACGCCTTCAGTACCAGTAGTGCAGCTGCGGTCAGAAATGGAATGTTACCCTTATTTTCTACTATTTTGTGTCGCACCGTACAAGAGAGAAACAAAATATTTTCGTCCATTTTCGGCCCGCTGCGCTTGCAAATAGAACCGTCGAATAGAAAAATAGTATGTACCTATACATACCTCGGCGAGTAAACAAGAAAGCCTCAGATAGCTTCGCCTCTTCCGACAATTCATGTGATCTGGGACATTTCTTACTTTACTGTGCCCTATGTAAGTAATATACATACCCAAAGTGTCAATTCTATGGAACTTGCTAACTATGTAAATAAACAAACCGCCATACTGA
Organism: Cydia splendana; assembly: GCF_910591565.1. Taxonomy (NCBI): domain Eukaryota; kingdom Metazoa; phylum Arthropoda; class Insecta; order Lepidoptera; family Tortricidae; genus Cydia; species Cydia splendana. The sequence goes on from NC_085975.1 coordinate 978,086, forward strand.
AATCATCATTGACAGTTTCAATATGGTTTGTTTACATAGTTAGCAAGTTCTATAGAATGACACTTTACCTTATGTGTCTTGAAAACGACGTCTTCAGATAGTGACATGTTATGTGTAGGTATACATAGATAATTGTTTTGTAAGGCTAAGGGGCAAAATTGTTGTTTAACTCCTCTAACGCTATTAATACTCGTCATCCAAAATCATTATTTTATTCTACCAGTCAACATGAGGAAAGAATTAAAAATTTTCATCAACTCACTTTGCGACTCTTGTAGATTAAATACAACTTTTTCATCAGTTTTCGAAGAATAAATAGAGCTTTTACGAGCTAGTGTGGTGGTGAAATAGTATATTACATAATACCTAGTTTACTGCCCGAGGTTTGTGTACAAATTTTCTGTTCTACGAAGCCGGAAAGCGGCAACTTCGTTTAGCGAAGCGTGCCGAAATTTGACACTTTCCGCACGGAGAACAGAAAAACTAGTAACTCAGTGTGAACATCCTTCTGGGCCGTGTACACATCCCCGTAATGATGTCGACTTCCATTCAGAGTGCGATATTAATTCGCTCCGTGACCCCACTTGCTCGATTACGGAGATAATGTGTTTGCAGATAACGTGGGGTTATGGTATAGACCACCTCAATTAACTATCAGACGGAGGTCATAAGACAATCGATAATAAGACAATTCACTCATAAGTACTCCCGTTCCCGTACCTTCCCGCTAGACATGCGCAAAATATGTTACTGAAAAGAAAAGATTGATATTATGCATCTTACACTGTGAAGTACTTCACTCTTTTAGTTCACTAGTTCAGTTTAGTTCAGTAGCTCAACAGATCCATCTATATCAAAAGTATTTCTCTCAATCGCGGATATATTTAGTTGAATGAAGAATTTGATAGATAATTTCATTCAATATGAATCACTCAAATAAATGAATTTATGAATCGAAGATATAACATGGCGTCATTGTCCCTCTCTAAGCGAATGAGCAAATAAATGAAAAGATTTTTAAACTGAACTGCTGAAGTAAAGAACTAAATGTATCCGAGCTGAACTAGTGAATGAAAGAGTGACATGAAGTGAAGTAAGTACTTCATTTGAATCTTTCATTCGCGAACTACTCATGTGTACTTCCCGCAAATTTTGTGTGGGAGAGCGACCGCTTATATCAGCTTGGGTTTTCTGGGGATTTTATTTTAGTAACTCAATATAAATCTGCGTCCGGGCCATGTAAACATCCACAGATGTAGTGCATAATTGTTTTCCATCGTATTTTCTCGGAAACGTTCGTATTTGTCATTCTACTTCAGTCAACCTCAGTACCTTTTGTACTGAGACTGACTGAAATAGCAAGACATGTTCGTACGTTTCCGTGAAAATACGATGGAAAATAATTAACTTCCATTGGGGGTGCGATATTAATTCCCTCTGTGACCCCACTTGCTCGATTACGGAGATAATGTGTTGGCAGATAAACCGGGGTTATGGTTATCTATGCGAAAGGTCGAGACCTTCCTTAACCTTACCTTCTCTATGATCTCATCACTAATCAACAAAAGATCCCAAACTCTCGAGTCGTAACACGATAATCGAAATTTCGTTATCGCCTCTATTATTAAAATATGCAAGAGTGATAGAAAGGCAGATAACGAAATTTCGATTTTGGTGTCTCGTTAGTTGGGTAGTTTGAAGATTGACTCACGCTAGACCGGGCCGGGGCCGGGCCGGAGCTTCCGGTGCGTCGTTTTCTATGGAAAACACCACGTGACCACCACCACCACCACCACCACCGCACCATCGATCAGCCGTCATATAAAATTATTTTTCAGACGCCTCGGCCCGGGCATGGCCCGGTCTAGCGTGAGCCATCCTTTAAGGTAGTAATTTGAGGCGAATGGTAGGTACTGGGTATATTTTACGGTATCGCCAAAACAACCCCTTAAGCCCACCTGTACCTTTGAATCACAACCCCAAACATGCGGTAAATAGCAATAAATAAGCCATTACAGCTAAATCTTCTAATTGTTTCTGAGATCCATTGTCTTGCCGTATTGTGCGTTTGAAATATGGTTCAATTATACCTGAGTTATAGGAGGCAAAAATGTGAGGGAAGGCTTTACAGACTTCATATTTGAAACTTACAGGTAAAACAGGACTTAATTGCATATAAAATAGACTTCAAATTACCTCCGACTTATCGAGGACACTGAAAACACTGGCTCTGGTAGTACCACTGGAGTTGCAGGCGTCCATAGGCTGCATTAACCGCTTACCATAAGGGCCGTATGTTTGTTTACCATGAAGTGGTATAAAAAATTCTAGCCGCAGGATTTTTTAGTACCTACTAGGCAAATAAAACTATACCTGTCTTTCGCTCTCAATCTAGACTGTCGTCTCGCTCTAAATTTGTGATTAAAACTTTTGAAAGACTGATGTGGTGGTAGAAGTTCTAAAAAACGGCCGCCATCTTCAATTTCTTCATTTTGGGTGTACCTATAATTATTAACTAGGTTACTTAGAGCCACTTGAGTTAACCGTTAACACAGGGTTAAATTGTACTGGTAACTCCAGGTTTAACTGGTTAGCCCCGGGTTAGGCTAACCTTGGATTAGTAAAGCCCGACCAGGAATATATGATCACGCGCCATGTTGTGTAATTTCACTGGAACGAATTTTTTCATACTATACTGAACTGTCGTCCTATACATGACAATAACAGCGCCCTCTTGTTCATATATTACTGGTCAGGCTTCAAGGCTCGGAACCGGTTTTTTTGAAAAACCCTAAATAGGCCAATATATTTAATTATTTTATGTTCTTTACGTAGGACTGAATCATGTATTTAGGTATAACTTAGTATTATTAGATTGTGTTGTTGTTGTTTGTAGATGTTTGTTTGAAAAATGAAATAAAAAACCAAAGAACGAAAAAGAACGAAATGATACCGGTATTTTTTATATGAAGAAAAAACCGGTTCCGAGCCTTGTCAGGCTTTAATACTTTAATAATACTACAACAACACACACAAAGCTGCTTCTAAGAAGTAATTATTGTATAAGTTCGCGGTGAAAATCGTCTTGTAGCCGTTAGTAACTAATACCCATGTTAACCGCATTAGCTAAAGAATAACGTAATCCGTAAATCGGACAACAAGGGCGTTGACCTTTTAGAGGAGTTAGGTTAGGGTACGAGCGCCTGATACTGACACTTTTATGATATAGGAGTGTAGGAGGCAAACGAGCAGACAAATACCTGATGGTAAGCAATCACCGTCGCCCATGGACCCCTGCCACACCAGAAGAGTAGCAAGTGCGTTACCGGCATTTAAGATGTCGAGAAGTCGTATAGGTACACGTGATGAAAACCTTTATAGTTGAATGACAACAAAAATAGCGCCGACCTCAATGTACTTAAATTGTAGGTACCTATCTAGATAGTATATAGCAGCATATAGGTATTTGCATACCCAGAAAGGTGTCAATAATATTATTTAAAATATTTAAATACGTCGTTTTTGGGCCCACTAAAAATGATACCATTATCATATTTTGTTTACATATCTCGCAAAGATATACATTGTAAATATACTAACTCGTATTTTATGTAATTTTCTCAAAAAATAAAGTCCTTGAAACCTAAATTAAAAAATTACGTGTATATTTATGAGTTACTTAAGTTATTATAACTAAAACCAAAGATATATGTAACTCCGTATAAGATAAATAAAGGCTAAGAAAAAAACGTGCCTCGGATATCAAGAAAAAGTCACTCTCGAATAGATGGCGCCATACCTTTGGCCTATTCTCGGCTAGATGGCGTTGACGACACCGTTTGATATTTAACAATTTTAACACATATCAGTGAAAGAACATGGGTCAGTATGGAACAATAAAAATTAAAAATAATTTATCCGTATACAGATTTTGATTAATTTATACATTTTCAATTTTATTTTAAGTTTTAATCGTGTGTAGATAGATGGCAGTAAATGTACCGTGACTACAAAATTTACTATGGCAATAGCCCTCTATACTATCTATTCCCTTTGCCAAAACTATAGACTACACTATTGTATAATTAATTAAAGCTTAATGTACCAAAGTAATAACTAATAGGTAGTTGATCATAACATTGATAATTACACTACTCTAAGTGCAGATTTTAGCGCTCTAATTACCGTATAATAATTATGTTAATTATACATCAAACACAACTCGAATAAGGTTCAACTATTACCAAATACAATTATACCCGGGCAGGTATTCAGGTTTGACAAGTTGTTATAGTTTTGATATTTTTATGAACTTGACACGACACACAGATATCGCACTCACCAAAAAATGCAAGCGGAATACCTATTATTATACCTAATGAATTAACCACAAAACAATTATGTGCCCGATTCGAACTTTAAGATACTTCAATTAATAGATCTAGAAACGATAATATGGATTAGATGTGTCAGTGTCAAAAGTGACGTTTTTGTTTGAAGTACCGTGACATATCTAATCCATGTCGTTTCTAGATCTATTAGTTGACGTATCTTAAAGTTCGAATCGGGCCGTATGGCTCCATACTAGTAAATACCATCCACGTTTACCAGTCAAACTCATAGGCACGATATTTTCTAAATAGGACTTTATCAGTCATCGTATCAGATATATTGAAGCGGCCAAGGTGTTCACAAATATCTTAACATTACTCTATTATTAAGACGTTTATTACGATAATTTGAACAACTTGGTCGTTCCGATATACATATATGATGTAGACAATTAATAGGTACAATAATAGTTTGTGTTACAAGGGATCAAAATGATATATTTCCGTCAAGGGCGTACATTGAATCCTGAATGAAGCGATGGATTCTAAAGTAGAATCCTGAGCGTAATGAGGGATTCAGTGGTAACGCCCAAGACGAAATAATTTTGACACCGTGTGACACATACTGCGTTTCACATCAACTATGAGGAAAATAAAAAAATCTTAGTATTGACACAATCTGATTCTTAAACAGATTATTTAAGCTAAAAAAAAATGTGCAAAAAAATGTAAAAATAGTGTTACTTTGATCCCTCCTAGCAGGGAAGAAAAGTGTCACTTTGATCCCTCCTAGCAGGGAAGAAAAATCCCTGTTCCGAATAGGTGATGTGAAAAAAAAAATTTTTTTGCGTATTTTATTGTATTAATAACAAAACCGTAACAGATTTTAATATCTGAATAGCGCCGGTTTAGCACATAACGTATTTACTTACTGTTAATATAATAATTAGTGGACAGGCTGTATTCACTTATGGCCGGATATGAGTTTCGCTGCTATATTGACTGTTTGATTGTGTTTGGCTTGATGCTGAGTTTGTACTGCGTAAAATTTGCAGTATATTGTATACCTACAAGACTACTTTTTATTAGGGTTCCGTACCCAAAGGGTAAAAACGGGACCCTATTACTAAAACTCCACCGTCCATCTGTCTGTCTATCTCTTTGTCTGTCACCAGGCGGTATCTCATGAACCGTGCTAGATCACGCAGTTGAAATTTTTACTGTATGCCGCTATAACAATAAATACTAAAAAGTACGAAACCCTCTGTGGGCGAGTCCAACTCGCACTTATCCGGTTTTCTAAAACCGTTCAAAATATGACCTTAACATTTGTAACATACTCGTCAAATCTCGTAAAGTACCAGTGACATGAACGCGCATTTACCCCACAACACATTCGACCTATTTTCCTTCAGACACATGCGTCGGATTACCGGGTGTGAATGTAAAGGAATAATGGCCTCGGTGACGTATTATGCGTTTGTTTGTTGTCAAATAAATATTCGGGACACAAGTATAGAGGTAATAGGACTAATACGAGGTAATAGGATGACACAATGTTGGATTTTATAACGAAATCTAATTAAATAGATAGAAATTGAGCAATTTCTCACAATAATTGACACGAAAAAAGTTATAAAAAATAACGCGTTCTCAAAGCTTCAAATTTTTTTTTAACTCAGTGGGAATAAATGGTACAGTTACCTGCAATAATATGTTACTTAACGAAGGCCGCAAAAATATCTGACACGATCTTCTTTGTAGAGCCATAAGAGCGTGTCACATATTTTTGCGGCCTTCGAATATTAACATATTATTGCAAGACTGTACCATTTGATTCCCTACGTTTTATTTAAAAAAAAAAGTAGAGTAATCAGCAACTATAATCATAAACGCATTATTACACCGTCAAAATAGCAATTTTCTTGTTTTCTGTACTTCATCGTGTCGTCGACGTGACGACGTGATCGTGACGTCACAATTGAGTACTTACCGTCAGTTTAGGGCTTTTGTTGCTTAGAGTACCTACGAACATCAGAAAAGGTTGTCTGGAAGAACTCGCTTTTTAGCGATAAGTCCGCCTGTTGACGAGGTGTGCAATATAGAGTAAATACTCTATATTGTAGTGTATTTCAATGTCATTTATTGAAAAGCTATGCAATAAATTTTATTATACCAAGCGTCTTAACACATGTAAATACCTATAAGATTAATTTATAAGGTTCGATAAAAATAATACAGTATAATGAGTAACATAAAAAGATTAAAAACTAAATTTAAAAACTAAAATTAAAAACTACCTAAAATTAAAAACTAACTAAAATTAAAAACTACCTAAAATTAAAAACTAAACTAATCTAAACTAAAGTAAATCTAAAAAAGGCCCCCGCGGCATTGTGCCAAAGATGCTGGCAGCATTCCCTCGCTGAATGGCAATACTAATGCGTTGCGAGAGAAAGCTGCCAGCTCTCTGGTCACCGGTGGTATCGGCCAGCTTTTTCGACAGTTCTTTAAAAAGAACATGAGCGCTTAAATTTATTGAAATGGGTTCCATAATCCATAATTATAGCTTTGATCCTCAAAATAAACCGGATCGACTGATACCAGTAATAGTAATAAAAACTTCTACAATCAATTGTCACTCGCCCTTTTATTGTGTTTGCAGGAAAAAGTAACTAAATCTAAATGATCCCTCACAACACCATATACTAATGACCCCGCCCACTGCCCACTGCCCACTGCCCACCGTTGGGAAGCCGGAAAGCACAGCATTCCCGGATATTGCCCGCTCGGCAATCACTGATTTCCGGTCATACGCCAATAATTCTCGGATCCGTCTGTTTGTGCGTTCTGTTGATACTGTAGGGTTGTTTGTTGGGATTTATCGGGTTTTGTAGGTACGTAATATTCTGCCCTCCTAAACTAAAAAGCGGTATTTGCATTAAATTTTCATTGAAAATACGTCCTTTTAGCTTAGGAAGGCACTATTGATGTACGTGTTACCCGTAAATAGGGACCTTACCTAAAAGCCCATGTCGATAATAGTGTAAATAACATAAAATTTTATAAGTGCCGTAAAACCGCCCAACAATTCAAAAAAAATGAAAGAAAATCAAAATTCGTTTATTTGTAGGTACTACAACTATAGTGTGTACTATAGTTCAATATACAATTAAGTTGAAACTCTAGGTCCACGGGGTCCCAGCGCGCACAAATTGTTTGCAGATATCGCGAAGCGTCTGGCTGACTTAACTGATGATGGCGGCTCCTCGCATAGCGTAGAGTTAGACCAAGAAAAGTCTGCAGCGATTTTGATAGCCCACGCAGTGCAAGTGTTATTTATACGTTATAATGTCATAGAAGTTTGACGTTTAAAATAACGCTTGCACTGCGTGGGCTATAAAAATCGCTGCAGACTTTTCTTTGTTTAACTCTATCAGCATCCTTGGTTGGTACAATACCTATTTTAGATTTAAGCTAGTTATTAATTTAGTTGTAATACAGTTACCTGCAATTATATTTGGCTTTATTTGAGTTTGTTTGTTCCGTTTATGCCAATATTTTACCTTAGATTTACGTCATTCAAGTAATAGTCACACCTGAACCTGAACGAAGATGTGTTAATTTTGACCATATTTGGGAGCTTCTGGTCTAAACTGTGAAATGAACTGTCGCCTGCGGTGTTTCTGAACCGCTACGATCTTCAAACCTCCAAGAAAAGAGAGTACTCCCATCTTAAAATCCGGCAACGCACTTGCATTGGAACCCCTTGGTGTCCATGAACGACGGTAATCGCTTATCATCAGGCGATTCAACTGTTCGTTTGCCTCCTATATCATAAAAAACATGTTTTAATAACTTTTTTTGAGCTTTGGTACCTATTTAGCTGTTGCTAATAAAAAAAGACTATTATTTGACAAGTGAATAAAGTGATCAAAAGATAACTGAGCACCCTATTTAGCACCGAGCAAAGCACTTGCCATCCATGTTGCTGCCCTACTTCCAAACATTTTTATTGTCTCATTAAATATGCTAATACTCGGCCCGGTGGAACAAAGTTTAACTAACCGTTAATTAAAAGTTTAATTACTAGCTTATGGCTATTTCAATGATAGTTAACTAATGGATTTTTAACGATGGTTAAAAGCTTGTTATTTCATTTCGTTTACAAAATGTAAAAAATTGGTTACTATACCTACAAAATACAGACTGTAAAAAATAGTCTTTTAAAATTCTAAAATCTAATAGTAGTAGAAAGAACTCAATTGCACAAAAAGTACTGAAGACCGAAAGATTACAAAAAATATGTACAAAGGAGACATAGTGATTATACCTAATCTCTTTAAGAACATTTTTAAGTAATAATCCCTAATCTGAACGAGAACTTTCTAAGTGGAAACTTGCATGAGAATTTCCTCATAAAAATTTCCAGAAATTGCGGAAATTTTGAGAATGTTCTGCAACTTGTACATTGCTACGTGTGACGTGTGAGTGTTAAACCTGGAGTTACCATATTATGGTTACCTGTACACTGGATTAACGGTTTAACCGGTTAACCCCGGGTTAGTGGGATAGTGCAAGTGGCGCTTAGTAATCCCCCTAACGTAACACAGTGTCACGGTGCCACCGGCCCCTTTCGCGTGTTAAAAATACATACTCAGCAATGTGCAATTAGTTTTCTAAACACTGACTACGACATTTATGATCAGCTTGTTTTGAAGCTCTGATCAAGATACGTGTGAAATATGAACGGTTATAAAATATTTAAAAAAACGGGGCAGTTGTTCTAAATGGTTAGTAAGTTTGAGAGACTCATTGGCTCAGGCACAGAATAAATAATAGTATTAGGTACAGAAGGTTCACCCTCTAACAAATTGTGTGTATTAAGACAGATTATGACTGCAAGGTGGCGCAAGCGCAAGCAGGCGTCCGTTTCATAGCGGTGCGCGGGAACTAAAACTGCTAGACACCAAAACTGGTGTGGCCGCATGTACTTGTAGCTACGCGGCGAAATCGCGGAGTGAGGCACGCCTGGCTCAGGTACGACCTAGTCCTTGACAGTAGTAAGAAAGTACCTTTACGATTCAAAATGCAGTCTAACTGACACAGTTTTGCAGCCAACTGTCTTATCCATCCTATGGTACAGTCAACAACAGAGCTATGAATACAGGCAAAGTGCCAAAAATATGTATACACGACCTTAATGTACAGGCAATAAAGCACTGTATACATATTTTTGACACTTTGCCTGTATTCATAGCTCCGTTGTTGACTGTACAATCACCTCCAGATAGATACATCGGAGCGGCAAGGGCGCTGGCAAATATCTGTACACGCCCTATTGTCAAGACGTTAGAGTGCGTGTTCAGATATTTTTGAGCACCTCGGCCGCTCCGATATACCTGACGGCGTCTGGCGACTGTAGTACATACAGACGAGGTCATTTTACGGCTCGGCCACGACATTGAGCGACTTGCGATGGCGGCAACGATAACCATATAGGTTAGACTCTAACCTAACCGTTAGAGTGATCGGACTTTTCGTTCCCACCTATGGTTGTCGCTGCCGCCGTCGCCAGTCGCGTAATGTCATGGCCGAGCCGTTACACTGGTGACTCCATTGCTCGTGAAAACAATAAGAATACTTTAACAAATTTAATGTGACGCGAGTCGGAACCGAAGGTGGCGTCATTAATAGCGGTGGGCCAGGAGGTTTCTGAATTTAGGTGATAAGTTTAGGATTACTTTTGTTTAATGGGCAACTAGTATTTAAGGGATTTGGAGGATTTAGGGTTTTTATGGGGCTGTAACTGTAACCCATACACGTAAACCCGTAAAATACCAGTCGCATGCCGAAGGGCAAGTGTTGTGGCTTGAAATAACGTTTTTAACAAGAAAATTATACGGTATTTTATATGGTTCCTGTCCAGAAAATTCGACTAGGTACATCTGTCGCAGTCGGATCGTATAATCCGCCGTATCACATTACGGCTAGCCGTTTTCAAAAACAGGGGCGTTTTGAAATGCGGCGGTTTAACGATTAGCCGGATTGAATGCGGCTGAATGAGAATCCGCCGGAATGTATTCGGCGCCATACGTTCTTCAACACGGCTAGCCGTAATGTAATACAGCGAGTCATTAGCCGCCGCTTTGACAGTTTATAGTTCCCATTTTTAACACCCGTGGCGCTGCCTGACAAACGCTGGGGTGTCCATCAAATCTGGAGTTCGTCGGACTGTTTCTTTTCAAAAAACATTTCCATCGCAACTTAACTAGACGGAGCCCCGCTTCGCGGGGCTCCTATTTCTGAGCGGTTTGCCCTTCGGGCATCTGAAGCTACCTAACGAACCTAACCTACCTACCTATTGATTAGTGAGACGTCCGTGAAAGACACTTTGGGGAAAAAAGCGTAGGTAGGTAAGTAGGTTAGGTTCGTTAGGTAGCTTCAGATGCCCGAAGGGCAAACCGCCCAGAAATAGGAGCCCCGGTTGCGGGGCTCCGTCTATTTAAGTTGTGAAGGAACTGTTTTGGAAAAGAAACACATGTTGTGCGGTGGGACCATGGTAAAAATAAATTAAATTGCAAACATTGTCAAACTCCGGTTACGTAGGCGACCGAAAGCAATGGTCACTCTACAATCTAAAATAGTAGTACGATGCGGCTAAACGTAGGCCGCCTTATTGAAGAACGTATCGCAGTGACAATCCGGCTAATCGTCGAGCCGCCGCATTTCAAAACGCCCCTGTTTTTGAAAACGGCTAGCCGTAATGTAATACGGCGGATTATACGATCTGACTACGACATATCTATGTAATTATTAATAGTGATCGCATGTTATTAATTATTCTTGCGTTTTTCAAGCCAGGCGATATTGAGGAGGTGTGTGCTAACTAGGGTTGCCTACCGTACTATATTATATAGTATTGTACTATATTTTGGCTCTCTGTACTATATACTTTTGGAAAAATATATAGTACGCTAAAATACTATATTTCCGATTAAACGTATATTACACTCATGTTTAGTATTTTATCTAATGATGCCTTATTCTGGAAAATACTATATTACACCAAAAAAAAGTTGGCAACCCTAGTGCTAACTCGCTCATTTTGAGATCGAAAATCACTAAAAATACCTTATACTTGTTAAGTGATAAGCTGATACATACCATAAATTGATTGATGGCAATAACTATTTTGTATTTATTTAGGAAATTTTATTTTAAGATATCTCTTCTTCTTCTTCTTCTTTATATTTAAGAGCTGTGCTCTTGTCGGTGGAGCAATCTCCAACTCGTCCGGTCCTCTGCCAACTCCTTAACCTTCTGGTATGACACGACCTGAACCTTTTCTTTTATTTGGTTGAAATAATTGATTCTCGGTCTTCCTCTTCTTCTCTTTCCCTCTATTTTTCCTTCTATGATGTTCTGTAGGAACATGTCGTGTCGTAGCAGATGTCCAATTAGTACTCCTCTTCTATTTTCTATTGTCTTTATTATATTTCTTTTCTCGTTAATCCTATACACTATTTTAAAATATACACCAAGTAAATATTACTTTCGTTGGCAGCTTACAGAAATAATGTTTGTCTATACGCTGCTATTAGGGCTACGAGTATAGCGGATAGCGATGCCGCGATAAGCGGCGATGACGGCGAGCGGAGCGGTACAAATTACAAAGCATTTGTCAACATTTCATAAGAAAATAAAAGACGGTAGCGTCAGCAAAATATCTAGGATAAAATCTGGCGTTTTTCTGTTAATGTTAAAATATTCGTCGTCTAGTGATGTCGATTCTTTTAGCAACTAAGGCCCACTTGCACCATCCCACTAAACCGGGGTTAAGCGGTTTAACCGTCAACCCAGTGTCAAATTGTACTGGTAACCATGGTAACTCCAGGTTTAACCGGTTAACCCCGGGTTAATGGAATGGTGCAAGTGGGCCTAATTAGGACAGTGGGCCTAGCATAGTTGACGCCAATCTTCTTCTTCTCCTAAGCTTTTTTCCCATCATCTGGGGTCAGCTCTCCTTGTCTGTCTTTTCCATTTTTCCCTATCCTGCGCTGTTGCTGCGTCCATCTCGGTCTCCTTCAGATCTCTCTGGACCGTCGTCAGCCAGGTGGCGGGGGGTCTTCCGCGGTGACGCGTCGTGGTGGGTAGGCTTAGCGCTACGTTTACCATGTGGTCTGTAGGGTCGCGGAGTATATGGCCACACCACGCACGTAATAGTTAAGAGTGTTAAGACCCTTTTTGATTTGTCAGGATGTCGCCGTCGACGGATACGTCTGGGAGGACATCATCATCACAGTATATTCCATGGCACTGGTCTCTGACAGTGGCGTGTTAGGTAGTCCATGGTGACATTAAACAAGAGTGGACTGAGTGCTGAACCCTGGTGCACTCCAACTGTAAGTTCAAACTTATCACAAATTCCTGCTGGGCTGATGACCTGAGTTGTAGTGAGGCCTGAGTAGTAGTACTGAGTGACCATAGTTGACGCCAATCGAAGCTTCAATAATGTTTGGATATAGTCACGTGAATTTTGGTAGCATCTGTCATCCCCATTCATTTGTCTTTTCGTTTGGCGCTTTTCGATGTAAGTGCGATTGGCATCTAGGCCTACAAGTAAGATAAGAGTTTACGTAGGTGCAATTTTTTTACCTTTACCAATTTCAAAAATCAATACTTTTTTAGCTTTTTATTTAAGGTTTAATTTGTACATTTATACACAATTTAATTGAACGACAGACGCGGGTTGCACCACGCAATATCTTCGAAATGTAGGTAGATGTCGACTCCTAAAGGGGCCCACTGATTAACAGTCCGCCGGACGGTATCGGCCTGTCAGTTAGAACAAAATTTTGACAGTTCCGAACAACTGACAGGCCGATACCGTCCGGCGGACTGTTAATCAGTGGGCCCCTTAAAAGTCTTTAATCGCCCCTTAAAAAAGTATTTTTTTGCTAATCGTTTAAATCAGGGCTCTCCAAACCCCGGCCCGCGGGCCAAATCCGGGCCGCGAATCGTTCCAATCCGGCCCGCCGACAGCGGTCCAATCCGGCCCGCGGGAGCCAGGCTCCAGGTGTTCGTGTGCCGTGGCCCGCGCGAAAATTCTGAGGCGCAATATGGCCAGTGATTTCTTATAAGTATTTTTGTTCCAATATTCAGGGCTGTTTTCCCGACCATACCAAAACATTGGTCACCAAGTAGCATTCAGCTTGCATCTTGATTGCACGAAACGCTGAGTAATCATAGAAACTGTTTACATTATGCTAATGCCGACTATTAATAACCACCCTTAACTACATGAAGCTTTTATATACCCTTGCAACTAATCGCTTCGTATGGCGATAACATAAAATTTAAATATTTGAAACTATGCTTTACGTTACTGTAAGATTTAAGAAATTACTAACTGTCCTAGTCCAAATTTCATTCGATAGCGCGACGTGATGACGTAGGTACGCGTTTGCGTACTGTCATTTTGTATGGGATTGCAGTTTCCAAAACGCCCCGCGTGGCGCGCTGTTCAAAATCCCAGGCGTCAAGGTGAAATTATGTATATGAAAAAAAAAACGACCCCCTTCGATCGTGTTTTAATTAATCGCCACAAGTTGCGACCTATTTTTCGCACTTGTATCGTAATGTACTATTATAAGTAAATATAACAGCCTGCCAGCCAGTAAATACAATACCTGGGTAAATAGGTATTACCAGAGATATATATAACTCCGTATAAGATAAATAAAGTCTAAGAAAAAAACGTGCCTCGGACGGCCAAGAAAAAGTCATTCTCGAATAGATGGCGCCATTACCTTTGGCCTATTCTCGGCTAGATGGCGTTAGCGACACCGTTTGGTATTTAACAATTTTAACACATATCAGTGAAAGAACATGGGTCAGTATGGAACAATAAAAACTAAGAATCATTTATCCGTAAACATATTTTGATTATTTTATACATTTTCAATTTTATTTTAAGTTTTAATCGTGTGTCGATAGATGGCAGTAAATGTACCGTGACTACAAAATTGACAATGACAGGACCCCTCTATACTATCTATTCTCTTTGGTATTACATTACAATCATTGACAAACCAGGCCATTGCTTCCAGGCGAGCACTTCATTCCGGACAGGTCGCGTGCATTCCAAAAATGCATCAAGTAATAATATATGCATAAATGTAATTGCGAAATGCATGAGCGGTGTTGGTCACGAATCGTGACAATGTGGAAACGTGGATATGGGTTAACTTTTTTTATACCAAGTCGGTGGCAAAAAGCATACAGATTACGAATCGCTTGATGACAATCGGCGCAAAAAAATTATAGGTATTTTTAATTTTTAATTTAGTTATATTAATTGTAGGTAATTTTAGTTTTATATTTACTTTATTAAAGTCGCAGGGACAAACTGGATACAAAAACCACAGGATAGATCCGACTGGCTTACTCTGGAGGAGGCCTTTATCTGAGAGGGGTTTCTTGCTTAATTCATGTAGTAAAAAAAAAACAAATAACAGCATGTACCTAACATAAGTGACCAAATATTTACTTAAATTTGACTATTAGAAAAATTAAACAAATTGTATTGCAGATTTTATTTATGTTTGACATTGTAAGCAAGAAATAAAAGGCTTTTTTATTTATTTTAATTTTATTATTTACTTTATAACACTTATTATATCGGTTACTGTAGTCTATGGAATCTTGAGTAGTCACATGAGCGTTGACAATCCGTTAAATGACAATGGACACTCCTATTTTATACAATACAAATCCTCTTTATTGCACAACCTGAGAATAAATGTTAATAAGGTTTTTTTGTTTTAAATAAATATTCTTATTCTTATATTCATGGGAGCACAAATAATACATGAAGACAAAGGTAAACAACAGGTGGCCTTATCGCTAAAGAGCGATGTATTCCAGACAACCTTTAAGTAGTGGAGAAATGAAACTCATTATTAACCAACTCATGTATCTAAAAGAATAGGTAATATTGTCACCAAATTAGTCTGTATTTTGGCGACTTACGAGCAGGCGCTTTTTTGCGTAAAAACTCAGCCTCACTGTGCAGAGGGGGAACGCGGCCAGTGTCCTGGGAACAATGCCTCAGGCTAATTTAGGTTTAGACTTATGATTATTTGTTTAATCTCTGTTTTAATAAATATTTGGCTATATATTGTCTCGTTTCGGTGTACATTTTTTATACTCCCCATTTAGTTCCCCGTATCAAATTCATCAAAGTGGCTCAATAGTTTTAGCGTCACAATGTCGAGCACGCTTTAACGAGCTGTCGGCCAAAAGGGTGAAAGAGTCGGGTTCGCAACAGAATGCTTTGTAGCTCAATTTTTTAAGTTATTTTTATAGTTTTTATTGCTGTTGCCTGCTTTACTCGCTAGGAACTCGATAATAGCAGTCAAAAATAAATTACATCTTTTATACACGGTGGCCAAAAAACAAAAACCTCCATGGCAACGGGAATGCACTTATTTTTTGGCCATCCTGTATATCAATAAAGAAAAAAAAATGACAAAGTTCAGCGCATCATGCAAGACTCGAAGTTGAGAAAGAAGTATTATTGACTACTGAAAATCATTTAAAATTGGAGTAATCAATCTTCCTAATAAGTCAAAGAGATCACGACACGACATTGAAAAGGTTAGGAACCACTGCTTAAAATAAAATAAAAACAACGCAGACTTCGTTCTTTCCACTCATTGCCTCTCTATTGCTCGAATATGTAAGAGCGATAAAGAGGCAGATAGCGAAATTTCAATTTTTGCTATAAGCGAAGAGACAGAAGCGCCTATCAATTTCTTCATGCATCCACCGGCTGAGGGCTGGATTAAAATGTCAGCATGAAGCCATTACTAGATCGATCCGCAGGGCCGTCATCTTGCCATGATTAAATGATTAGTAGATTGCTAATTAGAACAACCTAGAGTTTGTAATCGAAAACAACCGTTGAGACGTAAATAGGTTTTGAAAACCGTAAATAGTACATTATTGTCGAGGCTCGGAAGTAGCTACTTGCAGGCTGAGGATTCGTTTTAAACGGACGACCTTGGGAGTCCGTTTAATTGAATCCGAAGCCAGCAAGTAGCCTTCCAGCCGAGTCATATATAGTGCTTTTCTCAAAAATGGTGCAAGAAATATAAATATCATAGAAATATTTTACAAAAGCAACTTTCTTAAGTATATATTTTCACAGAAAAAAGAAGAAACAATTGAAAAAATTAGCTTTGCCGCCTTTTTATTTTTTTAATAAAAAAATAGAAGTGTATTTTTCTGCCGAAAATACGCCAACCTATTTGAGACAGCTAAATAGTCGCGGTACTAATCATCTGTTTGGCTGTTTATAATGGGCCTGTGCCTTCATTTGATATGGCCATTTCAACTTTTAAAAAGTTTGGAACTCGACAAATAATGGAATTTGTATGCAACATTGCAGTCCCAAAATCGAGACTGCAATGTTTTTAACTTTTTAATTTTTGACTGACCATAAACTACGCGCTTCGCAACCTATTTTTTAAACGGCAAAGTCGACTTTGCCGTCCATTTTTAAGAAAAATATTTTTTTCGTAATAATAGAAAACAAAGTACCTACTTTGTACCCTATGCTTTTTGCATGCGGGATCCCTTTATTATACTTACGTACTATAAAAAATATACCTAAGTACCGTAATATTTGTATCAAAGAAGCCAATAAATTTGACTGACTTCTTTGAAAGATCCTTATTACTTCTAGCTTCTCAAAAAAAATACACTAAATATGTACTAATTAAGTCTTGTAGTGACAAAAGTGTAAGTTAGTTAAATTAATTAGAAAAATATGCATCAATTTAATCACCACAGTTACCAAGACTTGATATATTATTTCACGATTAGATACCTACCTACTAAAAACACTATGCAAAGTATCAGTACCTACTTAGGTGTAGTTATTCCTGTTTCGTAGAATGTGTTGAATCAATTCAAAGCACTTTTACCCCCTGAAAAGAACTTAGAAACGAATGTGTACTGCGCTGCACACAATATATTTACTTCCAAATTTATAGCATGACAACCCTACAGGTATTATTCGTGTCTGGCGAGGATTGAAGACCAATTAGAGCCGCTCAGTCGTACACTTGGGAATAAGGCATATAGACAGACAGACATACTGTGTATCGTTCAAGTTACGTAGGAGCTAAGCTGAGACTTAGGCTGCCTTGGCTGTCTAGAATATTAGAACGTACGATAACGTAATGTATGTTTCAATAATACTTGGCTAGTAATAAAAAACCGGCCAAGAGAATAGGCCTTATTGGAACTTTAAGATTTACAAAATATACGATATTACTTTATTTTTCTAAATTTACAAAATTTACAAAATGACCGGAAACTCTTACCTCAACAACATAAGACTTTCCGGTCGGTGCTACATCTATTGTCACTTGACAGTACTACTACTACTACTTCAAGTACTGATAATTCCGCTACTCGATGCTAGATGTCGACTATGAAAATACTAATATTTTTGGTACCAAAACTGATGTATGGAGTGAGCACTCTTGTCTTACTATATTTCTCTATGACGATATGAATCGGACACGTCAGTGTCAAAAGTGATGTTTTTGTTTGAAGAAAGAAGGTATCTTAAAATTCGAATCAGGCCGCATGTTGGGTCTTGCTCAGTGTAGGGTTCAGTAGTTACTCTTCTATCAAAATAGGCTGCACGGGGACTATTAGTAAGTATGTTGTAAATATTAATACTGTAGTAAAATGATAGTGACATTCGCCACCTTATTACTGCCGCGATTATGACGTGTACTAGGCATATTCGGATTTCGGGATAATCACAAGATCTTGAGACGATTTAGAGATCAACTAGATATCGACTAGATGTGACTTGGATATCTAAGTCATAACTTGTCGAAATCGTTCAAGAGGACCTCCAGAATCGCGGAAACGTCAAATTTGACATAATATATCTATCTTACAAATATCTTTAAATTATCCATATCGTAACTTGTTGAAGTCTAGTAGAAATCTAATTCATTTTCCGAATCGAGCCGTATGTCACTTGTTTTATCAAGGTTATTGACAGATAGGCACTGAGGTAGCATTAACGCGGCCGCAGTAATGTCGCAACATAGTACTATGACATCTATTAGACATCTTTTAGACATCACCAAGATACGATAACGATATGTTTAAGATCTAACCTGTCAAATTTGACATTTGCGCGATTCTGGAGATACTTTTGAACGATTTCCACAGGATATGACTTAGAGATCCAATTCACATCTAATAGATATCTTACTCTATCTAACGTAAAAGTGACATTGGTTGCCCGCATTGCGCTGCAAAAGAGAACTAGTTGATATCTAAACTATAACGAATGGATCTAGTACGTGTCGTCTCTTGTGAATATCTTGAAGTTCGAATACGGCAGTATACTTTTAATATGTTGTTGGGCATGGTATTGGGTCTTCAAAACTGGTCGGAGACAGCGGCGCCGGCCATCTACTTCAGCGGAATGACGTCATCAAAATGACTCCCGCGGTCCCGCCTCGTTGCGAATATTGCATATTGCACCCAAACTATGTCACATACACGCGTGGGACATTAAATTAAAGCCAATTAAATATGCTATATTACATATCTACAATGTGTACCAAAATATACAACAGTTTAAGAGCAATTTACAAAAAAATCAAGTAATACAACTGCAGTTGACATCGGAAAGTCATCTTAGTGTAAACTGCCCAGTTGGGCTTCTAACTCGACCAAGAAGTATTCCATTGTGCCCTTCAATGTTCTGATGAATGTATAAAATCGATGGAATGCGGTACAATATGCCCAATATTGAGTGCAATCAGTCATAGTTGCACCGAAATTGTTGACAACGCGCGTGAAATGTAAGAGCACGAACAGTTTAGGAGTCGGAGTCCATTTGTTAATATTACTCGGAACCGACAGAGAATAATACACGAAGAGACAGGACAGTCCTTATCAATCATATATTATTTTATGAGAAGCCTTATCAAAAGTGAAGGAAACGCGAAAGGTAATAGTAAATCTGGATCACTTTAAGGATGACCTAAAATTACTCTTAGAAAATCTATTTTTTTTTATTGAATAAACAAACAAATTACAGTCTAGAAAGTTAATACAAGACCCATCGTAGGCAAAATCTATGGATTGAAGAAAACTAAATTTGATAAGGATGACTTACAATTATGTACTTAAAATCTTTCGGGTTCTTCGTGGGGTTCTTCTTGTATTGCAACATTGGGGTCTTATACACATTAAATTTCAAGTAGAAACACTACAATATAAATTATAAATTGATATAAATATCATACACAAAGGAAAAGTGACCAAAGCCTCCAGTGCCCGGGGTTGGAATCGAACCGGCGTCCTCTGTAATCGCGGCAGATGCCTGTAACCGCTCGGCCACCCGGGTCACATCGGCATGGGAATACTCACTCACTCACTTTCTCCTTTATATATGACATTAATTTCGGTTTAACAGGGGTCTCCCCATTGTAAAGCTCTCTCCCTCTCCTTACAATGCTACCTGCAATATCTACATTTTAACTGTATATATTTTTTTTCATAATCATAATCATAATATCGTTTATTGCACCATGGTAAGGTTGTTACAAAAAATACAAAGTATAAAAGTTTCTCATGGACCCCAGAAGAGTGTTGCAAACATTTTCTTAAGCTAGGTATCCACCAAATTAATTAGGAACACAAACAAGCCTTAAAATTTAATGTATACAAAAAAAAAAAAAAAAAATGTATACAAATTATTGATATTAATTTACTTAAGAAAACTATCATTAAGGAACTCTGTGACAGAGTAGTACGCTTTTTCTGTAAGGAACGATTTCAACCTTTTTGCGTATGCCGTGTCTCTTTCTTCTGCCTTTATATAGTTCTGGATGTGATTGTAATATTTGACTGCTTTGCTTTTTTATTGGAAAAAGCCAATTTGAGCTAAATATTTACGTTGGAAAAATTTGACTACAAATAATCACTGAAACTGCATTCTTACCTAAAAGGTGTCTATCTACTTTCAATTATTCTGTAACCCTCTACCTCCCCGCTCTGTGTCCCCCCAGCGGATGCCGCACAAAAGCTCGCCTTGTCAAACGAGTCCTGTTTTTGCCCTCACGCACACTCGTGCGCACACGCTCACATGCGCACGGGCGTGTGCGTGATCAGCTGAGCGGGCAGCTGTGTTGTTAAAATAGGTTATAAGGGAATGTGGGTGATAGTCTGTTTGTAAGAATTATTCGTAACGCAACATGATTGACGATTACTACTCTACGTATCTCTATAGAAATTGTAATTATTTCAAATGTAAAAAAATTGTCTTCCCATAGAATGTGACACTAGGTAGTCAGCATACGGTTTTAGCCGGAAACCACGGCCTTACTTAACTTTACCTTTCTGGTTGTAGGTATCTATTTTAGAAATCATTATTATTTATTATCATCATCATCATCATCATTTTAGCCTTCAGTCACCCATTGCTGAGCATAGGCTTATCTTCTTGTACAAGTACAAGTACCTACGCCACTTATCCCGGTCCTGGGCTAGTCTCATCCAAAAGTGCCTCATTATAAAAATGAGTTTTCAAAACTTACTCTTAAAACCTTAAATAATGCCAACTATATTTCATTAAAAGGCTTCAAACACGCAGAATGTAGAGTCCAAAAATATTACTTTTGTAATTGGATATCATCCATCGCATTTACTTGTGTTATTGCCTATTATTATAAGTTACCTAGTTATTTTTATTTCTAATATAAGTGAGTAGTAGTTACCCTTAATGCCGAATAATATGCCATGTTGATTGATAAGATACTATATGTTGTAGCTAATTAAAACATACTAATATTTTATTACTACTTACACAAAAATTAGAACATCGGTTGGTAACAACAGAATCGGTTTTAGGATCAAAATTTAGTTAAGTCTTTTATTACTTAAGTTCAGTTACATGCTGCGCCGACCCCAGGTGAATGGGACAAGGGCAAGACAATGATGATGATGATTAATTAAGTTCAGTTACTTTTTAAATTACTCAATGAGGTCAGCTAGCTATTTTTTACAGTATCTAGAACTAAATCTACTCATGAAATCAATTGCTCAAGGGTTAACTGGAAGAGATCCCTGAAAGGGATTAGTTCGCCTTTGTACTAATGATGTGTGTTCTTTCATGTTTTATGTTTCTTTTTGTACAATAAAGTATTTTACTACTACTACTAAATGTAAATAGTACCTAATAGTTTTACGCTTTTCTGTTAAAATATAAGCGAAGCGGAATCCCATAACTTGGAAGATTGTTATGAAAGTACGGTAATAAAGTACCCAACAACAGTTATCTGCCTCAGTAACTTAACAGTTAGTTATCTGCCTTATTAGTCTTAACTTTGTAATTAATGCAGTACTTGAAGTGAAGTGCGTCGGTTTTTCGAGAGATGGCGCTAGTGGTCGTGATTTCGTGAATGTAAAAGTAAGATAAATAAAGTCTAAGAAAAAAACGTGCCTCGGACGGCCAAGGAAAAGTCATTCTCGAATAGATGGCGCCATTACCTTTGGCCTATTCTCGGCTAGATGGCGTTAACGACACCGTTTGGTATTTAACAATTTTAACACATATCAGTGAAAGAACATGGTTCAGTATGGAACAATAAAAATTAAGAATCATTTATCCGTAAACATATTTTGATTATTTTATACATTTTTAATTTTATTTTAAGTTTTAATCATGTGTCGATAGATGGCAGTAAATGTACCGTGACTACAAAATTGACAATGACAGGACCCCTCTATACTATCTATTCTTTTTGGTAAAGCAAGCAGAACGTGGCAAATTGGAGGTATTTTTTATTTGCTACAGTAGAGTTACGATATCTTAATAGTTATTTGTTTTACAAGGGGGCAAAGTTGTTGTTTAACCGCTCGTTCTAATATTGATACTTACACGAGCAAGCGAAAGATACCAAAATTGAACCACAGCGTATCGAGTGGTTCGAAAAATGGAAAAATGGAATCTTGAGCGATGCGGTTTCAAAGCACGAGGGTTAAACAAAATTTGCCCCCGAGTGAAACACAAAATTTTCCACCACATCAACCCGAAGAAAATATTATTGTATTGTAACATATCAAACAAAAACAAACCAAATGAATGTTATTAAATGTTTATCATTCAAAATCATCATTATCATATATCATATCATATATCAAAATATCATATTAAAAGTAAATTCAACCAGCAACAAACTAAGAAAACAATTAAAAATTTGCATTTGATTACTTTGCCTCACATGTGAATAAAATGCATCTTTGCTATCGGTTTTTGAACAATCAAGAGCGCCTTTACCAGTTGGTGTGGTGAAAAGATATATGATTGTGTATGTAGATAATTAGGTATGTTTGATTGTATGTTCTCGTCGAAATTTTTATCGTCAATAACGTCATAACTTTTTAATTGTTGGATTTTTTATCGTTTTCAGGTTATGGCACTGGACTGGACTGGACTACCTATTATTTGTCTTAAAAAACATACAATGTTAAATATGAATAATTATGTTTTCTCAGCTGTCAAAAGTGACATTAATTTAACTAGAACTATTTAATTAAACCTCCCATACACAAGAAGAAGATAAGCATGCCTAGATTTTAACATTATCCAAACACACCCTTATTTTAGTGTGTGTAGATGATTTTGACCACCTCGCCCGCATTCTAACTTCTGCACTCTATAACCTACCTTCTACATGACGTATCGGGTAAAATGGCCGTTCCATCACGCATCAGTCAGGACTCAGGTCACCGCCTGCACCTTGCCTCCCGCTGCGCTTTTGAAAAAAGAACTCGACGACGAAACACGACTTCTGTCCCGCTCGCACTCGAGCTTACATGTGTGTGGGCGTCTCGCTTGTCGATCTTCTTTTTATACCCCTGATTACGTTGCTCTCAACAGGGGTGCGGTTTCGAACGCTTGCAGAGCGAAGGTGAATTTAAACCAATTTTAGTTGGTCTTATTAAAAATTTCTTACAATCGTACTAAGCTTACGACACTCTTCATGGTAAGCAGTTACCTAAGCCTATGGATGGTTGCAAGTTCAGGTAGTCGTATTAATCCACAACTATATACTTAGCTATATTTAAACTGTAATAAGGAAATACAAAATACATGTATGAAGCGAAATGGTTGGTAGTGGTGGGTTAGGGCTAGGGCTGCGGCATGGCTGCCCCATCGTCGAAGCCTAGGATTTTTTTTGTGGATTTAAATCTGTGCCGTGTAACCGCGTATGCACATGCTTGTAGCTCTGATTATCGAAATTGTGATTTTTGATTTCAGCCAGCCCATTACGACACTTAAGGATCTGTTCCAGCGGTCAGCAATAGCTTCACCGAGGTGTTTGATGAAGGCGGACATTTGAGGAGCGAGTCGTATTTATATGTGGCATCGAGTTGAAATTTGTACTTAGCTCTACAGTCCCTTGAAGCTGTAAAAAAATAAAATTTCTAAGTTAAGGTAAAAAAAGATACGGCCGTTTATGCCGTAAACAATGTATACCTATTTTGAGTTTTAACTAGGGTGCATCCAGTTGACCTAGAACTATGAAATTTGGCAAGTAATATCTTCGTATACTACAGGAAAAAAATCTCAAAATCAAGATTGAAAAAATAAAAATAAAATAAAATATAAGTTAATTTTTGACGGAATCCTCGGTGGGCGAGTCTGACTCGCACTTGTCCGGTTTTTTATTAGACAGGCAATCTTTTGCATTGAAGATCTGTCAGATTCTTAAAGTTTGAATGTCCTTCCCGAATCGTCCCGCTCTATGCAAGCATTCCGAACACAACACACACACATGCAGGTTTGTTTAGTTATTGTACTTGCGACTTGGAACAGACGGAAAAAAACTAAGTTTGATGTGATTTTTCTAACGAATCGCGTTACGTGTGCGGGTTGGAGGTTTCTGGGGGCTTTTATTTAGTTACCAAGTTGGTTTTGGGTTAGAAATGGACTCGTTTTGGCTGCGATTTCACTCTTACAGATTTAGGAGTTGCTAGAGTTTGCGTGGATAAGAAAATTTCTTGACTGTCTAGCGACAATAGGGTATTTCCTACTATTAGTCAAATCAGTTACGTTTTTAGAACTGTCAAAACGATTTGCTAATATGGAATTTATATGAAACATTACATCGTGACGTCACGGTCAACTCACCTACTTTTTATATTTCCATCCGATTTATTAAATAGAACTTGCGTTTAAAAAATAACTCCTATCTGTGCTTTCTAATAATTATCTGGTGCTTTATTTCATGCAATGCAAATAATTTATTTTAAATACAGTTTAATACCCTATTACATATATAAGTATCCCATATAAAAAAGGATATTGTCAAGCCCCATACAACATCGCAAGAATTGTCTATATTTCTACATTTTAGTTATTTGCGTATAAAAACTGCCACCCTGTATTTGTTATTTCAAAACGTAAAATTGGACTTCACTGATCTATTAATTACGTCATTTCAAATTAGGGGGGGGGGGGTCTGGACATCGGTAGCATGAAGTAGGAGGAAATGGGGTCATTTGAAGCATGATTTTTGGATGATTATAGGGGGGGGGGGGGTCAAAAATCGCCAAAAATCGATGACGTAATTTATGGACAGCCCCTTACCTACAGTCACTATTATAAATAAAGCATTTTGAGCGTCTAGAAAAGGTTTTATAATTGTGAAAACTAGATGGCGCCAACACAAACAAAATAAAAATCAGCCCTTATTAATGTCAAAATTTTTGAGCGTCCTATATTAAGCAACCTAGTTTTTTATGTACATATAAAGTTTTAATTATGTAGCTGATTTATATATTTTCCGTATTTCAGTTGTTAATTGCGTACTGTAAATACGCTTTGATAATAATGCACGTGAACGGTCGCGGAAATTCGTAATTATTCAGAAAATGGATCCCTTTGATGTTGCCGCTGTTAATATAATTTGACGTTTGGTTAATTAACGCATATGTTTGTGTGTGTTTGCAAAATTTCGAGTAATGAAACATGAAACTGATAATTTTTTGTTTCGATTTCGAAAAATGGCGCAGTAGGAAGAAATGATAAATATATCTTTTTACAAATAACACCAAACGATCTTAAGTAATATAAAGTTTGTTTATGTGACTGTAGATGGCGTTCACATACTCAAATATTAATAGAGTTAGACCAAGAAAAAATTGCAACGATTTTGATAGCACACGCGTGCAAGTGTTATTTTGAACGTAAAGCTTCTATGAAATTATGACGTATAAATAACACTTGCACTGCAGTATGCAATCGTTGCAGACTTTTTTTGTTCTAACTCTACAGTTGATATCGGTGTTATAATGCACTAGCTTTTCCCCGCGACTTAGTCTGCGTGGAATAACGATAAATAGAATCTACCATTATTATGTCCTTCCCCAGGCCTCAAACTAAGTATCTCCATACCAAATTTCATCAGACAGAGACAGTTTCTTTCGCATTTATAATATTAGTAGGGATTCTAAGATTAATTTATTCTATAATTAGGTTATATCTTTAAATTACTTTCCCTACAAACTACGTTCTAAGACATTTTTACTTTCCATATCACATTATCACGACAATCACCACGAGACGGCAGACGCATAAAAAAGGAAGAAAAAACCACAGGCCGTCCTTGAAATCATATGGGCGCGGGCGCAACAGCTGATGCTACCCAGAGATGGGCATTAATCGATTAACTTTTTAATCGACTAATCAATCGATTAAAAAAGTTAATCGTCAAAATTAATCGGCGATTAATTTAATCGCGATTAATTTAGTCGACCTAACATACGATTGAAATTGAATTAATCTTAATATTAATCGATTAAATTTCTCGATTAACTCTCGATTGAAAGTAGACAGGTGGTCATTTTTGTATGTAACTAAAAATCAAAACTTCTTGCGTACACATTAAAAACCATTCCAGTGTTATAAATGTGCTTCAATAATATAAGATGGTTACATTGGTTACTATAATAATGCGGATAACTTAGCGCGGCATCTCTAGGTAAGGGTTTAGGGCTTGTAGCGCAGGTATAAAAATTAGAAAGAGAACGACGTATGTGTATGAAAGAGCAAACACATTACTTACCTCTTATCAGTTGTTTTCTATAAGGTTTCAAATTGTCAATGCAGTAATTACTTACTACTTACATCGAACGCTACACTTACATATGATTTAGCCTATGCAACTTCCAACACTGATTTCGCAGTAAAAATCGATGCTATATTTTTTTTACCATTTTTCCTAGAATCAGGAAACAATTATGTGATACATATATTAATTTCCGGCAAAAATACAAAATCATGCATTTAAGGGTTAAACACCTGGGTAAGTTGAGAAACTAATAACACGTGGCATATAATACAGTGACATAAAATACTAAGCATACGTACTCTTTGTCGGTTTGTTTTATTGTTTACACAGGACTAGAAATTGCAAAATAGATAACAATCCGTTTATCCATAATTTGCCATTGTTATACGATCTTAAGAACTGTCAACATAACCCGAGATAAGAACAACCTTTAACAAAAAAATTTGACTACAGAGCTTAAAATGCCATTATTATATCTTCGTCAGCCGCTCTATATAATTCGCACAATAGTAAGTACCTTTCGAGAGCAAATGCACGTGTTTGTTTAAAAAAATGATAATTTTGCTTTAGGTATGCCTATAGCGATTTCAGTATTTTATTGATAACAAAATGGGACGAACTCTAAAACATCCCTTTTCAAACAAAAACAAAATTCGAAGACGGTCGAAATTAATAGTCTCCAAGTGAACATACATAAAAATTCGTCTGTTACTTATATTATTTATAAATGTTTCAGACGAATTAGGCACCTCGTTCTTTTTTTAAAGTCGGTTAAAAAGACCATATTTATTGCTAAAATTAATCGAGAGAAAATTAATCGAACTAATTAATCGATTAAAAAAATTAATCGCCGGTAATTAGTCGACGATTAATTTAATCGTGACAATATTAGTCGGAGCTTTTCGACTAAAATTAATTAATCGTCACTTTTAATCGTTGCTCGCGATTAAGTCGGTTAATTTTAATCGTTAATCGTCAGTCGATTACATTTTGCCCAACTCTGATGCTACCTGACACTGGGCATGGGCACGCACACATACACATCAGGTAGTGACAGCCTTACAACCAAACTTAAACTCTATGCCACAAGAAGTAAGGTTGCTTTTGGAACGTTCCGCTTATCCGCACGCATAAAATATGATTGTGTTCGTGATGGATATAGCGAGAGGGATTTTGAACTTTGTTCACATGCAGTAAGGTTTTATTTTGTCGATAGGTGTTGAAGCATGGTTTGTGTAGTTTATAGGTAAAAATAGGGTTGCCGCTGGTTGTCGAGTAAAAAATAACTTTAGTAGTAAATTGTTAAGGATAATTTTTAAATGAATGTGTGTGTGGAATGGTCTGGAGTTTTCGTTTTTTTAACTTCCCGGTATTGTATGGGTATTTGAATTATTGGAAGAATATGGACGTTTGTGAAAGTAATGAGTGTTTGGGACTTTAATTAAGGTGTTGTTTACCGGTTATGACTGACATTTCTATAGAGCAAAGGAAAAAATACCTACCTACTGGAAAAAATACCACCAGCAAAATAGTTACTGCGGAAGTCATCGGCATCATCATTGGCCTTTGCGTCTATTGCAGGCGATTTATGGTGTAACATACATTATTATTTTACATTACACCACCTGGGAAGGAATTAAATGAAACGCAGGGATGCCCAGCACCTGCATTACCCTCTCGGCTTCACTGTCTTATCCCACAGGAAAGGCGAGCCAATACGTGTGGAGACAGGTCGGCTGCAAGAATCTGCCGCTTATTTCAGGTTGGACCCTACTCGCGCCTTACGGTAACTCCATTCCGGGTTTTAATTTTGGAGTATCCTTCTCCTAGACGGATTGCAAGCCAATACTAAGAGGTCCATCTTTACTGTGACGAAACAGCTTATTGCTTCGGTTGTGGACTTAATCGCCTCGTACGACACCCTTATCCCATGTGAGGGTTGGCGCTATTCTAAAGCCGGCCACCACACGGTTCACTGCGGAAGTACTTATCTTATAAACCATCTGAGTTAATGGCAGGGGTAAATATCGTGCCAATACATTTCATCGGATAATGAATATCGAAATTAGAGTAATTAATCGCATTTTTCGAGCAACATTGAAGCAAATCGTCCAATTATAGTATTCCCAATTCCCATGTTTCAATATACCCGTCACCCCAAATCGTTTAAAATCAAGTGACAAACTGACAAATCGACAAAATTAATCACACCCTAGGGCCCAGATGGGCTGATCCATCAACGACAACATTGCGTTACAATTGTCATGTCAATATGTCATGACTTGCTGGTTTGAAGGCAAGAAACACAAATTGTTATTGTATGAATATTGAATATCTTCTGTTGCCATATCTATCAAAACTTCAATGTCATTATGGTGATTTTTGTCTTGTTACGTGTACTCTGTCCCAACATGCGTAACAAACATGTTGTATGAAAAATAAAATTTTAAAAGCTTATATTTTAAACTTATAATGTATGTAAGGCCTCTATTGTTTCTCAAATAGTTTTAAGTCATAATGTAATGTTTGTCTGAATTTTCGTTAGTCATAAATGTCATAATTGGTTTTTCTTAGAAACGCGTATCTCCTCAGGATTGCCATAAAACAAACCTAACCTAGCCTATCTATAGAATAACCTTACGAAAATCTTGAAAAGTTAACGGTTTCAGTTTTATGACTAACGATAATATGACAAACAATACATTACCGTAGACCGGGGTGATTTTGGAAAATTTGGAGTTACTTTGATAGATTTAAAACGGCCATAGAATTACCATTATTCATTATTTACTGAAAATGTTCCTGTAACTAGTTAGATTACTATATATTCATATTCACCTACTGTAAAAAATCTCGCATAAATATATATTATGGCTTAAAAACTAGAATTTTAAAGTCGCCCCTGCATTTGAAAGTCACCCCGGTCAATGGTATGACTTAAAACTTTATGGGAAACATAGGGACCCCGTATGTAAGTTAGCTGCACTTTCCATTATTCGATTAAGCTGAATATGTAAGTTGGGGTGACAATGCAATATCATTGTAACATTAAGCTGATCAGACGATGGAGAATGGAGGTGGCCATAGGAAATGTGATAAAAACAACGCAATCTAATTGTGTTTGGATTTGTACAATTCTCTTAATGAACATTAGTTGATTAATTGAGTATGGTAAGGATTATGATATATTAGTTGCCTGTTGAAAGAAAAGTACAATTAGCGGTAAAAGCTTGCATGTAAAATAAATTTTAGACTAATACATTTTTTGGCATGCTTTTTCTTATACCGGGTGTGGCCTGTAACATGAGCAAAAAATTAAACTGTAGGCTGTACTCCTCATACTGACCAACATTTGTTCAGCGACTTTTAAAAATAACTTGTGGTTTGATTTTTATTACACTTTAAAGTTTATTCTAAGACGCAATGTATTGCGAATTTTGTTATGTTTAAGGCGTGACAAGCAACGTCAATCACAATAATATGGCGTGGCGATGGCGTCCATTGGAGATAATATTTATTTTGTATGAAAAATAGGGAGTCTAAATACTTCATAATTTTTTAAAGTTGTTGAACTAAAGTGTCACCGTTTGAGGAGTACAATCTATGTTTTAATTCTTTGCTCGTGTTACAGGCCACACCGTGTATATCTGTAACATAAGGTATCTACTCAATCCCTTCAAATTAGGTATTGGTTTGAATCGAATCGAGTTTCTGCCTTTGCTGGGTAGAAAATCTATGCGTACAGTTATAGTGCATAATTAGTTTCCATCGTATTTTCTAGAAAACGTTCGTATGAAATATGACGGAAAACAATTATGCACTACATCTCTATCTAAATCTATTCCAACCATACCCTTCTCTCTTCCACAAGATTCTATAGACCCTATACTTTCCGTCTGTATAAGTCAGTAGCGAAGGAGCAGGTAGAATTTTTTTTCCAAAACCAGTTGGACTGAAATAAAAACATAACTCGTAAAGATTAATGGTGCAACAAAAGATAAGAAGGTTTCGAAATGTAATAGATTTTTTGTAGCACGTAATTGTTCGTTAAGAACCTTTTGCGAATAGATCACATGATTATGAAAGTAGGATTAAAATCAAAGTTTTTTTTAATATGGGTTGATTAATTTGATTAGAAATCGCCTTATCAACAAACGTAGTCCTCATTTTTAGGGTTCCGTACCCAAAGGGTAAAAACGGGACCCTATTACTAAGACTCCGCTGTCCGTCCGTCCGTCCATTCGTCCGTCCGTCCGTCTGTCACCAGGCTGTACCTATCTCACGAACCGTGATAGCTAGACAGTTGAAATTTTCACAGATGATGTATTTCTGTTGCCGCTATAACAACAAATACTAAAAACAGAATAAAATAAAGATTTAAGTGGGGCTCCCATACAACAAACGTGATTTTTGACCGAAGTTAAGCAACGTCGGGCGGGGTCAGTACTTGGATGGGTGACCGTTTTTATAGATAATAGTACGGAACCCTTCGTGTGCGAGTCCGACTCGCACTTGGCCGGTTTTCTTCAACTTGTTGTATATCAACCACAGCTGTTTTTTCGAATCTTTTAATTAAGTATTATAAGAGTTAGGAGCATTTTAAAATTTGTATAAAATCTGGTTTTTACTCCTTTTTACAATAATCAAAAAAACCTAAAAAGTCAAACGAAGGGGCATAGCTATGGTTAATATCAAATTATGTAAAATATTTACCACAATATTCCTCGCCGCTAATAAGCTAGCAACGAAAACTAGTACCAGACATAGATATACTAGTATGTTACTTGAATGTTTATGTCAGGTTCATGATGCTGTCAGAATTTAATTTTAAAACGAGAGCGTAATTTAAATTGTATGGCGGCGGCAAGGTTCGTATGACTCTTAAATCTGTAAACATTAGGTTCTACACATAATTTGTTGTTAGTGCGTTATTAGTACATAACTTCATTAAACTTATTCATATTCATATCTCTTTATTGCTATCATTTTCATCAGAATACAGGTGTTACAATATAGTAATTTGTGTTACAAGGGATCAAAATGATATATTTCCGTCAAGGGCGTACAATTGAATCCTGAGCGTAATGAGGGATTCAAGTGTTAACGCCCAAGACGAAATAATTTTGATACCGTGTGACACATACTGCTTTTCACATCAACTATGAGGAAAATAAAAAAATCTTAATCTATGAGGAAATTATTTTGTTTCAAAATATCATTCAAGCTAAAAAAAGAATACAAAAAATAACAAAAACAGTGTCCTAGAACAGAAAAGTGCCACTTTGATCCCCCCTAGCAGGGAGGAAAAGTGCCACTTTGATCCCTCCTAGCGGGGAAGAAAATGCCCTTTTCCGAATAGGTCATGTCAAAAATACATTTGTAGGTACATGAGACCCTGTCACCCTGACACTTACGATTGTATTTGTCCCAGTTCTATTTAATTTACTACCTATACATTTATTAATTATTTTTCATAATTGACCAAAGATGGCGCTAGCTGTACCTATGCTCGACGTCTTATTACTACAAATGCTAGTATTTTTACTAAATAATTATTTTTTATTCTAAGAAATAATTATTATATCGGAATTCTATTGCACTAAAAAAGTTTTTAATAACAATCTCGTTATTAACTACTCATTTATAGGTACCTACTGATCTTTTTCTGTCCCTTAACAGAAGATTTTTCAAAAAAAAGAAGATTTTATCTGCTTTATACTTAGGTACTTACTACAGCACAAGCATTTGAACTTACGAAGTTTGACCACCTAACCACATATGAAAGGTTAATGTAGTAAATAACTATAAACATATACCATTTAGGTACATAATATATTATGAAAGCAAAAACAAAAGTCAGTAGGTAGGTACGTCTGTCTATGATACATTCAAAGTAATTTCTCTGAACATGTTGATAATATTCCCCGCTACATCCACATCGTCCTCAGAACACATCCAACTTTATATGAAATTTGTTTTGTAAGTACATTTATTTACCTAATTTGCCAACTCCTTTCGTTTCGACTAAGATTTGACGAGAGTAATTGTGTTATTTGATTTGTGACATTGCTTTTGGAGAAGTTTTGAAGGTATTATTTTGGATTTTAAGCTGTAGATGCTTATGCCTGCAAATTCCTTATTATATTAATATATTTGGAAGGGAAGAGAAAATGAAGTTTAATCCATCTTTGAAACACTTTTAGAACGTAATTTAAATAGTGCCCTATGTAAACAATATAAATATGCTTAGATTATGAAAGTTAAACTTTTCCTTTTGTCGATTATTTTACGTAAATATTAAGTAAATATGTTAGGCGTGTTTTCATCCTATTTCCTCTCCTCTCTCCTCCTGAAGGTGGAAGGTCATCGCTGAGAGGATGGACAGCAGTATCCTCGCACGCTAGATATCCTAGGTTGCATGTCAATTTCTAATTATAGGTAATAATACTTTCTACTAACATGCTTAATATAAGTTCTTACTAAAATAATATATGGATGTGACCTTGATGAACTGATTGGTAGACTAAACGTCATAATCGCGGGAGTAATGCGGCAGCGAATGTCACTCAATTTATCAAGGAAATTGACAGAGACAGCGATAGCAACAACGACGCCGCATTAGTCAGCTGTCAGCTGCAGTTGACATCCGAACGTCAACTTATCGCCGCGATAAATGCTGACGTCGTTACTTGAATGTCACATTTACGGAATAAACATTCAGAGAGTCATTTTTTTTTCAACATTTACGTAGCAAAATGGCTTTAAGACGTCGCTAACAATCACTCTGGCTTCTCTGGCTTTTAGTTCCAATAATAGACCAAATTCTATAAATTAAACGCACAAACAAAAATTCTAACATCGTTCCTACATCTTTTTAAATGACCCTACGCTAAGAACGAATCCACAAAAAAAGGGCTTAACTTTACTACGAATTCAATGGCGCTTACGACCTTTTCGTTAAAGCAAAAACGCAAGGTCTTAAAACCTCTGAAGGGTAAACACAAACGAAGACTTCACACATGGCCCGGAGCAGAAAAAAAAAACAATTTACGATGTATTGTGAGACTTTGCCAAGTTAATTCCAGTCTTAAATGGACTAGATAAAGTTCGAAATTGATTGACTAGGTGTGTTTGTAAAGAAATATCAGCTGTTAGGACGAGTTTCGGAAAGGGCAAAGAAGCGGAATAGATAAATACAGCAAGAGCACTCCCTTTGAAATGTGTGTTTGCGTACGTGTTACGTGAACAGAAAATTCGCTGTTTCTGTGTAAGTTGTTGTATCCTGTTTGAGATAGAATAACATGCGATAATGTTGAAATGTCTTTTGCAATTACGAATGTGAAATGAAGAGTTATTTTCATGTTGAGATCAAAGTTTGGGCTTTTGAATAAGATGCGATTAAAATTAGCGAAGCTTCGGAGCCCTAACTTTTAAAGCTCGACAGTGCTTGAGTCTAGGAAATAATTCATATTATGAACTTGCTAAGGCTTTATAAGGTCTTTTTGCACTTCGTCTCTCCAGCGGTACCTAGGACGTCCAGATGGTCTTCCTTAGGCCAATTGGTACGCCAAAGTATGCCCTACAGACTGCACGATCGTCACCCATCCGGACTACGTGCCCGAGCCATTAGAGTCTGGGGGCTTTCGTTTCTCCTATAATATACCTTTTTTTTGTTGATGGAATGGAAAAATGCGTTACGCATTCCCCCGGCCTGGGCAGCCATTGGAAGACATGTGGTACTCCCTCCTGCAGCCATCATCTCCTATTGAGAGGAGGAGAGGAGGTATACCCTTCTTACCGTTTTAAAGGAGCCATGGGATGCCTGAAATACCTAACCTTGTCTATGTATCCTCATTCAAAAATACGTAAATACCATGCAGTCTGAATTATGCCTCTAATTAACATCTACTTTGCATCAACATACTTCCATCCCCTCCGAATTAAATGTTTTCTAAAAATATTAAATACAATATAACTCATTCAAAATCACTAGAACCCTCACATACAGGAGGGAACAAAATAGGGCCATTGTTTGACAGCCGGTACTCGCCACGTGATCCGAGAGGGGTGGACGTAGAGGTCGATGACTTTGGTGAATAGTGAATAGCAATCATTAAAGCGAATAATAGATTTGCTTAGAAATCGAGTGGAAGTCAATAGGCAGTGTTTAGTTAAGCTCTACCTAGGTATAAGTTCCTACTCTGATGTTATTGATTGAACATAATATTCCAACTAGTTGTACACGCTATTTAACTTGCCGTGTTGTTGGGTCACTTGAGTGAAATCTCGGAATATCAATGACATTTATAATTACATCAAGCTAATATAATTATGGAGACCGTGGAGTGGAGATGAGTGGACGGGAAGGTGGCCAGAGGAAGTAGGTACGTTATTTTGGGGTCATCCGTTATACATCACACACAATTTAAATTTTTTAGACCCCCCCTCCCCTTGTCACACTTTTTCATAGTAAAAATTGGTCCTTAATACGTACTGTCACACTTGGCATGGATTTCACTTCCAGGCAAAGGTGTTTAATCTATTTCGGATTCATTCTAATGAATGACACACGCTAGACCGGGCCGGGGCCGGTCCGGAGCTTCCAGCGCTAAGTTCTCTCACGTGATCACCGATCAGCCATCATAGAAAATCACATGTCAGACGCCTCGGCCCGTGCACTGCCCGGTCTAGCGTGAGTCATCCTTTATGATCACGTGTCCTTTGGCTACAAATAACTTACAAAGGTCTTATAATTCCAGATTCTAGGGCTTCTGAATTACAAAAGGAAATGTATATTTACGAGGGCTTGGAAACAAGATGGGCATTGTGATTGTTGCATCTTATTTTACTACATTTTGTTAAAGATTTGAATTTATTATTACATGAACTTGACACGACTTGCGTCTTATACCTACACGGTGTTCACGAGGAACCCGAAAGATTTTAACAGTGTATTCTTGTTCCTGATCATATTTAAATACTAAAATTCCCTATAAACTTTTCTGTAGGTAATTCGCCTAGTTTCAGAGTTACCTACTACCAATTAAAAAAAAAAACAAGTGTTTATTGTTACATTACATAGTGCAAAACGCCATTTTGATGGCAATGTTGCCACTATGGGACGTAGTCCAAATATCCTCATCGATAGATGCCAAAAAGTGGCACGAAACACGAAACACTTTTACTTTTTGTGTACAAATACATTCAAAAAATCTAAAAAACAAAACAAACAAAAAAATCTTTTTAGCGAATCTGACCTAAACTCATATAATGTAAATCTTTCCTTATTTTGGCCTCAGACATGCGTGGTTAAAATCTTTCGGTTTTTAATTATTTCGAGTCGTGAAGCAGAAATACAATACAATACAAATCCTCTTTATTGTACAACCTTGACATAAATTTATAAGGAAACAGGTTTAATATTTTGAAGCCCAAAAGCTCAAAAGTGAGTTCATGAGAATTTGTCATAAAAACCATTTAAGAAAAGTATTTGAACAGAGACAGTAACACATTTAAGCATAATCACTAATTAAAAACGTAGGTAACCATGCCTAATAGCATTTTAAAGAATTACTCACTAATAAAACAACCTCCATTTTTTACCAAAAGCTTCATGTTAATAATTCAATATTGATTTATGGGCAAACCTTCCCAACGGTGTAATTTTTTATTCACTTGTGCATCCCTAATTTGTACTTAATCAAATTTAAACCTTAATTCAAATTGTAAAGAGTTCAAAATTGTGCAACTCAAAGTTTGATGCGTTTCGTTTTTACATTGCTCGTCCTAAAAGTAAAAGATACTATCGGCGCTTTGCGGATACTTCAAATTTGAATCGTAAGTTTTAGTCTATAAAGTTTATTTTCCTTTAGTATTTTGCGGGCAGTTAGTACATTTTATTTGAAAATCATGACTGGAAGAAGGCTTATTGTCAGCAACAGGTAGTTCTAAGAAAAGGCAGCCGATTTCTTGGAATAGTTTTGGCATGACCCTGAATTATTATTACTATTCACTATTATTATGGTAAATAATAACACGGAGCGATTGTATTAGTCACGGATGAGAAGGGATTTGAGATGATTCGTGTGCAGGGAAGAATAACTACACATCAAAGGCAAAAAAGTTGACTAGTGTTATGGAATATACATTGGGAGCCTTAAGGTTGCCGTTCTCTTTATACTGCAGCTAGATCATTTAATTTGTTACTCATTTAATCAAGGAAATTGACAGTAAAGTTGACAGAAAACCTATACTGAAGAAGAAATAGGTAATTACGATCATCAATTTTAAGAGAAAACGGGACTTACCGCTTCTCCATATAAACGTAGTACCCATTTTTCTCTCGGGATATTGACATTATCGAAAATATTTTTACATAATTTGATGTATATTAACCATAGCTATGTCCCTACGTTTGACTTTTTTCGATTTTTTGATTACTGTAAAAGTTAGGGGTGAAAATCAGATTTCATACACATTTTTAAACGCTAATAACCCTTGTAATAATTAAAAACTTCAAAAAAATAAACGTAGATTTTAGCTGTGATCGATATACGACAAATTGTGTCAAAATATTTTCAATAACGTTAATATACAGAGAGGAAAATGAGGACTATGTTTGTATGAAAAGGCGATTTCGCGCGGGTCCTCCACTTTCGTCTAGTTAAGTCTAGTATTATCAGTAGGTATCTCTCACTACTGGATCCAAAGATATACATAATCTCATCATCCTGTTCATTTATTATCATTTATTTATAAATCATCTCAAAAATGGTCTACAATCATCGTGCGGATTCTTATTCAATAAGATCACGATTTATATTGAGTATGCTTGGACAACTGGATCAATGCAATTTATACGTAAGGCTTGACATAATACGAAACAATAGGGGGTATTACTGCAATGTTCTGCCGCCAGAGTGCAGCACTACTGCCTATCGTAAATCATAGAGTAATTTATACATACTGTGCTTTAAACTGTTTTTGACGTCATAACGTCTTATAAATCGATGAACACCGGTAGCATGCACGAAAAAGTGTCACGTTGTGGACAGATCCATGGTAACGTTTTTCATCAATGTTTTCTTATGACATTATCACGCAAAATTATCGTCCGTAAACCGACTTTACAGACAACCATATTTTTTATCAAGTTTTCTCAGACAAAATATGACATTGATGCATCAAGGCGGTTTGTTTACAAAGATCCTACCGGCAAACGCGAAAATCGAAATTTAGATATCTGCCTCCTTATCGCTCGAATATGCAAGAGTCATATAGAGGTTAGATGACGAAATTTAGATTTTCTTGTTTCGCAGTAGACCCTCAGATTGTAATTGATTGTCGTAAAGGCGTCCCCTACGTAAAGTTCGCGTAATATTCCCTATTCTATGCAGTGGCGGATTTGCAGTCTTTGCCGCCCTAGGCCCCAGGCCTTGTAGCCGCCCCTCTCTGAGCATCACCCATCATATTGACTACATTTAAGTCAGGCAACGAAAAGGTATAGAGGGAAATGCTTGGGACACATTTTTAACTTAGTAACTTTATTTGGACTCTTTAGGAGGTGAACATATCAAAAGTCCCCTTGAGCGGGGGTAGGGGAGTTTGGTTTGAAGGTCACATTTATCTGTTCCGCTTATTAGGTATATTTCAGAAACTATACGTCCTTGTGATATGATCATGGGAACATGGGTTTTGCGAAAAAAATAAGCAAATACTTACCTATTCATTTTAAGTGACAGTTTTACCAATAGCATTGACTTTTAATGTACCTACAAAAAACATTCAAAAAATCTAAAAAAGAAACAAGAAAAACATTTTTTTGCTATACCTATAAACACTCATATAATTTTTTTTCCTTTTGGCCTCCAGCGAATTCCAGAGAAGTTTAAAGGACAAAATTAGTAGGTATTTAGACCCAGTAGTTCCGGAGATAAGGGGGGAGGGGAATTGTAATTTTTTGCCTGTTTTCTTGAATAACTGCTAAACTATTTATCCTAAAATTATGAAAAAAATATATATATTTGAGATTCTTACAATAAGCTATTTGATTTGATATGTAACACGATATAGTTTGAAAAACTTTAATTTTTAATTTTCTCATTTACCCTCCAAAAATGGCCTCCATATTTAAAATTCATTTATTTACGTTACGTCTTTGGGTCACAAACATACATATGTGTGCCAAATTTCAACTTAATTGGTCCAGTAGTTTCGGAGAAAATAGGCTGTGACAGACGGACAGCCAGACGCGCGAGTGATCCTATAATGGTTCCGTTTTTTCCTTTTTATTGAGGTACGGAACCCTAAAAACGGGGAACAAGGCGCGAAGGCGGCAACAATCTGTGAAATC
The DNA here is from genome assembly GCF_910591565.1 of Cydia splendana. Taxonomy (NCBI): domain Eukaryota; kingdom Metazoa; phylum Arthropoda; class Insecta; order Lepidoptera; family Tortricidae; genus Cydia; species Cydia splendana. The sequence goes on from NC_085975.1 coordinate 1,016,956, forward strand.
GACGTCACACTCGCGTTCGCGGCTTCGCGCCACGATTCGCGCACAAGTGTGGAGGGCCCTCAAGATATCAAAAAACTTGTAGCTTGTAGCAAATTATACCCGTTTTCATTTTGTATAATGATCATGTCGTTAGAACGCATAATTTTCGAGATATAAGCGAAAAACCGATAAATGTGTTCGTCAAACCCCTTTCTTCCCCCGGCTGAAGGACTACGGCCGGGGACTTTTGATATGTTCACCTCCTAGATAGTCCAAATAAAGTTAGGTCAAAAATTGTGTTTCATGCATTTCCCTCTATAGGTACCTTTTTTTGAGAATTCGTTGCCTGGCCTAATTTTGAGTTATTTTTTGTTATCATGTGCATCAGCGAATTTTTTTGTCACAATTTGCCGCCCCTAATATCTTGCCGCCCTAGGCCCGGGCCTACTGTGCCTTATGGGAAATCCGCCACTGATTCTATGGTCTAACAGCTCGATTCACACTTACCTATTTATTATGACCTTGAATATCGCTCATGCACTTAAATATGATAGGTATATCTGAAAATGAAATATCATATCTACCACTCGATTGAGTTGGTTTGAAAGTACGTCTTCCGACTAAATTATAAAATAAGTTACGTTCAGTAAGTAAAAATGAAATAAATACTAGTCCTATTTAGTCTCAGAACAAAACTATTTTTTTAATACAGTTGCTCAAAAAGTGCTACATTACGTAGCTGTTTAGCGTGCGGAAAGTTGGTTATCTCGAACTAGTGCTTTTTACTTTTCCAATTTTTTTAAATTTATACTTGTTCCAATTCACGACTACTTATTGATGAGTGTTAATATTAGTTTCCTTTAAACGTCGTAATCAGCATAAAAACCTACTGTTAATGTAAGAATATGAAAAATATACATATTTCATATTTTAATACTTACCTCTTCATCATTATAACACGTTTATTTTTTAATATTGAATATTGAAAATTCCGTTCTTAATAAGTTGTCTGAATGGAACGGAATAGCTGCCAAACGCCCATAGATATAATATACTTAAAGACGACGTCTAAGCGAGCTGTCACTGTTAACTTTTGTTTAGTGTACGATTAACAATGTTTTACTTATTTTTTCGCAACTGTATTAAAAAACGTCGTTCGATACACGTGCGGAAATGTCATTCTTCACTCGTCCCGAGTCTTCCCACTCGCCTGCGGCTCGTGGCAAGATATCTCGGTACTCGTGAAGTAATGACATACCTTCCGCACTAGCATTGAAATGTACTATTACTGTAGTAGATAACCACCGTACCTACAACTACTTTACTTCAGAAAAGATAAATCTAATAGTACAGTCAACATCAATTGTGGAAGATGAAACAACGCGCCCAAAGTATCTACCACCCTAGATTTTTTTCCCAAATAAAAATCTCTACAGTTCGCGTTCAAAACTACCTTTGTTACTGACTGTACCCACCTATTACATTAACATACGGCCTGAGCCTCTACCATCAGTTTTAACATTGACATAACGCTCACGTCTACGTAATTTACTTTCTGTACATCTCGCTTCCACTATTGCTCGCATATGCGAGTACGAGCGAGATGCATAGAAAGTAAGTTACGTAAACGTGAGCGTTATGTCAATGTCAAAACTGATGGTAGCCGTACTGATTCAAACTTTAAGATACGTCAAAAACTTGCTAAAGTCAAAACGAAGACGTCAGTTTTGAAATTGAGATTTCCGATTCATATCGTATCTTTATCAAATATTTGACGTAGCGTAGGTATCTTAAAGTTCGAATCGGGCCGATAATTATAATTAACGCCATAAATCATGTATAGTCGAGGTCAAAGATATGTTTACACTCTTGCACCTTACTTCTTTGTAAAAAATGTAAAGATATCTTTGACGTCCACTGTACCTAGTTTTTATGAAACTTATTAATTCCTACGTAAACTCATTCGTACATTCGTTCGTTCATTCACACTAAAATCTCCAAGTTTAACATAACTCAAGCCAACTTGACATAAAACTTCCAAAACCACAGACAAGAAGGAACACCAAATAGTTTTCAAATCAATAACCGTCAAAGACAAACTTGGAAGTCAATAGAGCAAACTTGAAATATTCAAAAAAGGTTTTGCTAAATAAAATTTCGACTCACGAACGCGTCGCAACTGCCAAACTTCGGTAGTGAGGGGATATGATTTTGGAATCTATAGTATTTGGCCACTATATTACTAGTGGCTCTGTGAGCTGTAGACCTCGCGAGCAGAGCTTGAAATAACATGGTGCTAAGAGCTTTAAATACACCGTGTTTTTTTTGATTTCCGTTAATTTCAAGGGTGCATTCCTGAGCTTAAATCAAGGGCATAGTTAATTTTCAAAAATTTTTTTTTGAAAATTAACTATGCCATTTAGTTCTTATAAACGTACTTAACTATACCCCGAAGTTAACGGAATTCAATAAAAACACGGTGTATAGTAAATTAAAGAAAAACAATACGAAATTTATGTGTAAAAAAATACAAAAAGTTATAATATCCCAGCATACAATTACTGGGGATCGAACCCAGACCCTCTGTGCAAACAGAAAAAGCGAACGTTTACAAACTGAGCCAAATAGTTCTTAGATGGGTTGACGAAATTTAGCTACTCCTTCTCAAATTAAAATTAGTTAAAATTAAATATCTAAATACCGCCTAAACCAGCGATAATTTTTTTCTGCATTTTTTGCTATTAACTCTGTAAACATGTTTCAAAAAGAAAAAAGTCTTATGATATCGATACGACTATTTGTTTAGGCGCCAGGTATCACGACTCCGCCATTTTTAAAAATTTCCAAAAACCGGATTGACAAAAAATTTTTATTTAGTCATAAAATTCGGTCTCAAAATTTCACGAGAATCGGTTAAGAATTGCGACCTGTAGAGGAGAACATCCGGACATACGAAAGCAAAATGCCCGAGTCAAAACGTAGACCTTCGCTTCGCTTCGGTCAATAAATGCGGGTCACTTCTGGATGAGATTAGTTAGAGTTAGAAGGGCCTGGGCTCAGCATTGGGCGATAAAGGGCTGATATGATGATGATGCTGATATTATAGATTTGATGCAGCGAGGAATGGGCGATTACTTTCCGTAAGAATTGTCAAAACGATTAGCCGCTGTGGAATCTATATGAAAAACAGAACAATGACGACACGGTCCAGTTACTAACTCTTTATAGTTCTTTCGGATTTATTGCGTGCAGGGTGTAAAATACTTACAATAAATTACGTATATTTAATCAACTCACATTTATTAGACAGGTATATCGCGAATTTATTTTATTACTTTTATTTACCGCCGTTTCGACACAGGTTTCACTGGTTCACTGGTTAGCCGCGACCACGACTAGTGAAACCTGTGTCGAAACGTCGGTAAATACAAACGTCGGTTCAAAACGCGAAAGTTTTAAATATTATAATAAATTATCTACGTAATAAATACAGGCAACATGCAACATCCCTATTTTCCATCAATTTTAATTATCCTAATGAAGTTTAGGAACCGCGTTCCTTGGTTCTACGAGACTAAATAACTTTTGTATACAGTACGTTAAAGTTTCTGTCTTCTCAATTATTGGAACAGAACAAGACAGGTAGCAGCAGTACAAAATCAAAGGGTCTACCGCGAACCACGTTCGACGTGTTGCCTCTCTGTCGCACTTGTAAATTCGTACGTAAGTGTGACAGGGAGGCGACACGTCGAACGTTGTTCGAGGTAGGCCCTCTGTACAAAATCTCCCAACGTGAAACTTAGCCAAATACTAATTTAGAGAAACGAACCAATTTACTAATAAGATTCTTACCTTACCAAATGTATTATGGTTCTCTAGAAAGTTCCAAACGACAAGTAAATGTATTTAGGTACTACGAGAAAGTTCCCAATACTTGTAGTTCAAGAAAACTAGACATCACTACAAAACTTCTAAACTCAACGACCATAAACCTCCTGCTAGTAACATCTGTTGTATGGACAGACGGACCAACTACGCTTTGCATTCACTACGAACTTTAACTTCATACAAATAAGAGAGAAAATTCTTTGTTTAGTTGTTTTTAGAAATAGTTAAGACTTAGCTTCGTTCAAGACTATAGACTTAGCAAAATAAAGGGAACATTTTAGAGAATGCACATTAAAACAATGATGCGATTCTTTTGGCCAATGATTTTAATACTTTTGGAGTCTCATTTTCTTTTAGTTATTGTTTTAAATTATTCCAGCAAAGTTGAATTAATAATTTTGGTAACTAAGTTTAAAGTTATGAAATACTCGAAGTTATAATGACTACATAAATTAACTAATTATCAAGGTTTTTTGAAGGTAACTTCATGGTTCTTAAAAATGACGAATTATACTGCGGACGGCTCTTCTCAAAAATGTTTGAGTCGATGATATATGACGATAATATTACAATATGAGCTGACGACATTTCAGTTTAATAAGCTACAATGCATGTTAGCTAATGAAGCAATACGGCGTTCATAGGCTTCGTGCAGATTAATCAAAGCGAAATATTCATGCCGACACATGCCATGAAATTATAATAAACCGGCTGACGAGAGTTGAGGGAGAAGCGGTAGCGAGAATATTTTTAGGAAAGCTTTCTTCTTTGTGAGGGCCACGGATAATATTTTTATGTTGGATGGCCGGAGCCCCACTGCTGCGCACGCTATGTAGACGACCCAGGTTCCTATACAAAATTTCGTCGGCTTGCCCACGATTTGTATTAAAACGTGGGTCGTGTACATAGCGTGCGCAGCAGTGGGGCTCCGGCCTAATACTATATAACTTGTAGCTGCGTCAACGTATGTGGCAGGCCCTCAGCAACAAAACACATCGCAGTCTCTTTGGTCGCAACGGCGTTGTCCTAATTCCCTCACCTGTTATCACTGTCAGTCAATTGTTGACCAGCATGTAACTGCTCTGCTCTGCTGTTTATCTCCGCTCCGATCTCACGTCAGTTTATACTGATAAAGAAAGCGATAATTCAACATTAACGATTTTTTATGTTAATTCTTCCATAATACATTGCTTGCCAGTGCTTCTGGTCTGATAACCAAGCAATGTATGAGATGATTGTCAGCTATTATTGGTGGCAAGCTGACATGTCACATTTTTCCACTGTATCCACATCTCACGCAATGTTCCTCAGCACGTTTCCCTGGACCAATTTCAATTGAATTTCTGAAAGGGTGGCAAATGAGGCTAAACAGGTGAACAAAATGTGTCTCAATCAGAAGTTTTTTTTCCTGGCATATTATGAGGTCAAAAACATTGTGTGTAACACGGGAGGAATTAACCAGTCGCACATCGGAGTTCTGTTGACTATCCTTACACAATTAACCATTCTGTTGCTGTAATGAAAACGAGTACTAGTCATGCAAAGCCCAAATGAAAAAGGGTATAAGTTCCGTGTAACATTTGTACCCTGTTTAGTGTTTACCCCTTTTCATTAGTTTCATTCCTTTTCCGCTAGTCGCTTGCCTAGACACCACACCTCACACGAGGGTTTTAGAGCACGGGTGTAAAACAATACATCCAATGGAATGCCTCTGTCTGCACAATTAGTCTTGTGCGAATTGTGACCCCGCGTGCGTCGATACGAGCTGCAAATTGCTTCATATTGGATTGTCATATGTATACATTTGCATCGAGACGTTTAGTTAACGCTACGTCAATTAATGTGAAGGACTTAAGGCTGCTTTTGATACGGAGATGAGCGGAGATGAGATGACACATGCGAGAATCAATCAATAGCATTCGTTCTCTTCTCCGCTCCGCTTATCGATGAATTCAACTGGTATTTCTATATCATTATCTTCCTCGCGTTATCCCGGCATTTTGCCACGGCTCATGGGAGCCTGGGGTCCGCTTGGCAACTAATCCTGAGGATTGGCGTAGGCACTAGTTTTTACGAAAGCGACTGCCATCTGACCTTTCAACCCAGAGGGTAAACTAGGCTATATTGGGATTAATCCGGATTCCTCACGATGTTTTTTTCCTTCACCGAAAAGCGACTAGTAAATATCAAATGATATTTCGTACATAAGTTCCGAATAACTCATTGGTACGAGCCGGGGTTCGAACCCGCAACCTCCGGATTGAAAGTCGCACGCTCTTACCGCTAGGCCACCAGCGCTTATAACTGGTATTTCTATATGAGTTCCGAAAAACAAACAGGTTAAGTTGGGATTCGAACCCACAAGGGTTGGCAGATATTTCAGTTTTCTATAGAAAGCATGTGATCACCGATCACCCGTCATAGAAAACGAAATGTCGGAAGCTTCGGCCTGGACTTGGACGGTTCTAGCGTGAGTCATCCATAAAGTTGGACTACGGCAGCCCAATACATGTAGGTATATTCCTGCAGTTAATATTATGTATTTGTTACTTAGTTAATTTGGTGCCATGTTTTTACGCTTAAATTTTGCTAATCTATCTCTTCCCAAACGACATCTATTAGCCACGCGCGCAAAGCTAACTCTATACTCATTAATCTTTGACAATGCGACCAACATTAAGACAAGTTAAACAGTATCCAGTAAACCAACAGTTAAACGGCAAATGATGCAATTTGTTTAAGAGATTTGTTGCACAGTATCGCTTTGTCTCTGGTAATTAACTTAAATGTAGTTTTAGTTAAAACATGGGTTTCTTTATTATATATATAGGATAAATTATGACTGTGTACTGAATGTTACTAGTGGGTATGCGTATTTAGTATTATTTTATTTATTTAATAACTAATCTCCAACCGCAAGTTCGTCGGCATAAAGTCTTTAAAAAGTTCCAACCCAATTTGCACTCTGTAATAATTATTCAATCAACAGTTAAAAATATTTTCTTGATGGAGCTACAATATTTAAATAATTTAAGTTTCCGTTTTCTAGGTTTTGCCTGTCCTACGATACACCTTGTCCTGTAAACATATTTTTTTATGTAACTAAATATCAATTCCTTTTAATATCCATATACCAAGGAAAGATATTTAATATGATAAAGCCTGCACTAATCTAACATAAATCTTTTGGCCTAAAATTTGATTGATAGGGATTTCCTTGAATTGTCTTTTTTGCAATTTCCATTATGAAATCCAATTCAAAACCGCCAATTCTAAAAGTCAATTTCCTGATTTAAACAAAAAACAAATATAAAATCGCATAAAGTTCAATATTTTAATAATATATCTTCCAGATACCTGTAACAAACAAGTTAACGCTCCATGAAAACCAATCACTCGGATATTGTTATAAAATAATAACTTCGATTAAGGCTGCACGTGTTTAATTGATAATGGGGCTGTCAGACGCAGCTCATACGCTAACTTTCAGCTTTAAAAGCTCTTCCAGATAGATTCAGTTCAGTATAGATGCGACAGATAACAAAATCCGGGGCATTGGACGTTCATAAGTGCATTGTAATATGCCCAAATTGATGAATGAAGACTTTCAGTGGTGGCTAGCTGGCTAGTAGCCGTACCATGTTACCACTGCTAAGATTTATATGTCTCGGAGTGATTTTAGCTAAAAATATTTGCTAACACAGCTAAGTTTTGGTAGCTAAAAACACTTTGCTACGGTAGCTACAAACTTCTAAATTTTAGTTACCACAGCCAAGTTTTTTTTTCCGTGCACGAGTTCTGCGTAACTTACTTTCTATACAGTCATCTCCCTCGCACCAATATGCGAGTACGAGCGAGATGCATAGAAAGTTAGTTACGCACACGCTAGAGTATATGTCAGTGTCAAACTGGTGGTAGCCATATGGACGGCTTTTATTATCATATCCCGTTTTTTCGGGGGAAAACACGTACTTGTTAGATAAAAGAATATTTTTTAAGATATTAAATATTTAAAACTCAAAATTTAATAGTCAATATTACTTTCAAGGCATAACTTGTCAGGAAGTTATTTATTTAACTTGATTCATAATTATGTAAAACTGCTTAATCAATAACTGGATACTATTTAATTTTTAAGTAAGATAAATAAAATAATAAACAGATGTAATTGAAAATAAAACTGTTTTATTAAATTATATAATCATATTTATTCACCTTATCATCAACAACTAATAAACACAATCACTATTAGTTTATAATTCAGTAAGAGATGATTTAATTAATTATGAATTAATGAATCCATCTAATTAATCAAGTAAGTACATAATTATTACAATAATTACCAACATAGTATTTACTTAACTTTCAATATTCCTTTGGCGATGATTAACTCAGTGCTGAGGCGCAAAGCAGAATGCAGAATGCAGAATGCAGAATGCAGAATGCAGAATAATGGATCGGTCGGTCCCTTTTATACCCATTTCTACCTGGCAACTGGTTGATCATGCCACTTGTCATTAGATAAGTGACGTCACAGAAGTAGTTTCTCATAACTCATAACTCATAACTCTAGCATAGCCGTGTGTCACGTTGCGCGGAATGCGTCCATCGGCGGTTTCGAGTCCGCGAATTTGGATGCGTCGGCGATTGCTGAGCAGGCGACCGCCGACCCGCGCCCCGCCGCCCGCCCGTCTACGTCACCGGAGACGCGCACGTCACGCGAGAGTACGTTGACCCCACAACGTTCCTACGCTGCCACTGCCGCTAAGCCGCCTGCTGTGTCCAAGTCTAAGCAGCGGCCGAAGAAAGGGGTGCAGAGCCTTCGTGAACCTGTTCACAAGGATCGGTCACAGCTGACTCTAAAAGAGTCGGGATGCGACAGAGATGGCTTCAAAAAGGTGGAGAGGAGAAAGAAGTCAGCTCGTCCGAATCAGTGCGGTACCGCACCGACTGGACCTAACCATTTGCTGCGTCCTGCAACACCGACGACGCTGCTGTATGTGTCCCGATTACACTACCTTACGAAGGTCGAGGAGATCGTGAAGTATGTACGAGCCAAGTCCGGATTCATCCTGAGGGTCGTGAAGTTGGAATCTCGACACAGTGTGAATTTTAATTCTTTTGTGCTGAGCGTTCCGACTGAACATCTAGCGACCTTCACCATGGAGGAGTTTTGGCCGAAGGGTGTCAAGTTCCGGCGGTTCCGCGGCCGGCTCCCTGACACTGCGGGGTTGCGAACTGCATCGCAGCCATAATTGTGTTTTTAGTTTTAAGATATATTTGTTGTAATAATATGTATGCTAGTTTTAAGGTATTTATCTATGGGCCAATAGTTGCCTGAAAATAAATGTTTTCATTTTTCATTTCATTTCATTTCATTCATTTCATTTCATTTCATGTACTTCGTCCATTTATCAAATTATGCAGAATAAAACTATTAGAACATCTTTTCAATAAACTCCGTCATACATAATTATTATTAATCAATAAGATTAATACGAGATATAATCACTTCAAAGTAGTTTACAAATCTAAGTAGTAGGTTAACTTACTGTTTCTCTTGTCAACCGTGATTTCGTATCGTACCCACATAATAACAAAATCTGTAAAATTCACGTGATGTTGTTTTAAGTGTTTAAATAGTGTAATATTTTATCAACATTGGACGTCAAAGAGAAACAGGTCAGTTTCATACGTACTACAATTTGTACATAGAAGAACAATATTCTAACATACTAATGCTTGGGATTCATTACAATATTTAAAAATAACAACCATACCGTCTTATGTTATACCTATGTTATAATTTAATCGACATCAACTTATAGTAAGTTTCACTTGTCCTCGCACTTTTTAAACGTCAAACCAAATTGCACCCATCAAACCATCACCTCAAATTTGAAAAATGCATTATTCAACATTATTATTGTGGTGTTGTGGGCCTTCGAGAGTCGCATCGACAAGCATTGATCTATTGTGACGGCCCTTTAAAGTTCATTACTAATGCCCGTTGCATCTAGAAAGTTCCAGATTCTTTGGGCCGTAATAGCCTGTACCTCATAGGGTTGCACTACGTGTCGCCCTAGGTAGGTACTTCTTTTGTCCACAAGAGCAGAGAATGTGCATTGCAGTCTCCTCTGACTCCTGACAGAACCTGCATGTTGCATCTTGTTTCTTGCCAATTTGAAACATATGTTTGTTCAACTTACAGTGTCCAGTCAGTATTCTGTTCACCGCGCAGGTTTTGTGCCTTTTGAGTCTTAAAAGCTCTTTAGCAGTTCTGCTGTTGAACCCTTTGATTAGAGCTTTCGAGTGTTCTTGTCCTTTAACGAACTTCCACCACTCGATTGCTCTCGTTTTTTCTAACTTGCTGAGCAGAGAATATGCATCCCGTTTTGTGATTCCACAGAACGGTTCTGGGCCGACCAGGGGTGTGTCTGCGCCCTTTCTATCAATTTTGTCCGCTTCTTCGTTTCCTTTAATGTCGGAGTGCCCTGGTACCCATCTAAGTGTGACTTTGTTGGAGTTAGCCAGTGCATTTAGGTTGGTTTTACAGTTCTGGACTAGTTTTGAGTTTGACTCAAGGGATTCTAGTGCCAGCAGAGCAGCCTGGCTCCCGCTGTTTAGAGTGTCTATTGCTGTCTTTTGGCTGGTTTTGTTACACAAGACAGCGGAGGCGTAGGTGACATTTGGCCTCACTACCGCTGTGTATAACCACATAGCAATTTTGGGTCTTAAGCCCCATCTTGCTCCTGCCATTCGACAGCATGACCACATGGCCATTTTCGCTTTTTGTATAATGTTTCTCAGGTGAGGGTTCCAAGTTAACTTTTGGTCAAAGGTGACCCCTATACTTGACCTCTTCCGAGAACGGTAGATTAGATTAGATTAGATTAGATTAGATTAGATTCATTTATTTCTTATTGAAAAGTACATTAAATTTTACATGTCAAAATAAAATGCATTCACAAAAAGATCGTCACAACAAAATATCAATACCGTGAAACGGGGTCAACAGAAATCACGGAGTGAATAGAGAAATTTTGAACTTTTTCTTTCAAGTTGTTATATTTAAGTACGTACAATTCTAAACTCACAGTTTTTGGAATACGTATATAGTAGACTATTTATTCTCTACTTTGATACCAAAAGAACTTAATCAAACTGCCTAAAAGTTAGATTTTGTTAACTCTAAAGTAAGGCTTCGCCGAGGTAAGAAATGAAGCCTGTCTGAACTTTGGTCTAGCGGTAAATGTAGTGACATTAACAAAGTTAAAATTAGCTACTTAGCTACGCCGTGCTAATGTCAGCGGCATTGAAGCCTATCTAATTCGGCGCCAGCTGCGATGGTGTGGTCATGTCTCCCGTATGTCTAATAACAGAGTTGCTAAGCGCATCTTTTACTCAGAGTTGCAGAGTGGGAAGCGGAAACAGGGCGGCCAACTTTTGCGATACAAAGATGTTCTGAAGCGCCACATGCGGAGATGTGACATTGAACCATCGCACTGGGAGACTTCGGCACAAGATCGGCCGAAGTGGAGGCATACAGTGAGCACAAAAGTGCAAGCCTTCGAAGAGCAGAGGCGAGTGGAGCTCGATGCAAAGCGCGACGATTTAAAGGCCCGACCACCTGCGGTCATCAACTACAATTTTGTCGGAGGGGTGCTGACCTGCGGTGAGTGCGGTCGTGCATTCACGGCAAAGATAGGCTACGTCAGTTACCTAATCAGAGCTCACGATCGTCGCTCTCAGTAACTAGTACAACCCCAGTCGCCGTGGCCGAAACCGGCCAGGACAGGATGATGATGATATTGGCGAAAATCGTCCTTGAAGTTGAAAATCGTGCCTTTTCACCCCGTTTTACGGTAAAAATAATCTAAAAACAATAAAATAAAACAGTAACATTATATAATATAAAACGACTTTCTTTAAAATAGAAAAGAGTAGGTAAAAAGTAAAAATCAATCAAATTAATAAAGAATATAAAAAATAAAAATGTCCAAATATAATTATAAAAATATTTAAAATTTGGTATTATTTGTCCATTAAGTCTTGATAAATGCATTGACTTATATATTACTTTGTAAAGAGGGGCCACACACACGAATTCGTGCCAATCGTGCACGCCACACCACAACGCGATTGGTTGATGAGATGAGATTGGTCGCAACTAGTTGCGTTAGACTACATGATTGGCTCGAATTCGTGAGTGACACCGCTAAACTAGCACCATTCTTAGTGCCCGTAAGGCCCGTCTTTATATATAAGTCAATGGATAAATGCCTTATCAACGCCGCGAATTCATCTAAAATAACATTTCAGCCTTCCTATACAAAAGTGTTGGCCGTCTGCGAGCCAGGTTTCAATTAACCTAACCCCTTAACGTCGTGATAGTTCCGAGTGTGTGCTTCTCAGTACATCTCCTTGTACTACAACTGAGAGATACTTGTCGATATTGCCTTTTCAATGAAATATCGTTCCCATAGTCATTTTTTACTGGGGCCGTGGCTGAAACGACAATCTAATATCGACAAAGTTCAATAAAAAAAAATGTACCCCGATCTTCGAGCAACACGGAAGGGAGGCGGCATTCGCACTATTTCCCCTCTGCCTAGGTACAAGATCAACTGATCTAGTGCGGGTAATAAAACTAGTTGCGCTCAGATTTTTAACTAGACCGAGTCCGTCGCGCGAGTGAACACAGCAGCAGAATAAATGCCTAATTGCTCGGTTTTTTGTTATAAAAAGAGGTCGGCGACATCAAATTTACAAAAAGAAGGTGTTACATTTCACATATAATATTTTTTTTTACATATCATACGATCGGATTTATCGATTTTGCTCGCATTTTAACCCAATAACTGAAACAGAAACTAAGAGACACGAATGATTTAACCACCAATTCGGTCGCAGCCCGGGGCGGTGCTAATTGAAAATACCTGTCGCGCTGACTGTACTTAATAGTCGTCGGTAAATAGGCCGCTGTTGCCGACTGTCCAAATAGGGGCTTGTGAAGGAAATGGAGACTGTGCTCTTCGAAATATGTCGCGTATTATAATTACAAGTCACACATACTAGAAGTTCGGTACGCTCTCATTTGAAAACATTCTGAAATAGGGGAGATTAGTTCAAAACCGCGACACAAGGTAAACCAGTACGGATATGATGGTCGTTATTG